>NC_052506.1:50631639-50984139 GCF_014356525.2 Nilaparvata lugens | reverse complement strand
ATCATGTAGAAAGCAATAATAGAACAGCTGTTTTTTTTTTAATTTGTATCATATGATTTGAATGTGAAATCGCCCTATGAAATTGTATGTCTCATAATTTGAACAAATTTGAAAATTAATTATGAAAAATCTAGAAGGAAAATTGAAATTTGGGCTTCGAGGTACACGTGATTGATATTTTTAGAATCTATGTGAAAAATTTGGAGATCTACATCATTCCCGTTTTTCCGGTATGCGATCCACAAGATGACATGTTTTTATGCGAACAAATGAACACACGAACAAACACAACCCTACTCTCTATTATTTGTAAAGCCGTATTTGACCTTGTGATGTGGTAAATTGTAAATCCTTTATAGATGATATGGTGTTCTTGATGTTTATAAGGGCGGTTGCTAAAGTCCCTATTTTGCGAATAAATTCACAAAAATCTGGTGTGGTACACTCACACAACTTACTTTCCTTGCTGATATTTGAAACTACGATCAAACTTCTGTATATGTGTATATATATTGTTTTCAGAGTACTTTTTCCTTAGTGTAAATTGTGAAATTCGATTATTTTTTTAGTCGTAATTTTTTTAAAGTCGTCAAAACAGCTGTTCTACAGACGAAATATCTCGACTATGTGTTCTTTTTATGAACTGCGCTACCTACCTACCTCATGCACGAGAAGGAGGTTACTAAGTACATTTCTCAAGGATGGGGTGGACCCCCCATTAGTTTCCCAGAGAGGAGAATCATGCCAGTTGATAGAGCTGATAAAAAACTATCCATTTAATAAATTTGAAGAAAATCGTTAGAGCCGTTTTCGAGAAAATCGTGGAAAACATGGTTTTTTAGTGATTATCCGCCATTTTTCTCAAAAATATTACGGAGCTCCTGCAATTTTTCCAGAAATGAGACTCATGTCAGTTAATAGGGCTTATGAATAGTGTAAATTATATGGTATAATTTGTAAATCCATGGTATAAATTTGAAGAAAATCGTTAGAGCCGTTTTCGAGAAAACCGTGAGAAACATGGTTTTTTAGTGATTATCCGCCATTTTTCTCAAAAATATTACGGAGCTCCTGCAATTTTCCCAGAAATGAGACTCATGTCAGTTGATAGGGCTTATAAATAGCTATCCATGGTATAAATTTGAAGAAAATCGTTAGAGCCGTTTTCGAGAAAACCGTGAAAAACATGGTTTTTTAGTGATTATCCGCCATTTTTCTCAAAAATATTACGGAGCTCCTGCAATTTTCCCAGAAATAAGACTCAGGTCAGTTGATAGGGCTTATAAATAGCTATCCATTGTATAAATTTGAAGAAAATCGTTAGAGCCGTTTTCGAGAAAACCGTGAAAAACATGGTTTTTTAGTAATTATCCGCCATTTTTTCCGCCATTTTGGACTGAATTTTATTGAATTTCTTGTTGTCGGATCCTCGTCGTATAAGGACCTTAAGTTTAAAATTTCAAGTCAATCGGTCAATTAGGAATTGAGATATCGTGTTCACAGACATACACACACACACACATACACACACACACACACATACACACACACACACACACATACACACACACAGACCAATACCCAAAAACCATGTTTTTGTACTCAGGGAACCTTGAAACGTATAGAAAACTTGAAATAAGGGTACCTTAATTTTTTTTGGAAAGCAATACTTTCCTTACCTATGGTAATAGGGCAAGGAAAGTAAAAAACTAAGGCCTTCCGGCTCGCAAAAGTGCTGGGTTCAAACCGTAGCTCTAGCTCAGTGGTAGATACATGAATTTTCCAAATATAATTAATCACCATAAGGTTCAATGACTGGTGATTAATGATTCTTACCGCTGCTTCTATGAAGTTCTTGAAGAATACCAATAAGGAAATCAAAAGGATAGTTGATGACTGATTATCAGTAACCATGTACACAATAGAGAATAATAAAGACCAACTATGGTTTTTTTCTAGTTGATCCTTAAAACGCTTGTCATGAATACAGGTATTCACCAATTTATCCTTCTAAAATTCCTTAGAACTTACAACGCCAGTTCTTGAAGCTCTCTGGATCCTTATATGATATAACTGGAACCTTATTAATATAATTATCAATATATTTTTTCTGGCGGACTAGTATGACTATCATCAAAGGATGATAAGTACTGAATGCTCTTAATAAGATCGATATTAATTGATTCAATAATTTTATATGCTGCCGAATATTTTTTCTTGGTACTAAGACAGCTCAAACTGTATATCACGAGATGAATTAGGATAAAATAAACTTCTATGATTTTGTATGCTGACATAAAACACAAAATATATTCCCATAAAACAATATATAAAAAATATTCTTATATCTATAATTTTCAATATAATTATATAAATTCTTCAATAGTTAAACAATTATCTCAGGGTTTACTAGCATTCACTGTTGTGAGCTTTAAAATTTATAAATTTGTATTTAATACTAATACATGGACTTCAAGTCAATTCCGAATTTTACAATTTGAAACACAAAATATATTCCCATAAAACAATATATAAAAAATATTCTTATATCTATAATTTTCAATATAATTATATAAATTCTTCAATAGTTAAACAATTATCTCAGGGTTTACTAGCATTCACTGTTGTGAGCTTTAAAATTTATAAATTTGTATTTAATACTAATACATGGACTTCAAGTCAATTCCGAATTCTACAATTTAAAACCTGTTCGGTCTGCAGATTTAATAGGACATGCTTTGATCAATTAGCAAATAATAATTATTAAATTAATATTTGAAAAATTTGGAGATCTACATCATTCCCGTTTTTCCGGTATGCGATCCACAAGATGACATGTTTTTATGCGAACAAATGAACACACGAACAAACACAACCCTACTCTCTATTATTTGTAAAGCCGTATTTGACCTTGTGATGTGGTAAATTGTAAATCCTTTATAGATGATATGGTGTTCTTGATGTTTATAAGGGCGGTTGCTAAAGTCCCTATTTTGCGAATAAATTCACAAAAAACTAAGGCCTTCCGGCTCGCAAAAGTGCTGGGTTCAAACCGTAGCTCTAGCTCAGTGGTAGATACATGAATTTTCCAAATATAATTAATCACCATAAGGTTCAATGACTGGTGATTAATAATTCTTACCGCTGCTTCTATGAAGTTCTTGAAGAATACCAATAAGGAAATCAAAAGGATAGTTGATGACTGATTATCAGTAACCATGTACACAATAGAGAATAATAAAGACCAACTATGGTTTTTTTCTAGTTGATCCTTGAAACGCTTGTCACGAATACAGGTATTCACCAATTTATCCTTCTAAAATTCCTTAGAACTTACAACGCCAGTTCTTGAAGCTCTCTGGATCCTTATATGATATAACTGGAACCTTATTAATATAATTATCAATATATTTTTTCTGGCGGACTAGTATGACTATCATCAAAGGATGATAAGTACTGAATGCTCTTAATAAGATCGATATTAATTGATTCAATAATTTTATATGCTGCCGAATATTTTTTCTTGGTACTAAGACAGCTCAAACTGTATATCACGAGATGAATTAGGATAAAATAAACTTCTATGATTTTGTATGCTGACATAAAACACAAAATATATTCCCATAAAACAATATATAAAAAATATTCTTATATCTATAATTTCAATATATATAAATTCTTCAATAGTTAAACAATTATCTCAGGGTTTACTAGCATTCACTGTTGTGAGCTTTAAAATTTATAAATTTGTATTTATACTAATACATGGACTTCAAGTCAATTCCGAATTTTACAATTTGAAACACAAAATATATTCCCATAAAACAATATATAAAAAATATTCTTATATCTATAATTTTCAATATAATTATATAAATTCTTCAATAGTTAAACAATTATCTCAGGGTTTACTAGCATTCACTGTTGTGAGCTTTAAAATTTATAAATTTGTATTTAATACTAATACATGGACTTCAAGTCAATTCCGAATTCTACAATTTAAAACCTGTTCGGTCTGCAGAACAAAATATATTCCCATAAAACAATATATAAAAAATATTCTTATATCTATAATTTTCAATATAATTATATAAATTCTTCAATAGTTAAACAATTATCTCAGGGTTTACTAGCATTCACTGTTGTGAGCTTTAAAATTTATAAATTTGTATTTAATACTAATACATGGACTTCAAGTCAATTCCGAATTCTACAATTTAAAACCTGTTCGGTCTGCAGATTTAATAGGACATGCTTTGATCAATTAGCAAATAATAATTATTAAATTAATATTTGAAAAATAATCTCAGGGTTTTTTAATGCATCCGTGCCGTGCATGAAAGTAAGCTTCCTACATATATCAAATAAATTCATAAAACGTTCCTATAAACTTTTTCCTTGACTTAAATTAATTTATATAGCACTTTGACTAATTCCCCAACTCTAATAAAAAGGCCTTTATAAAAAGAGCTCGTTTGATCTAACACTCACATTAATGATGTTCTTGACGGTCTCGTAGAATGAATGAATTATTTCCAATAATTAATTATGCAGGTCCTTTTCGTCTCGGCTGGGCTCGCGCATGGTCCAAATTTCTTATAGTTTTCTTTCCATATTACAGATATATTGATGGGAATTGATTACAATTACGAACTCTTCAACAACACTGAGTTCACAGATAAATAAACATTAATTACAAATAGTTCACATTTAAAAAAGGGATTGGCTTGATAATTTTTAAAATTTAAAGGAAGAAAGAACCCTTATTTCCATGTGCATCCTTTCAGAATGGGATCACAAGCCAGAAGAAAATGGCTTTCAGAAAAATTTTATCTCTTCCTTGAACGATTTGTAAGCTTCTTTCTGATTGGCTTTTAATTTAACAAACTCAATACAATTGGTTGCTTCAGATTCAGGGTTTCTCCAACTTTATAATAGAAAAATAAATAAAAGTTTTTGTATAAATATATGGAGTGATTGTCTTAAACTATTCTAATAAATAAATCGCGATATATGATGCTATCATGTAACATATATTTAATTTTTTATACAAGTTTTGTATACTCTTGATTTTTGTACTTTTTTAGATTGTAATAAATATTTATGCAGCAATAATAGTTGTCCCTATTTATTTACATAAATCTTCCTCAGTATATATAATACATCTTTTGTGAGTAAACTTTATAATTCAACTTGTACTGGTTGATCGAACAATCAGCTGATCCATTAGGTATTGATTCAAATAACTATCGATTTATTCTAGATCGATTGATTCATTTAAAAGTGTAAACAAATAATTCTAACCTCAAATGTACATGCAAACTTTTATTTTTTATGATCTGCCAATGATAAATAAGCCGCTTTATGATTTTTAATTCTGCCAATGAATCCTCATTATTGTTGAATCACAATTATGCATGTTTTTTCTTATCATTTTAGATAATATGATTACTCTTTTATCACTAACAACATTCGATTTTACTTGAGTGGTTCTTTGACTAGGTTATCTTTCTTTTCCATTTTATAATTCTATTAAAGTTCAATAGTTCATTTCAAAAATTTTTTATGGTGTTAAAATACCACGTGACAACCTACATGTGCCTAGCTGGCAGTCTGTCGGTAGAGCATGAGATATTTGAATATTTTTGATAACTTGACACCTGCTGAAACAATAATAACATAATGATTCTTAAGCTCTTCGAGGAGCTTATACCAAATTCTGCTATCAGTTACTGCAAACTGCTGCTGCTCTGTCAATCTGTAATCTTTACCGCTGCTTTGACTAGTTCCGCAATTATAGATGCTGAAGAGGCTGTAATACTGCTTTGACTTATTACCAAGACTCTGTATTACAATCAATTTGATCTCAGTGATTGGGTTGAACCATTTAAATAAGTCTTGAGAGCATATTATTTCTGAAGATTCTGATATTCATCAGATTTATCGGTATCAGCTATATTCTGTAGAAGGCAGTGGCAAGGTAGAAAATTGGCAACGCTGTTCTTCTATCTTTCTCGACTGACATTTTAATGTGGACCTCACAATATAAATTAGACTGAAGCCCTCTATGATACTGTATATCACTGATTTATTCAACTTATTCGATGAAGAATACAATTGGTTGATAATTCTACTAATTTGTCAATGATGATGATGAAAAATACTAGTACAAGATTGATCATGCAGAAGGATTAAAAATGAAAAGAACACCATTCAATCAATAAATATATAATTACAATAGAATCAACAAGCAAAAAATAATATATGAAACAATAAAGGCAAAAACAATATGAGAAAATACACAATAAAAATATCACAACTTGCTCAATTAAAATTCTTATTCTGGTCAATAGCATCAATTTATAACTTTCATGATTTTTATATAAGCATATATTTTACTGATTTCTATAGCTCAATTATTCAACTCGCGTCTGCTTATTGAATCAGAATTTTATAATTCAAAATTTCAATAATATTAAACAATTCAATAATATTTGATATCCTTAACTCGAATTTCGAGGTATAATTAATATAAACATTTCTCAGGGTATAAGTTCGGCTGTCAGTGGAAGTTAGATAAATAATTTATCTTATGAACTTTGAGCTTCTATTAATCTTATTATGCAAATAGTAATACTGATATTTATGTACATTAACTGAGCATATTCAATAATTTCAAATAGTGATGTATAATTTAACATTTAATTCTCATACAAATTCTTAATATGACTTTTCCCTTATGAATACTACTAGCGCAATTATCTTCGAATCAAGGTTGATTTTTAAGTAATACCTTCGACGAGCTAGATTTATGAAATTCCTAATAATTCGTAGCACTAAGGATCCTCTTGAATAATTATGAACTCACGTGTAGATTTTTCACAATTTTTTATGATGGCCTGGATTCTTCTCTTGTCCTAAGCCTTTTCTGGTGGGCTGCTGTCGTCCTCTCCAATGGGGATATTTAATTTAATAACTCATGTCATACAGTGACATCACTGAGTTATATGAATATATTTTTAATTACATAAATCAAAACTTAAACTTTGGCAAAAATTAATTAATGTTCAACAAGGGATTCATTCTAATGCTCTCATAATTGGTGGGTGTTCCTGGTGACCTCTGGCAAGCAAGTGGACTGTTGGTCTTCCCCTATTCTGTTTTGACAATACTTCCGAATTTTTAAATTTACATAAAATTTAAATATCTTTCCCCATTGGTGGATTTCAAATAATCCGCGATGATGCAATTTAGTACTGTCAAATAGTCCATATTACAAGAGCATATTACTATCTTAAAACTGAATATTTCTATCCTTAACTCTTATTTCATCTTATGAACTTTGTTTCGTGCCTTCTACAACAATTACAAATTTTTATAATTCTTATAAAGACCATGTGGAGATTTTTTTTGGATTAAATATTTTTTAGCGCCGAGCAAATTCTGTATTATGATTGGTACATCCCCAGACTGTAATATGTATTAATGCGCTCAAAAAAAAAATCTCATTTCATTTATCTTTTTGTTTTGTTTTTAATAATTTTTGTTCATGCTATATGATACAATAAATATTTTTGTGTTTTCTTAATCGTTTTGGTGACATTCATTTGGCATGTCAAATGAGGTTTACAAAACCCTCTTGTCCTTGTCTTAATGAATGCTACCTAGATGCAACTATTTTGCTAGCGAGTATCTAATTAAATTGTAGATGTTCAGCTTGATGTCGTTATTGATATTGCCGACAAGCGCTGTTTATATAGAACCTAACCTCAAATTTACACAATAGATTATTATTTTATCAAACAATTGAGAAATTGATTTTCATTTCAAATTGTTAGCCATAATCTTGGCTTTTCTAGTCGTTATCGTCTTATCTATATCTTCGATTGATAATATTATTGGTGACAGATATATTGTAGTTTTTCTGTCTGAGACTTATAGTAATTCACTTCAGTTAATCAAATTTCTATTGGTATCAAAATGTATCGTACCGTCATTTGGTCTTCCCTTATTCTCTTTGAACGATACCTCCGACTTTTTTAATTTACATAAAACTTAAATATCTTTTCCTATTGGTGGAAACAGTATAACAATATTATTATTAAAAATATTTATGAATTACAATATTATTGAGGTTAAGTTTAATCAGGTAGAGAGCAATAATAGAACAGCTGTTTTTTTAATTTGTATCATATGATTTGAATGTGAAATCGCCGTATGAAATTGTATGTCCCATAATTTGAACATCAATTATGAAAAATCTAGAAGGAAAATTGAAATTTGGGCTTCAAGGTACACGTGATTGATATTTTTAGAATCTATGTGCAAAATATGGAGATCTAAATCATTCCCGATTTCCGGTATGCAATCCACATGGTATGCATCAAAAGTTGACATGTTTTGATGCGAACAAACGAACACACGAACACACGAACAAACACAACCCTACTCTCTCTTATTATATAGAAAGATGGACATGTGAGAGAAATGTGACAGCATAGGATGTTTTTAAAATATTATAATGAACTGAACATTGGACTATTCAAAAATCTCTATTCAAAATCGGTGATCATTAGGCCTACATAGTTTCTCACCTAAATCTACATATATAAAAGCGAAATGGCAATCACTCACTGACTGACTGACTGACTGACTGACTCACTCACTCACTCATTCACTCACTCGCATAACTAAAAATCTACCGGACCAAAAACGTTCAAATTTGGTAGGTATGTTCAGTTGGCCCTTTAGAGGCGCACTAAGAAATCTTTTGGCAATATTTCAACTCTAAGGGTTGTTTTTAAGGGTTTAAAGTTCGTCTTTTAGCATGCATATTCTTCTTCTCCCAACCTCTTAATTATAATTGAAATTTCCATATCATATTATGTTACTATAGAACTATAATCTAGATAGAGTACCTCTTCGAAACAGTTGTTAACTGGGAACTAAATTAATAATTTTGTCAGGTTGGCATTAAGTTGAGTTGACTTTGTTAGGTTGGCACCAAGTTGAAGATTTAAATGCATTTATCGCGGAAAAATTGATTGGGCACTGCTACTTCAATCCTGGGAATATTATATTACTAGCCGTCAGGCTCGCTTCGCTCGCCATATCCGTTTAGCCAGACGTTTAGTCTGGACCCCCGACTGGATTGTCCTAACATGATAAAAATGCAGGCGAGCGAAGCGAGCCTGCTAATCTCATTCTTGAACGATCCAGTCGGGGGTCCAGGGGGCGGAGCCCCCTGGCTAGACGAATATGGCGAGCGAAGCGAGCCTGACGGCTAGTATGGAATAAAATTATTCATTGCGATACTGCGCACGCGCAGGTTATAAAGATGATTCGTAGAAAAATGAAAGCGTTGTAATTGATCCATTGTGGATTATTTTGGAATATTTTATAGGAAAATGACGTCTCTAAAAACAAGAAAAGTGAACAAATAACATGCTTGATATTGTTAATTACCAATAATTTAATATTTAAGAAACAATTGAATAATATTTCGTTTGATTGCAGACGTTCAAACTTCCATTCAGAGACTTTCTTATCAATAAGAAAATTGATTACTAAATAAATGTTTCAAATCTAATATTCAATGCAATCGGTCCAATCCCAGTAAATATATTGATATGCATAAATAAAGTACTCAATCAATGAATTATTGGTGAATCTAATTTGATTTAAGTTTTCTCGACAAAAATCTAAAGATTGCTCCCACACACAACTTTTCCGAATAACACATTCTTAGAATAGAATAAACTAAGCAGTCTGAGGAACATGTATTCATCAGCAGATACATTATTCTATAAAATACAATGCATGATGGAAACCGCATTGTTGGAAACCACAGTAGTGTCAATACAATGCTCGAAATTTGGTGAAATGCAATGTTTAGAAATTATAGTTATAAGTTCATGATAAAGAGATTAAAATGAAAACCAATTACATCGAGACTTATAGTACAAGCAGAGTGATCTCATATCTATTATTATTCCTCACCTAGAATCAATACACTTTTGTAATTAATTCTAGGAGCTTGAATGTGTGATGTTTGCTTCCACACAATCCACATTCCAATCATATTTATTGAGCACTGGTGTGCACGTTTGGTTTGTCGAGAATCCCTCTCCAATATTAGATGCAATAAGACATCGACTGGGGCGGCATCAACATCAACGTCGGTTGTGTTATTAATATTTTCGGTTTGTCAGTTGAAACGAAGAGCTCATTGCTATGTGTGTGTGTGTGTGTGTGTGTGTGTGTGTGTCAGTGTGGTTTGCAGTCAACTGGGTTGTTAGAGGTGGTGGTGGGGTTTGTTGAGGGGTTAGGGGGGACGGTGGTATATTGCATAGCGGGGGCAGAGTTTAATCCGTAGAAGGCTGCTTGGATGTGCGCGCATTATCTAGGGGCTGTTTCCACATCGCTTGCTTTAGCCACCCCTATCATCACATCATCATCCTGCAGTTGCATGATAGATTACTCTGCCATCTATCTATCCCCGACATCCTGTCTGTCCTGTCCACTCTCATTCTCTCTCCAGCACTCTCTCATTTTCACTCACTCACAAAGCATAGGTGAGCTCTCATATTTATATACCAACACATATTCAAAAGGCCGTCTACGCAACGATATTACAATATGAACATACAATACATCTTCCTTCTCAAATATGATAATATATCTTGATCTTTTCCTATCCCAATGTAATAATGCCTGCAATTTTTTGAATTTTAACTGATATCTTAGATTATGTAGATAAATATTTTTATACATCATGGAATTATTATTGCTAAAACGTCACAGGTTCTCTACAGGTTACTTATTGCATAAAATAATAACTAATATTCATTCCCTACAGGATAGCCCCACTAATGCTGGATAGGTATTACAGCAAGTGCTTTCAATATAATACAATAAAATAAATCAAATGAATGCTTATAACAAGTTCAATAAACAAATGAATTGGAGAGAGCATTCATCTGTTCAATTTGAATTTATAATAAAGGATCTGGATATTGATATTATTGTAATATTATTACAATTATAGGCGAGTAAAACTAAACAAAGCAGGCAAGCAGGTTCTACAATTCAAGAAACACCATTTCTTTATTGTTAATCAACTTTTCAAATTTGTAATACTCGATATCTCAACTAATGAGAATAGAAATTAATTTATTCATACCATCGCGAAGCCCCCCTTGAGTACTGTTGTATAAAATAGATCTTAAGTTCAACTTCAATTCATCAACAGGTATTTCAGAGGTCAGAATCTCTCTCCAATATTAGATTCAATAAGACATAAATTATGTAAACAAATACAAAACAGTTGATCAACAAGCGAAATCATTTTCCAGGAACATTTCAGCGAAATATATCTTCCTTCCAAGTAGATGAAGAAATAATTTTATTGAATTGATTTGGGCGCTAACCATTGTTGCAAAAATGATGTCATCTGGTTCCGAGATGAACTAGGAGCTTAGCAGTGATAGGAGCTTGGTAGTGAATTCTGCCATAGAAAAATGAAAAGAATAGGATGATGGACAAGGAGGCCGAAAGAGTAGAAAAAACGTGATAGAAATTATGTGGAGTGGAAGGACTGACAAAATGGGGAAAAGAACGAAGACGGGAGAATAAAGAAGGGGAAATAGAGAGGTGAGTAAGTATTTGCATCAAGGATTTCACTCGTTTTCTGTTCTTATCCCAGCCGCTTTTCCTTGCCAGCTCCCACTTTTCCACAGCAGGTAATTACCACAATGTACGCGTATGTGACGGTACATGAAGCAATCTCTCTAATTAGCTGCCACTCAGATTGGCGCACTCACACACCCCAACATTCACGCCCATGCTATTACACTAATATCAGTAATAAAACCCTCCGTGTTTTCTCCTATTCATTCTCCTTTCTGTCTCGCTTTCTCTCGTACGATAGCATCACCCAGCGCCAGTAGCACCTTGTCAATATCCGCGTATCAACAAAAACCAAAAACAAGACTGTTTTAATGATGATAATGACGACGACGATGATGATGATGATGATGATTATCGTCATCATGGCAACGTGGTGCCGACAAATGAATTTGGGGAAGGGTGATGAGAATGACGATATTTCCTCTGATTATAATGGACCTCCTCCTAACTCCCTCCCTCCAACGAGTTCCCCATCCACTTTTTGTATTCATTCATTTTCACTCAATGATGAGGGATGCCGTTTACAACCTGCTATCTACACAAAGATGTTGATGTAATTCACAAAAAATTGCTATTCATATTATAAGGAGGAAAACGTGATTTTATTGAGGACCGAAGTGAATACTTACCAACAAATCAACGATATCCTACAATTTACAGAGGAATAGAGAGGCATTGAAAAATCAAATGAATAATACTGGAAAAAGTGGAGAATTTTATGGCAGAAGTCTTTCTCTAGTACAATTTCCCACCCATTTTATTAGAATTTATCTATCTAAACTCAATTCAGCCTTAGAAAGATTTATAACTATTAATAAAACTAATATTTATCTCTGATGTCATTTTCTTGAAGAATTAGAGTAAGTACATCACTGATTCGATTAATATTGAACTCATTAATTTACAAGTAATTTCTCGTATTCAGGCTTACGTTCTCTCATACTCGCTCAGTACCAAGCCGATTTGTAAATTATCAACATACTCAATTCAAACCATTTTTCTTTCGAATGTTAGTGAAAATTTATTTCTCAACTTCTAACTATAGAATGCAATACTTCTTGATGAAAATCACAATATCCCCTGTCACGTGGTATTTTAACACCACAAAATACTTTTAATATAAACTATTGAGCTTTAATAGAATTATAAAATAGGAAGAATAGATAGCCTAGTCAAGTTACCGCTCAAGTAAAACCGAATGTTATTCATGATAAAGAGAAATCAGCTTATCTTTAAGCGATAAGAAAATCATGCAAAATTGTAATTCAACAATAATGAGAATTCATTGGCAGAAATAAAAATTATAAAGCGGCTTATTTATTATTGGCAGATCATAAAAAATAAAAGTTTGCATGTACATTTTGAGGTTAGAATTCTTCTGTTTTGTTCTGATGAATCAATCGATCTAGGATCAATTGACAGTTCTTTGAATCGATACCTAACGAATCAGCTGATTGTTCGATCAATCAGTATGAATTGAATTGTAATTTTACTTACAAAATATATATTATATACACTAGGGAAGGTTTATGTAAATGGATAAGGACAACTATTATTGTTACACAATTATTTATTGCAATCTAAAAAAGTATGAAAACCAAGAGTACACAAAGCTCACATAAAAAAAAATTAAATGTATATCATTTTATAGCATCATATATCGACATTTATTTATTGGAATAATCTAAGACTATTACTTAACTTATATATTTAAAAATTTTTATTTATCTTTGTATAACAAAGTTAGGAAAACACTGAATCTTAAAGAACCAATTACATTGAGTCTTACTAAGATGAAAAAGCCAATCAGAAGGAAGCTTATAAATCGTTCAAGGAAGAGATGAAACTTTTCTAGAAATCACTCTCTCTGGCATGTGATTTCGACCTGTGAGGAGCACATGGAGATTAGGGTTCTTTCTTCCTATTAAATTTTAAAATCATCAAGCCAATCCCTTTTTAAATGTGAAGTATATGTAATTAATGTTTGATTATTTGTGAACTCAGTGTTGCTAAAGAGTTCTTAATTGTAATTTATTCCCGTAAATATATTTTTGATACTGATAGAAACTTATAAGAAATCTGGACCATGCGCGAGCCCAGCAGAGAGGAAAAGGACCAGCCTAATTAATTATTGGAAATAATTAATTTACTCTACAAGACCTTCAAGAACATCATTATAGTGAATGTGCAAAATTTTGTCTTAAATGAGCTCATTTTAAGAAGGCCTTTAGCAGTGAATTGGGGAATTGATCAAAGCGCTATATAAATTTATTCAAGTTTAAGAAATTCGCAACGTGTTGAATGCTATCATATAGTTTATAAGAACGTTTTATGAATTTACTTGATTTATGTGAGAAGCTTATTTCCATGCATGGCACGAACTCAAAAACCCTGAGATTTTCAAATTGTTATTTTTATTAATTATTATTTGCTCATTGATCAAAGCATGTCCTGTTAACTCTACAGACCGAACAGGTTTTAAGTTGTAGAATTTTGAATTGACTTGAAGTCCAAGTATCAGTATTAAATATAATATATAAATATTTTTAAAAAGCTCACAACTCTGAATGCTAATAAACCTGGTGAGAATTATTAAAATATTAAAGAATTTATTTATATTGGAATTATAGAGATAAGAATATTTTATATATATTATTTCATGGGAATATATTTTATATTTTATGTTAGCATACAAAATCATAGAAGTTTTTATTATATCCTAACTCATCTCGTGATATACAGTTTGAGCTGTCTTGATACCAAGAAAAAATCTTCTGCAGCATATAAAATCAGTAAATCAATTAATATTGATCTTATTCAAAGCATTCATTACTTATCATCCTTTAATGATAGACACACTATTCATCCAGAAAGATCTTACCGATAATTATATTAATAAGTACACAGTATATCATATAAGGATCCAGAGAACTTCAAGAACTGGCGTTGTAAGTTCCAAGGAATTTCAGAAGGGTAAATTGGTGAATACCTGTATTCATGACAAGCGTTTTAAAAATCAACTAGAAAAAACCATAGTTGGTCTTCATTATTCTCGATTGGATACATGGTTACTGGTAATCAGTCACCAACTATCTTTTTGATTTCCTCATTGGTATTCTTCCAGAACTTCACGGAAGCAGCAGTAAGAATTATTAATCACAAATCATTGAACCTTGTGGTGATTAATTATATTTGGAAAATTCATGCATCTACCACTGAGCTAGAGCTGCGGTCTGAACCCAGCATATTTGCGAGCCGGACGGCCTTAACTTTTTGCGAATTTATTTGCAAAATAGGGATTTTAGCAACCGCTCTTATAAATATAAAAAATACCGCACCACATATGAATGGTTGGCAATCCACACCATTACATAATGTCACTCAACACGTGGGGCAAAAATTTACATCACCACACCCCTTAGATGTTTTCCTCCTCATCATGTTGTTCCTCTATTTTCAGATTCATTGTGCCACTTTCTTTTCTCCTCTATGAAAACCACTGGCAACTTCAATTTCTATTAATCAATAGATCTTTCTGGTTCGATCAGGATGTACTGGAATTAGCTCTGTGAATCGGGAAACATGGCCTTATACCTCGTTATTACTTGCTTTCACAAGAAAAACATTCACACAAATATGAAGTTTCCAATATTTACTGCGGTGGAATATTATAGAGCGGCGAGCAATTCAAGTGGTGTTTGCACATGTGTACAATCAATGCCGAGCTGCTCTGTTTGCCTTGGGTTGTCTGGAAGTCAGTACAGTATGTAGTAAGACCTTGCTGTGCGTTGTGAGTGTGTGTTGGTTTGAGGAGAGTGTGTGTTGCGCCGGTACAGAAGGGTCGAAATGTAATGAGGTTCTACTCGAGGAAAGAATGAGTAGAAAGAGCGGAGCAGAACAGCGGTGGAGAGTGTGTCCTTAAAATCTGAGAGGGATTTAAAAGCAACTCACGTTCTTTCGATGGCTTTTCTGAGTTGTGAGGTGGAGGTGCTGGTGGACGGGAGAGAGGGGGTGAGGAAGGGCTACATCGGCGGAGAGCGAAGTTATATGATTGAACAAGGAGTTATCAGATGGCGAAGTGGAGCGAGTAAGTGCTGCAATGGGAAGGGGGTAGTGCAGAGGGTGGTAAGGTCATCCCGATGAGTGTTGACTCGCTAAAATGTCAACATCCAGTTCATCCACCCTGCCGCCTTGCCTTGGTGCACTCCATTTGATTTCATTCCCAGGAGAAGATGCGGGGAAAAGTTTGAAAAATAATACTGTCCGACAAATCTAATGACTCGACGGTGTAGACTTACGTGGGGCAACCTTCTTCTTCCTCCCCTCTCACACACACAATCATTCCTTCTCTTATCCGTCTTCTCTATCTCATTTCACTTCGACGTTTGTTTTGCTAAGTGCTTTCCTCCCCGAGCCTTCTAATTTTTCTTCGCTGCAGAGCGGTTTACTCCAACTTCTTCCAATTCACATTTAGCTCTCATGAAAGCAAAAAACAAACATCACAACGTATTACTACATCGAAATGTCGGATTTCTCAGTATTGCCGGTGATCCAACTCACTGTTTCTCCTTAATGACTTCCCAAAATCACAGCGAGATGGAGCTTGGTTGATGGAAACATGGAATATTGCAGAAATTGAAAATCCACTGGGAAATATTCTATTCAGTTTTTTCAATCTCTCGTTTATTCTGATGTCTCTTAGGAAAGGTAGGAGTTTGTATTATTATTTTTGTTGGTACTGCATATTGAGCAATTTTTTATACTTTGAGCAGATAATTGAATTGAATCCATCCGCTCATGTTACACATATTCTGAATTGATTAATCTATTAGCAGAAAAAAGAGGTTCAAATTACCTGGTCAATGCATCCTCTACCACAACAAAAGTTCTTTCAATCAGGAAAATGCTAGTTCAATTTTAAATAATATCAAATTTCATATTCGAACTCACGAAATGTGAACTCAATCTATCTGAAAATACATTATTATTGAATAAGATTTAATAATGAAATCATTAAAAAAATAAAAGATATGATAATGATTTTTATTATCATCTACACCATATGAATATTTATAGACTGCTTTGAATATAGATCATCATACAATCTCCAATAATGTTGAAGATATAATAATCCATATCCACTAATGAATTCAAAGATCCAATTGCATTGATCTAGACGTCCTAATATGAGCTTCTCACCATAACTTCCATGCTCCTTCCATGCTCTTCACACTGCAGATAACTTCTATATACAGCTTCTATCTATTTTATATTGATCGTACCTATGCTGTCAGTCCTCAAGAAATGGACCAGGAGATTCATCCTCGAGATGAGAGATGACCTACAATAAATTACTACTAAATCTTCACTTAGGGATCTATTATAAGATTTTACATAATTATAATCAATACCAGTTATATTTTCCACCTGTTTCATTTCATTATTTAAGATGCAACCTAACTTCAGATTCAAAAGAACATATTAGATTGATTGATTAAAGTAAAAGTTATCTGCTAATTCTAAGTCATTTTCAAACAAAGACTAGGATTCGAGTGGAGTCAGCTATTTATAATCTTATCAGAATAGCTAGAGCTAATGACTAGCTGCTAGACACTAGATTCTACCTTTTTTTAAATCGACCTACTTATTTGAAAAATTACTTCCACCCCATTCATGCAATTGAGTAAGCCTTCCATACGATCTACACAGCTGAAGGATTTTGGTGTGTAACACAGGTGGTGCTGGTGCAAGGTTTGTTTGATAGTGAAGGGTATCGTGGACCAGCCAGCTTCCAAGGCCGACAAAGGCTTATTACCTATACAAAGCACCCTGAAACAATGTGCCAACTACTCTACAATGCACCCAACTTCTTGTCTACTGCTACTCCTACTACTACACATTTAACTTTACGCTTCTCCTCCTCCTCCTCCTCCTCCTCCTCCTCCTCCTCCTCCTCCTCCTCCTCTACTCTTCCTACTTCTCCTCCCCCTCCTCCTACTTCTCCTCCTCCTCTTATTGCTCACCGGAACTACCAGCTAATGAGTCCACGCACGTTGCAGCTCTACACGCATTATTGTTAGATTTACTTCATTTGTGTGGCTCTATATTATGCACAATAGTCGACTGACATTTTCAGATGCATACCCTCCCTTACTCGCACCTGCTTTATTATTATTATTATTATCGGTAATATATTGGGCTGAGCTTCATTGGACTTCTAGTTGTGTGGCGCTTGTAGACACGATAACACGCGTTCGCGAGTCGCGGAATTACCTGATTGAGTCTAGCAGTGAAACGGAATACCTTGGAGGCTGTAGCCAATGAACCGATTTCAGCAGTGACAGTTTCTAATCCTGGTTGTACGGATTTCTGCATTACTCTCATAAAGATCACATTCTTCCCAAATCTTCCAAAGATTCGGACCCGAAACCGATTTTCATAATAATATTATCAATTTTCAATGTTGTAGAAGCATGGTGAATCCCCTGCGGAAGACTTAATTCTTTGATATGGTTAAAGATATTTTCTCGTAATTGTAAAATTTTTCAATTATTGAAACTCTTTCAAATTTCACATCTTGAAATTATAGAATATATATTCATCGGATGTGAGGAAATTTCATCATGAGATCATATTATTTGATTCTTGATTACGTGAGAACAAGGCAATAGGTAAGCACGCATTAAAATTTAGTAGATATCATGAAATATCTAGTCTCCAACGAAATACAAGAGAACGCGAAGAAGCATACAATCATACAGTCCTACATAATATAACCATAGATAAAAGATAGCATAAGAAGATATCCCATGCTATAGGGCGTTTATGTTCAAAATTATACTGTTTGTTTAAGCTCTGGTTATTGTCAGTTACTGACGACTATTGTCGATTATTACTGTCTTGACCAGGTGTGGGAGTATGAACGGCACAGTATGAAAGAGAACTAGCGTCACGTGGCTAAAACTCCTTGGACTATCGGCTTGAACAGAGTGAAATTTGGAACAATAAGTCCTGTATCTTATTAGGCTATTTTTCCCTATGTTTTTATAACCAATCTACCTACTCTTGTCCTACATGGGAACTAATCTCTCAAGTTTGAATCTGTGTTTGGATAATCAGCTACTTCATTGATCGTTTATTGAGTGAACCCCAATCATCTTATCCATCCAATGCACATGACAAACTTCTACTTGAAAGAAAAACACGAAGCAAAACCTTCAATAGAGCAGATATCACGGAAAATTATGTAATTTTTATATTAGATGATCAGACCTGTTGTGGGAGGAAATTCAAAGCTTCTCATCTTAATCATGCTGATTCAGAACTAATATCGGGGGACCGAGCTTTGCTCTGGAGTGTAAAAGCATAGAAAATTTGTAACGAGAGATCGAATTTATATTTCATATTTATTTATTCATTTTCTCAATCGTACAATTATTTTTACTGTTATATGAGGAGGCACAACAGGCTTATGCCCAAAACTGTCCCTTTTCAAATTTATACTACAGTCCAAATCAAAATCTAGGTTAAGCTACTATAACTCATCAAAATAACAATTCATTCACACTTCAAAAAACAAACACATCATCAATTACAAATAGATATACTATGAATTCGATTTAGAATTATATACTATGTTTGCTACAATATTTGTTAATATACTATGCACCATTCTACACTAACAGCATCTAGTTACTTTTCTACTTTCCTTGCCCTATTACCATAGGTAAGGAAAGTATGGTTTTCCGAAGAAAATTAAGGTATCCCAATTTCTGTTTGTGTGTGTTCTATTTCAATTTCTGTTTGTGTTTGTTCTATTTCAATTTGTGTGTGAGTGTGTACACGATATATCATCTCCCAATTAACGTAATGACTTGAGATTTAAAACTTAAGGTCCTTACACTATAAGGATTCGACACGAACAATTTCGATCAAATTCGATTAAAAATGGCGGCTAAAATGGCGAAAATGAAGTCAGAAACAGTCATTGATAAGCTCTATCAAATGCCACTAGTCCCATATCTGTAAAAATTTTAGGAGCTCCGCCCCATCTAAGCAAAGTTTGCTTTTAGATTCCCAAATCTCAGGCTTCAGATACAATTTAAACGAAAAATTTCAAGTCGAAAAGATTGAGCATGAAAATCTCTGAAATTAATGTCCAGTAACATTTCCATCTAAAATTGAAAATAAGCTTGAAATCCGAGAAAATGTGATTATTAAATTGCAAACTGTTGGCAACTTACTGTTGATTCTATTAAAACATTCACAATGAAGAGATAGCAGACCTCGTGTGTCTCCAGCGTTATTGTTCTGTCACCAGCAGCTGGCTTATATCTTTGAATAATAGACTTGAGAAGCGCGTGAACAGTAGCGTCAGGTGATCAATTTTCATAACGGCAAGGGAAGTTGTGTGAGTGCGCCACACCAGATTTTTTGACTTTCTGAAGTAAACATGTTTTCTAAAAAAAAGAGAAATAAACGAAATTAAGTTTTTCTTGCTGAATTTTTCTTCTAGTAAGATCAGCTGAATGATCCCACACATGTCCTCGTTCACTCACTTTAATTACGATACCGGCAGACGACAAAATTTTCAGCTGTTTTTCCAAGGACGTATTTATCCTTTTAATGTCCTTCAGCAAGTAATCCCAGGGTTCAGACCTTGTGCAATCGAATCTTCATAACATAAAACTACTTTGTTCCAAATTTTGAGAGATTCGTTATAGCCGTTTTCGAGATTCGGTCACATACAGATTTGAATTTGAATCGATACAGATATATAAACATATAAACATCCAAACATCTAAACATATAAACAGAAATTGTTCATCCTATACTATTAAACTAGCAACTTCTGTTCATATGTTTGGATGTTTGGATGTTTAGATGTTTAGATGTTTAGATGTTTAGATGTTTAGATGTTTAGATGTTTAGATGTTTGTATGTTTGTATTTCACCGGATCTCGAAAACGGCTCTAATGATTCTCACGAAATTCAGAATATAGTAGGTTTATAATATAAAGATTTGATTGCACTCAGGTCTCATCCCTGGGAAAACTCGCTGAAGGACATTAAAAGGATAATTATTATTAACCTTTGAAAAACAGCTGATAATAATTATTTCGTCGTCTGTTGGTGATGGAAGTGAGTGAGCGAGTTTGTGTGTGTGGGACTGTGTCAAAATTATGACTCAGCTGTTGAACTTTTGTAATCATTCAATCAGGTTCTTAGTGCCGGTTGCAAAAAAACTGGGTTATTTTGAATCCTGATTTATTCCAGTAGAGCAATCTTATTGAAATAGTCTTCTCTGATTTGGCTTTTATGCAACTGAGCCTTTGTGAGGGAGATTTTTGCATTCCTCTGGGAATTAATCTCAATTTACTGTGATTAGATAGAACATTTCTGTATGAATGTTATTATAATTTCTTCTTTCGTAATAATTTTCTTATGCTTTTGTACTCCAGAGCGAAGCTCGGTCCCCGACATTTTATTAGTATATTATAACAATATCATAACAAATTTGGGCAGAAATCCTCAGCAGATTGATATTATTGAATAGCATGGGAACTAATGTATCCTAGAATTCATCTGTAAATGAGAATTTGACTCCTCCCAGGTTTGTTAGAGTGATACCAAGCTTATCTCTTATCAATCCAAACGTCACAAACTCCCTTGACAAGTGAGCTGATACACGAAATAGAAACAAATTGGGTGTCCTGAGTAGAAGAAATTCGAAAGCAGTGTGTCGGACTTGACACTAAATAATGACAATTGAAATGAGCGTTCAATGCAGCTGTCCCGTGAGTCGCCGCAGTTGAATTGATGAGCGTAAAAAGTGTGAGGTGCTGTCGGCTAGAGGTGGTTGAAGTTGATCGAGGGTGTTGTTTGTGACTTGATGGGATTGTGGGGGAGGAAGTTGTTGGTGGGTAGGGGGGTGTCCACGTGGGCGACATTCTGCAAGAGCCAGGTGCGCGGATGCAAGGCGATTCCCCGCTGAGGTCCGAGTCATGCTCCAACGCCTTTGCCGGCGACAAAAATGTTGGCAGGGGGCAGAAAACAGCAGCAATCCCCCGTGAGGAGGAGGGAGGTATCACCAACACCTTGAGTCGTAAATGCATCGCTTATCTACCTGGCGATGCGTCTTAAGTCATTTCATAATTTATATATTCCATTGTGAAGGCAAAATGCACACACAGGAGGATGTTGGTGCTTATGATGATTCGCAAACTATTCAAGGTTTGATGGAACACCTTTGATTTTTTACACCTTAAATCACGAAAATTGAGATTAAGAAGTTCAAGATAATGTTTTATAACTCATTTGTTTTTTTTCTTAGTCAAATTTAATTCCCCTATTATGTGTTTTTCTAATATTATATATTAAATCAACTGACAGAAAATCAATTCGACTCTGATATGTGTGATATATTGTTATATTATATAATTATTGTATGATGTTATATCATTAGCTGTATAAACTTGACGTTGTCTATGTTCAAAATGAATTCGATGACAATGAAATTCCATTTATTTATTTATTCTCTGATTAGCTCTACTGCAGATACCACTGATTTCATTCGATAAATATATTTTTTTGCATTGCCAAGTACAACTATTTGCGTAATATGTGATGGAACTATTCTCATGGTAATAAACTTGATTTTCTAAATAATTTTCCAGTAATTTGTAATTTGTAACCTTCTATTTTTTTGAAAGGCCTTCCACGTGCGTTCCCGTTTCATTCTCTGTGTTAGTTGTTTTAAAAACTGGACGGGGAACTGATAAGGGCTCATCACTGATAAGGGTTCACCTTGTAGCCATCAGAAGAAAGATCTTATCAATTTTTCACTTCTCATTTTCATTTAAACTTCGAAAAATTAACGATGCAGATTAATAATTTTATAATTATGTGACTCATGGACAAGTTGAGAATCTTGAGTCCGTAGTAATATAATGGTACTTCCAAGTGATAATGGAAAAATTATCTTGAGAATAATATGATAATGACACACGATGATACAAATTTTGTTCATGGTATAGCACTTTTGATCCATTCAGATGAATTGATTTCGATATGTCTGGATACTCGTTGAAATTTGAATCATACCACACAGTGCATGGCGATTAGATCAACATAATATTATCATAGATTACTAGATGACGGTAATATTCGTACTATTCACGGTACTATTCACGAATACTTACTGAAAGTTTGTAGGCTTTGTTGAAAATTTCACGTCCAGGTTCTAAATCAGGAATGGATGGGGTTGAAGAAACAAATAAAGTCATTGGTGATTTATCAGGCTTTTTTGCAGGGGAGGTCTTCCTTTTTCCAATTTGTGAGCTTCTGTGGTACACCACATAAAGTACATCTTTCAACAGTAACATTGACATTGACATGGTAGCAGATGAAAAATAGTGTAGCAGTGTGCTCCAAGTTGTGCATCGAAGTTGAGTTTTCTTCACTTGGGTTTGGAGTAATAAGTTGGAAAGGGATTGATACTGATTGATGAAGACAATGCTGATGAAGATGATGTGAATGGAGCCAGGTGCTGTGATGTTGGCTGCATTTGCATTACCTGTGCCTGTGTGCTTATTCGGTCATCCATCACCAGCCTCATGCCTCATCCCTCATCCCTCATCTGAATTCCCATTCATCGTTTCCACGAAAGCTCCTTTGTCCACACACCCACCTTCTCCTTCAACTTATTTATATTTTTCTTCCAGTTCTTCTCCTTTCCCTTTTCCGCCTGCCTAATATTCAATCATCTTTCTTCTTCACTCATTTCTTATTTTTCATACTTGCCTTCTATTTCATCCCTTGTTTCTTTTTCCTTTACTTTTTTCTTTCTTCTTCGTTGGATTTCCTTTTTACACTTCTTCTTTCTCTCCTTGTTCATCACATTCATCCTCTTCTTGCTCTAGTTCTTCATCTTCTTCGTTCTCTTCAACCAGTTATTTCTCTCTTCTCATCATCCTCCGCCTCTTCTCCTTCCACACTTTTATCTTCTGCTTTCAAAATCATCCTCCTTTTTCTTATTGAGCCTCTTTTCCTTTCTCATACTTATTCTCCTTACCTAGTTCTACATTTTCTTGGCTTCCTCAGTTTTTCTTTTTCAACTTGTTTTTTTTTTTTTTTGCTGTCTCAGAACCAAACCCAAAATTCCTCTCTCATTAGCCCTCATAACGGGTTTAGTTGAGTGTGGAATATTGTACAAGATTCTTACAAACTAAGTCACCAATCTTTGAAGAAAAACTCATTTCCTGACGTATCATTATTATTAATATAAAATGAGTTTCAGAGAAAAATTGAATCCACAGCAAAACATCAACATATTCGTATAATCAGTGTTGCAGTATCGGTTACATTAAGTTGACAATATTCTTAGTAATTTCAATTTGAGGTAGCGAATTTCTTAATACGTTATTGCGTAGTCAAAACCAGGTAGCTCATCATCTAACGCCTCTCCTCCCAATGCAAGATTAATCAGTAAATTGCTTTTATAACGTTCCCATAATTATCATTGGCAAAGGAAAGTCTCTCTCAATCCAAGAAACAATATTCAAAAACAGGGTTTTGGCGAAACAGGGTTGGGTGCGTGAGGGTGTGAGCGTACTAGCGCGTGTGTAAGTTCAAAGTTTTGGGGAAAGGGAGGCGGAGCTGTCTCCCTGGCAACAGAAGATGGAAGAAGGAACAACTGTCAGTCAAGATGAGCTGCTGGCTAAGGAATGGGTTCTTACCCCAAGACACTTTCATTGCCCCTCACTAGCTCGATATACTCGTCAGACATTTTGGTATTAATCTATTGTGATTTGAATCAAATCAATGATACTGACTTATACTACTGCCTCTTATGCTTAATTGTTGATTATTATCCTCGTGAAATAGAGCTATTGAATTCACCTGTGATAAAAAGCTCTACTTCAAGTTCTATTTTCATTTACTCACTGGCTTCCAAACCATAAAATCACACATTCATAGTATATTCTTCTCCAAATGCACGTCCTCAGGTGGCACTACACTCAGCCAAAAGAAAACTTATTCTCAGTTTCACATTTTGACTCAGTTTTCATGAAAACTCATTATCTATTTCCAGTCGTTTGCAAAGGTTCAACTGATAGAAGTTTTTTTTTTGGTTTCGTGTTTGAGGGTGAATTGATAAATTCTAGTAGATGAATTTTTTTGCTCTTAAAATAATTGTGTTTAAATCGACTCATGAACACTATATAACTTCTGGACTGTTTATTAAGATTTAAGGTCAAAAGCAGTTTTGGGCGAATGCTTGCTGTTCACACCTGGATTGTATATGTACATCTATTGTCTATGAATAAACGAATGAATATAATGAAAAAGTCTTACTGCGTGGAAAGTGGTTCTACATAACTCAATGTAAATTTCTTGAGATATGTAGGGAGCTACGACACATGAGGTATGTTTTTGGACAAAATCTAATCCCTCATCTTTTCAAAGAAACAAAACAAAATTCCATCAACTTCAAAGCTATTATATTCATGGCAGTATCGTTATTATATGTTTGCTGCAGTAGAAATAATTATAAAGAACATGAATTCATATATTCATATATTGAGACTGAATATAGAGGAGGTAAAATAAGAATCTCCATGTACTTAAAAAAAAATACCAGTATCCCGGATAGAATACTAGTGGGATTGCTTTGTTTTGTACTCTTAATACTTTACATTCATACTATAATACCTCTTATAAGTTGCAACATATCCTCATCTGTCCTCTTCAATAAATCTCCAGATGTTATCCAGCATTTAAAATTAGCTGACATGTCTGCGACTAGTGAGATGAAAATGAAGGAATCTGCAATCTATTCTACAGTACTAATGATTCCTGTGTCGTATACTCATTGATTAAAACGTAGTTTTACATTATACTGTAGAATCTGGCATGTCACAGATCGAAAACATTACTGTTCGAATTTATTTACGGGGTGAATAAAATGATGAGATTGTTCGATGGATTTATTGCCTGTCAATTCCCAAAATAGTAGGTTGAATTAGTCATCCAATTGGCCAGTGACAGGCGTGTGATGTGATTGGTGGCTTTGTGGCTGGCCACATCAATAACAGTTGACAAGTAACAAATGTTTGTATGAGTAACGGCTAACGAGTATCGCATTACAATTGCTTGGGGGCTGTTAACGTGCAGTTTCGGGCAAAAGTTCATTTCGCAGAATGGGGTTCGATGTTATCCGGAGCGTTTGATTTTGGTGGAGAAGTCGATGCAGAAAGAAGAATAGAGAAGAAAGGGTGGAGGCGCGATAAATAACTAAACGTGTGGGCGTGCAGGACGGCTGAAAAAGTGTAAATAAATCAGGGTGGGGGTCGATAAATCGCTAGGTGTTTGAGGAGGAGGTGGAGGTGGTCGAGGAGAAACTAGGGGACGAGGTGGAGAATGATGAGGTGGAGTGGAGTTGAAGGAAGCAAAAGCTCATAGATCAAACGGCGCGGCGGTGGACTCGCGACTGCAGTTAATTATTGTTGCAACAATAACAATTTGTCCTTTTATCTGCTTTCGTGTGAATAACGGCGCAATAAATCAGACGAGTAGGCTCTCTCTTATCGGGAATGGGAGGGGGAGGGGGTGGCTAATGAAACAACCCAACACTCGGCCATCACGCAAAATTGCAATTGGATGCTGGGGCTACTTCACATTCCCTGACTCTCCGCAATATTTTGTTCCATTTTTCATATCCGTGTTTATATTCTCACGGTTTCTTCGTTGGCATGTGTAGTGTTGATAACAAATCGGTTATGATCATGTTGTATCTGTTCATCAGCATACATTGGTTACATCTGAAACCTCATCCTCAATTTTGGGCCTCTAATGTGTAGTTATGATAAAAATGATTAATTTTATCTTTCAGTTAAGAGGATTGCATATTACTTACTGAAGACTGGAGAACATATTAATTATTACTACAAAATTTATTGATCTACGGGGTGAAAAAGAGTGAACTGAAGACATATTTCTCAGAAGAATTTCATTTTCTACCAGCGCCTCCATTGCAATTGACTCAATCAATATTATCAATTCGACTATACAATATTTAATGACACTTCCCAGCAAGTAGTCAGTTGAGAAAAATTGAATCTATTTTGCATGAATGATATATGATCCAGCATATCAAAAGTATCTGCCACTTTTCAATCATCTTACCCCTTTTTATCTTATTCACAGGTAGCCTATTTGGATTACGCCTAAACCCTTCGTAAAACGAGCATCTCCTATTGAAAGGTAAGAGACAGATCTGAAACACTTTTTCCATTTCATTGATGTAGATTTTGAAGTCTTAGAATATATTATCCCGACGAGGGACCGACGACTATAATTGATTATGCATAACTTGTAAAATATAATTAAAGTTGATGAGAATCAATTATTATTCAAGATCAACTATTTTATTCATAAATTCTATGTTGGAGAATGATCAGTGTGAATGAATATAACCTTCCGTATTGGGCAAATATATATCTACTGATTCATCTGAATATCACTCACATTGCCATCATACTGTGATCATGATGATATAAGAACCTTCTTGCAACTACTTGATAGGAGATCAGACAACTGGAGATTTGATACTATTCTTGCTATTGTAAGCGATGAGAATGGTCTGGAGAGAATTTGAAGCCGAAGACACCGAAGACTAATTGCAAGAAGAGGATGAAGTACAGAGGCTGTCCAGGCTGTCCAGGTAATTTGAAAAGCGGTCTTAGTGCTCAAGGATAACGTGTTGACAGGATAGGGACTGTCCTGATGATGGAGGGGGCAAATGCTAAGGGGACTCAGCTCTAATCCTGATGAGGTCTTTTCTGTCAGGCTTAGCTGGGTAAACTGCGAAGGCTCGGGTCTTCGGCTCTTATCTCCCACAATGACCAGCTCACCACAAGGTTTCTCTCCGGCGAATTGTTCTGCTCAGAAAATTTATTTCCCACTACTCTCAGAGCGAATGGAATAATAAATTGCTGAGAAACAATTCTCGAAACTCATGTGCCGTTCAATAAGCTATTCATTAGATTAATCTGGCCAATGTGAACCGTGGAAATTAACATAATAAGGTCACTTTCAATGAAGTATTTATTCTTAATAAAAGGATCATTTCTATGATTGCTTCCCTTGCTGAAAAAACTTTTTCACTGAAATATTTGGCAGTATTTTTGTGAAGGTAGTTTTTACTCTGCTTTTTGGAATTAATTATAAATGATATCCTGCTGACAGACCTTAACCTTCAAGAGAATAATACTATTCTTGAGAAAAAGAAATTGCATCAGCATGGATTTTATCAAATTGTTATCTATAAAACACATTTATTGAAATTTCAAAGAAAAAAATGTTTTGTCTCATATATCAAAATAGGCGAAGAGTACTTTTAATAGCAATATTTCGTTTGTTATTGTCATGTTCTCTCTGATATTTTTGAAATTCATACAAGCTATATAGGAGGCTATAGGCTATAATTCACTAGCCAAATTCAGTAGAAATCGACATCATCTTCATAATAGCGTATATGAATCGTTACTTCTTATTCCGTACTTATTGTGAGGTGAGAGCAAATTTCAAGTTATCCTCTATAGAACCAGCATTTCTAAGAAAAAATCTCACTGGCATGTGTGAGAGAATCTCAAATGGAATGAATGTGCTCCAATTTCCGGAAATATTTGTAACTGTAATAAATAGAGTTGTTCTCTCTGGAATATATTCAGACAGGAAATTGATTTCGTGGCTGCAATTACTCTCTTCTGAGCTCTGAGCGCTGGGTTACCGAGAATACGCGCACTGCTGCAATGAAAAGGACGGATGTCATCAACATGGAAAACTCATTCCCACCCCGTAAAATGCTCAGAACTTTGCGCCATATAACTGTGAGTTATATTGAGAGAGCATTTAAAGGATTTCTTATTGTGATTGGGATTTGCAACTTCGTGATCTGTTAGGATCAAAGATTATATCAAACCATGTGTGTAAGTTCTGAGAGATAATTATTTATTCTAATGTGGTCACATATTATTTTTTGAGATCCTTGTGGTTGATTCTCTAAAACAATTATCCTAATGTAATGCTGTCTCTCTTCTTATATAGCCGAATGCTTTTATATATACCTGGATTGTATTTGCATATGAATAAATGAATAAATAAATGAATTATTGATTGGCAGGGAGCCGCTTTTACATGGAATCCTGAAGCATTATTATGGGCTATACCAGAGACCTTTGAAATATTGGCGATACCACAAACTCTTGAATTGATTTCTAGTCAACCTGGGGCCCGTTTTAAATTTATATCACGTATTATAAAGAAGAGGATTGAGCTCTTTAAAACTGGAATAGGGCTTTCCTACAACCTACACTGCTACAATCTACTTGGATATTTCCATAAAAGCATTTCTTCTATTTTTATTCAAGTATTCCTGCTAAGATTTTTCTATTGTAACTACACCGAGCTGTGTGATCATTACTTATAACATATTAAATTGTCTTTTTTAAATTTAATTCTATGTCTATTATCAAATTTTAGTTGAATTGTATTGTAATGCTGGAATTAATTGTATGTATATGTGTGTGAAATAAATTTGAATCTGAATAAAAAATAGTGGATTGTTTGTGGATTGAGGAGGCCCTTTCTGTACGTTACAAGAAATTTTAACTTTTCATCTTACAGCCTATTCAAGCTAGGCTTCAAGTTGCCATATTACCTGGGAATGATACTTTCACATTTTCATTCCGAATTTGTTGCGAAAAGACACATTTTTGGAACCGAATTATGAGAGAGGTGAAGATGACAGTGTGGTGATTGTATTTTTGCTAGGCTTGTAATTTCGGGGGCAAGCGGCACGTAGAGCTCAATAGAGAAAATATGATTGCAAGTGTGAAATTCACTTAAAACGGTCAGCATACCTCATAAATAGCAACAACTCTTCCCATCCAACCAATGCTGTCAGTGAGAAGTGATCTCACCGGAGGGCGTTACGGCGTCTTAGCGCGCGCGGAAGCGGATTACGGCGCGACACTGCGCTCTCCATTAGCGCGCAATGCCAGACCCGATTTCCAGATCACAGCAACAGTCCGCGTACACACGCAAACGCGCGCACACCAACAGAGAGAACGGTGTGAAGAGAACACTGCAGGCGTAATCTGATTACATTCTATGTTACCCACCATGTTCCCCTCTGAGTCGTTATTTCGCTATCGAAGGAATAAGCAGCGGAAGACGCCGATTCGTGCGCACATCTTTTGAGCGGCTACAAGATGTGCGCTGGCTGCTTTATCGTCGCTGCGATCGTAAAGGCAGCGCAAACCACTAACAACCATAACTATATTCACTTCAAACTGTCACCATAGTTCGAATGTTAGGACTTCCTATTATTTATAAAGATTACTGACAGTTGAAAGTTGCAGCGTAGTGAACATTCTTAACTCGTTGCGCTTAAACCGCTAATAAAATAAATAATTACCGGCCGTTGTATTGTATCCAGCTGTGTCGTTAGCCGCGCAGCCATTATGCCGCTTTGAGTGTCACATTTGACAAACAACAGGATATGAAGAATTCAAGTTGGCTGGAAGTCTTTCATTGTCCATTATGTCCTGTACACAATTCATTTGGGAAAAATTAATATCGTTATGATATTAATGGTGTGTTCCATTGATGGTGAGAATATAACGCACGAGTATATCAGAAGAATAAGAAGAATAGCTGAAAGTACAATACTCCACGTCAACAACATTAGGAATAAATAATTCCAGATAGAATCCATTATTTGTTACAGCAATAACAGTAATTCGAATGACTCCTCATTCGAATTACTGTTATTGGAACAGCTCTTGAGGGTTTGGGAACAAATTAATGAAGGTTGTAGATCTAACAAGAATGGAAGATGTAGCTCGGATGCTGCTGACTTTGGCACTGCCCATTTCTGAAACAAATTTTTGTCAACGAGATGGAAAACGATAAGCTAATAAGTAATAAATATAAAATAATTAATAATTATACAATAAACAATTGTATATCAGGTAATATATCCAACTAATTGTATAACAGTTAAATTTTATAACACTACAAAATTTGTGATAAAAAATACTACTTGCTGAAAGTACAATACTATGATAGTATTGATATTATGATAGCAAGCTATGTCTGCAAGTAGGAATGAATATGACTCAATTTATCAATTTATGGATAAGTGGAGAAAAGAAGAAGAAAGAGAAAAAAACATGCAACTAATCACTCATTCATTTACTCTCCTCGCCAACTTTCAATTCCAAGCTCTCAAGCTCATTTATCTAATGCGTATTGGTTACCTTCATTATAACATTATTTATACTTAGAAACTATGCTATATGAAGTCTCTTGATAGTCAGGCATAAGACCTCCAATACATTAGACTAGGCGCACACCAGTTAGTCAGGACAAGACGAGACATGATCAGACACGTTTAGTCACAATACTTCACATAGCTCCTTGTGACGCAACACACACTGATTTGTCATTGCAATTAGACATGTCTTCATAAGCAACTATGTGAAGTACTGTGACTAAACGTGACTTGTCTTGTCTTGACAAACCGGTGTACGCCCAGCCTTACAGAATTCTTGTATTATAACGAGTCGATTTTGAATATTCTTAATTTCAGGTGGGATATTATTATTAAAAACTAAATAACTTCAAATATTATTTGAAAACTTGGGGCCAAGGAATACAAACGATTTCTAAGAACAACTGATTCAGCCTTATGCCCATGAATCTTTGACTTGGAGAAGTTTCTTTTGATAAATTGTCAACAAGTATAGTAACATGGCTATTTTCCATTGAAGATTAGATTTGTTTATTTGATCGTAATTCCACTATCTGAAAAATGGATATCCTCCAATCATCATCATCATCATTTAAAGTTTATAGAGAAACTGTGCGAAGTTCATGTGAGAGATAATTTAGTTGGAATATGCAAGATTTTTAACAACTGAAATTTGAATTGAACTATCAAGTCTGTGTACCCAAACAGTCTAGTGCTCTTCATGAAATGAATTTGGAAGAATAAAGTTCAACAAACGAACACACCAAACCTCAGGAAGGATTCATGTTCAAACGCTCACAATCTCAAGTTCCGATTCAGCTCTGAATGTTTTGGGATGTTCTTATCAGCACAGCTTCATTCAAACACACAAAAGGCTGTTGTAGAACTTTTTGAGATCACAAGAAACATTGAGATTTGGCATACAACACAAAGTAGCTCGTACCGCTGTACTATACAGTCTCATTTGAATGGAGATATCTGCAATGATCGTGTCAAATCGAATCCTGAGATTCGAGCACTAATGAGATCCGATCTTGTGTGGATCCACTGAAGAGGTGAGGGTAACTAAGTATGTTGAATGAACTCATGGCGTAAATCTTGTCACGTACTCAATTAATTAGCATCCTTCATGAAATTCTTCTCGAATAGAACAAGAAGGACCAGAACACATGCAGTCTACTCTACATCATTATCATTTCTCAACTTCAAGAAACAAGATGCTAGAAGCAGGCAGACTCAAGTCTCAAGTGCCAATTACTCGACAAAGTCATGCTACCTTCATCAACCACTCGAGACATCTTTCATTAAGAACTACCGGTGATAACTCGCATCCCTTTTGCTAACAACTCCACAAAAGTCATAACATTTATAAGCTATTTACTTTCTCGCGGTACATACTAACAAGCACACCAATAATTAGCTGTTGAATTTTGCACGCAGAAATTATGTTACAAGCAGCATGAAAATTCATTGCAGGAGAGTTTCATGGCATATTTCCTTCTAACATACGGCGAACATATGCTGAAAAAGCATTACTACTTGGGTTATCATGCAGAAGTCGTTTCTATTTACTGAGAAAAAATAGACATCGAACTGATGACAAAGGATAAAGGACAAAGGACAAAGGAAAAAGTTGGACATCCAACTAAGATAAAGGATAGGAACAGATGGTGTGGAAAGACATTGCAGACGTTGGACAATTAATTAATTGAGGGAGAAAGAGGAGTAGAAAAGAAGAGAAGAGGGGGTATTAGAGAGATTAATATTCGATATCAATAAATATGCACTTCAATTTCCAATTTAATCCAGCTTCTAGTTGAACATGAAACTTTTATACTATCAACACTTCAATACATTGTACTGAACAAGCGATATAAATCAAATTTTGTAATATCAGTGAATTGATTGTTTTTCAAATTACAAACATGAATGAATAAATTATTTTGAGTTGATCATCATTCAGAAATAGAACATTATGTGGCTAAAATTTATGGAAGACTACAATCTTCTATGATTTTGAATTTTGAAGGTTGATGTTATACTCTAAATGAATCACAGGATGTATCACAATCAATTAAAAACATAAGGAATATTGCACTTTTTTGAAATATCTGAATACAAAATCAAAAATCTACTCACCATTATATGGAGCGCTCCATGACATTGTGAAGCAGTCTAGGAGGATAGTCAGAAACAAGGATCAAATTCTAAATTCAAGGATTGAATTTGATATTTTTCAAATACTTTTCAGGTTCTTCTCAGTATCTCCCTCCAGATAACCAACCAGACACAGATACTGCAGTCAGTTCTTATATGATGTGACAACTAGTAAAATACTCTTCCCAATGAAATTGTATGAATGAAGGTTTTAGCCACTTATTATTTCCATTTAAAATTAACTGTAAAGGATATGAACATTTGAAATAAGTCCAATTTTTTATTCAATCTATGAGATGCTATCACTAACTGATTCTTCTGACTTGTGTGCTTGCTTATTTTGTAATCCTAGTAAATCCTCTATAGTGAGATCCACGTTATAATGGCAGTAGATAAAGATAGGAGAACAGCGTTGCCGTTTGTCTGCCTTGATTAATTATATCTCTACATTGTTAAAAACGGATTTGGCAACGTTGTGGAGCTAGAAAACGATAGTGGTATGTGTTTTGTCTAATGATGGACAAGGATAGCAACACAAGCAAACAAGTTAATAAAATACTACCATTATAACGTGGACCTCACTATAGTCTTCAAAATTATTTTCTACAACCTGATCTTATCTTTTCCCCCCACCAATTATTTTCTTCCTCCATCCCAGGGGTGCCCACAAGGGGGGGGGCATGGCGCAATTTGCGCCATCAACATTTTTGGGGGGGGCATGATTTTTTGTATATTTTATGTCAACATTTTGAATTATGATTAAAAATTCAAGGTATTAAATAGAGATATCCTAATGTAGTTAATTTTTCCCACCTTTACAATGTTATATTTTGCTAAGTGTAACTCAATATAAAGCATAAGCACAATTGATAGTATTTTGTATGCAGGAATTTTAGTAATTTTAAGCCTATGAGTTTGAAGGTGAATCTTTGACAAAAATAAATTATAACTTCATCATCCACTATTATTCTGATTTCCTTTGCTTCATTTTAATGTTTAATGGTCCTGTGTTTGAGTTTCCTTGCTGTTGCAAGAAATATGCGATATTTTTCTCATTTTCACAGTCTCGACAGTTTTTCGATATAAACTGTAATGCAAGATCAATTTAGGGTGACTCAGCTTATAGAGCATGAAATTTTCTCTCATTTAAGACCAATCGCAAGTTTCTATCATGCATTGTACTCATTTTAGAGACTCTTAATTAACAGTAAAATCGCAAGAAGAATGAGAAAATAAAGATCATCATTCAATTGGCTGTAACTTTTGAACGGTATTGAAAACAGAAGTATATTTCATGGGAGTGAAAAGAGGAGAAAATTCATCACAACCTCGACCACTTTTTGGATTTTGCATCTGAAGTGTTCCACAAGATACGCAACGTTGCATATGCGAGACTGTGAGAATGGGGAAAATATCACAAATTTCTCGAACATTCAAAGTTGCGTATCTTGTGGAACACTTGAGATATAAAATCCAAAAAGTAGTCCTGCACGACCACTCAATTCATTGGAAATTTATTATCTTTAATATTATATAGAGAATGCTTTTTCTCGAAAAATTCAAGTTTCTCGAGATTAAATGGAGAACTTGAAAAAATCGAAAATTTTGGGGTGAAGTCGCCTTCTGGTGTGTCAGCAAATTTCAGATTAGAATTCAGCGCCCCAAAATATATATAGAACCATCGAAAAAAATTATTTCGGGGCTGTTTCCTGAAAAACGACCATTTGACTGGACTATAAGTTGTTATCCTATTATAATAGCGAGCAATTCATGTATATCTGTTTATATTTTTCTATTTCTATATCTGGTTATCTGGCTATCTGGTTATTTATGTTCAACGGATCTCGGAAACGGCTCTAACGATTTTCACGAAATTCGGAATATAGTAGGTTTATGATATCAAAATTCGATTGCACTAGGTCTCATCCCTGAGAAAACTCTCTGAAAGACATGAAGAGGATAATTCATCCTTGGAAAAACAGATGATGATTTCGTCTGTGAATAAATCACAGACGAAATATATTTTTCGTAGTGAATAAATCAAAATTCGGGTAAGTAACAATTTTGGGCTGTGTCTGTTAGTACTTCCCCAATCATTTTAAAGAAATGATTATCAATGAAATAATCTGTTTATCAATGAATAAATAACGAGCAAAGCTCGGTGCCCCGATATTTGGTATTAATAGATAGAATTTACAAAATGTACTTGTTCAGATGATATCTTTATTCCAAAAACCAAACCATTTAAAGATACATTTTGTTCGACTTGTGTTATTTACTCCTGTAATATTAAAAAGTAAATACTACCAACAACACAACATCAGTGACAACCTATTCCAATTCATGATAATATCGGGGCACCGAGCTCCGCTCTAGAGTACCTACAAAAGTATATAAAAATTATTACGAAAGAAGAAATTATAATAAATATTCATAGTTCATACAGAAAGGTTCTATCTAATCACAGTGGATTGAGATTAATTCGCAGAGGAATGCAAAAATTTCTCACAAAAGCATGTTAAATTTTAATCCTGATTCATGTCACGTGAACCAAATCACAGAAGACAATCTCAAAAAGATAGCTTATCCGATTGGTTCTACTGGAATTAATCAGGATTAAAATTTAACCGGCTTTTGTACAACTGTCACTAAGTACCTGATTGAATTATGTACAAAAGTTCAACAGCTGAGTCATAATTTTGTCTCAGTCCCACACACATGCACTCGCTCACTCACTTCCATCATCAACAGACGCCGAAATTATCAGCTGTTTTTCCAAGGATGAATAAATTCTTTTAATGTCCTTCAGCGAGTTTCCCCAGGGATGAGACCTAGTGTAATCGAATTTTCATATTATAAACCTACTATGTTCTGAATTTCGTGAGAATCGTTAGAGCCGTTTTCGAGATCCGGTGAAATACAAACATATAAACATCTAAAAATTTAAACATCTAAACAGAAATTGCTCGTTTAATAGTATAGGATTTAGAATACCTAAACTGGCCGACATTATATATTGTATGAATAAAATCGTTCCAAATTTGTATGAATGTTTACCAAGATTGCTATGCAATATTCTTTTGCAATAAAGAATTATCAATGATATTATTATTCAACTTTTTATAAGTAACCTTAACATTTAAAAAGCAAAGCCTCCCTTACTTATCTTTTAATATCCTATCAAAATATGTGTCATGTAGTTTTTCCTGATGTAATGAAGTTCTTTCTAGTCCTCCTGAACAAGAACGGGTGCACTGCTAGTCTCAAAAATAATATCAAAAAGATACTTTATTTCTATTTTAGAGAGATAAGAAACGATGGTATATATTTTTACAATATTATGAAAACAGAAAGAATTCCTCACAAGACCAAAGGTAAATAATGTCCTTTGGAAGATTAGAATGTAGAGGTGCGTACAGATATACGCGCTGCGAACATGAGCAATTCACTTTTAATCAGCTGATTATATCTGTATTTTTACAGAAACGGTAAAATACAGATATAAAAAGCTTGGCATCAGCTGATTAAAAGTGAATTGCTCATGTTCGCGGCGCGTATATCTGTAAGCACCTTAAGATGTGAATTTTATTGTCATACACTGACTAATGTTAAAAACTAAAGAGTTGGGAGTTGGGGTACTTTGGGAGGGGGTCATTACACATGGATTGGGGGGGCATTACACTTGAATTGGGGGGGGGGGCATGCGCCATTGGCCTTGGGGGGGCTGGGCACCCCTGCTCCATCCTATCCTTTCATATCCACCTCCTAATCACTTTTTCCACCCTCTCAAAGATTGAAGGATTTCTTAGTAGATGGATAACTATAGTTGAGAAACCCTTCAATCCTACGCAATTTTCCTCCGCACCATAATACAGATCTTGATTATTTGATATGTTGAGATTGTTGATTGTTTTGCATGTGCCAATTAGTTTATTTGTATTTATTTATCTTGTGCCTGTAAATGAATGAATTATTAAATTATTATTTCAACCAGATTTCTCGCCTACAAATACAGATGATTCAATAATCAGCTGTTATCATAATATAATGAGATCGTATTGAAACAGTGTCCTCCAATCAAATCTCCAGAAACACCTTCACAACATTCATACTCCAGTCGAGTGTTCATCGTCAGTTTGCGATGATGCACTTGTCGTTCACCGTGTCGGTCTCCATCCGACAACAGCTGTCGGCTGTCGCCACTTGGCGTGTTTCGTGGCTGACTGAGCCGATATTTGGCTGCCGCTTGTTTGTTCAGCATCGCGTTGTTTGCTCTGAGGGAAACAGTGGGTTCGCCTCTCCTTTGGCTCCTACCGCCTACGCCTCCGCCACGTCAACCCATGTTTGCCAAATTGCTAACAGTGTTACGTCACCCAATCTGGATGCAATCATCGTTTGATAAAAGTAACTCTTCTCTGATTTGCAGATAACAAGCTTTATAAAGTTAATGTGGTTTTGCAGTGAGGTATCGGTTCTGATCCGCCGATCAAAGAAAGCCAATTCATCTCAAAAGGTATCTTTTCTGCCCAAAAAATTCCAAGCACATCATCTATAACGCTTGAATCCCAAATGAAATATAGGGAACATGTTTATTACAGATTTTTGAATAGAAAATATGTGTATTAATTTTCTTATAGAATGTCAATTATTGAGATTTCCGCTACAATTTATCCTAGTATTTCAAAGATACATTCTCAAATTGTAATTGTACAGGTCTACAACTGTGAAGTATGAAGGGATTCAAATGTATAAAAGTGTACACTTTCTAATACATTTGTGAGTTTGATAATTTGTTTTCAATTCGCCGATTGACACATATAGGATATGTAGGATATTAAGCAGAGGGTTGTAACGTGTTATATTAACAACAAACAGTATTGCTTCACCGAATTTATACAATATTGATCAGAATACTTCTACTTTAGTGGATTACTACGACATACATCACTACATTAGTGAATGAATTAGGTACTTCTTCAATAATAGCATAATATGCATTCTCCAACTCCATTTCAACTGCTAGATCTCGTATGATGACGTTCTTAATCCAGCAAGCAATTACATAATCTGATTGAAACAGGACCTACAACTTCATTATCACGTGCTTAATAGTGGTTGGTGAACTTCAAAGGAAGAGAAACCACGAAAGAGGCTGCGTAACGACGACACTCGAGGATTGTCGCTCAAGTGGAGCTGCTGCTTCTGCTGAGAAGTTGAGGTTAGTCACGAACCGGGAAACCCTCCTCCAATATGGATAATATGTATACACTAGCCCCCCTCCCCCCTACATATGCATAGAGATGTATAGATGTATACACGCTACGCCTACATAATTATTATAGACTTATATACTACAGAGATCTAGTAAAGTTATCTTCAAATAGTCAGCATTCCTTATGAATAAGAACAATGCTTCACATTCAGCCGATGCTGACACTATGAGAAAAATCACACAACATATTTTCTGCATCTCCCATATAATAAAGAGCTATGCACAATGTAGCTATGCACAGTATATATATACTTCACGAACAGGGAATGGAGTGGAATTTTCTTTAAACTGTCAGCATTCTTTATGAATAGCATCAATGCTTCTTATTCAAAGAATTCTGACAGCTTCAAGAGAACTAAACTACTTTTAGCATTTAACACATGCAAAGAGGTATAATCCATATATATACCCATCTCGTGACATCCCCTGTCCCCTCATCTCAATCTATAGGTGCGTACAGATTTACGCGCCGCGAACATGAGCAATTCACTTTTAATGGAATCACCTGAATGTGTTACTGGATTCTAATTGTATAAGAGTTTTGTTTTCTGATAAGAACACTCCTATTTTCATATTAAATGATGGTGAAAATTGGGTACTTATTGATCTTTTGAATAGAATAAATGATTGGAGTAAATTCAATTACCCTTTGATTATAGGAATTGATTCTTTTAACAATCTGGGTGAAACTTATTTTGATATTCCTGCCACTGAACTCTTGAGTACTGTCATAGGAGCTAGAGATTTGAAGTTTATTTTTTATTATCGAGGTTATTGTGAAATCAATTTTCTTAATATACCTAAGCTTTCTGATAGTCCGGGAGTTGAGTACCCTGTGGGATTCTTTGAAGGTAATAATAAACGTGAAGCATTCATAAACTCTATGATTGAATTACGGACCCTACTTCAAAACACTGATAACGAAAATGCTAAAATATATAAAAATATTCTTCTTAGGGTCACGCAAAGAAACATGTCAATATCAGGTGATGAACTAATAAGCGTCCTGAATAACAATATGAACATCTATGATAATAATTTGAAAAGATTCCTATTCAAAACAAACTCTAAATACCGAATGGGATATTGCTTGGAGCAGGGTGGAAGTTACGTAGAATTTCAAGACGATACTTTAAAATTCTCTACTAAAGAACGATATGTTTTAGTCACACGTAATACTACACTTATGCTGAATAGCGAATTAATAAAAACTATAAATAGAATAACTCTTCATGAGTGTAAACTTCCTAAAATAAAATGGTATGACGGTGTTCCCGGCTGTGGTAAATCTTACTTTATAGTCTCGCATCATGAGCCTGGCAAGGATCTAGTACTCACTCAAACACGGGCAGGTATTAAAGCAATCCGTGAAACTGTCATTGAAAGGTATGGTCGAAAACATTGTAATCGTCTTAAGCTTGATTACAGGACAGTTGGCTCATATATAATAAATCATAATCAGAATAAAACATACAATAGAGTTTTTATTGATGAAGCTCTACTTATGCATGCGGGTTACATCGGTTTTATTGCTAACTTGAGTAAGGCCTCAGAAATAATTGTAGTTGGTGACGCAAACCAAATACCCTACATTGAGAGAAGTAATTATGCCACAAGATGGCATAAAATTTCAGAATTCTGCGAACCTTTTACAAAACAAACGGTAACTCGTAGATGTCCTATCGATGTTTGTTTTGTCCTTTCCACTGTCTATGAAAATATTACGACGCTTAATGAAAGAGCTATCTCAATTCTGCCTACTTACAGAAATGGGGAATACCATCTGATACAACCCGACACTTTGATATTAACATTCACCCAAGAAGAAAAACTTATGGTGGGTGATACTACAAAGTGGAGAGAGGATGTTGCACTTCACACAATCCACGAAGCACAAGGGCTAACTCATAAAAATGTTATTCTAATCAGAATTAAGTACAAGGAGAATGAAATCTATAACAGCATGCCCCATGCGATTGTTGCCTTGTCTAGACACACTGAAACTTTCAGGTATTTAACAACCAGTCTGGTAGATGATGCTGTGGACAAACTAATTAAGAACTTAAATTCATAGATAGTGAGGGCTTGTTGAATGGAACAAGGAAAAGAGAAGTGGACCTGATGATATAAGTTATGAGTGACACTGAAGAGGTTCTTAATATTTTAGAAACAGAAAATGAAACAGATGTAATCGACGATTATTTGAACTATCACTTTCACGAGGACAGAAATAAAGATGCTGAGTGTTTCAATATTATGTCTATGAATATACGTAGTTTGAATGCTAATTTCGATCAGTTTATTTGCTGCCTCAATGAATTGAAAACTGATATTCACATTATAATATTAACTGAGACCTGGTTGACTGCAGATATGCCGTTCATTTTCAACATTCCTGGATATACGGCAATAAATAAGTACACTAAACAGAATAAATGTGATGGATTATGCATGTACATAAAAGATTGCATAAGATTCAATGAAGTTTCACTCGATATCGCTGATGCCAATGTAGTTAGTGCTGACTTAAGAATTGATGATTTTATTGTGAAGGTGATTGGGGTTTATAGATCACCAAGTAATCAAAATATTGATAATTTTCTTAATAGTCTGAGTAATGAAATCAGTAAAATTCCTAAAATAAAGTCAAGAGTTGTTTCTTTCTTGAATCTTAACAAAATAATCAACAAGAACCAATTCGGTTTCCAAAATGGTAAAAGTACATCTGACGCTCTAATAAAATTCATCAATACTTTATCTGATAAAATAAACTCCAATAAGAAAACTATTGCGGTCTTCCTGGATATACGCAAAGCTTTTGATACAATACCTCATAATACTTTGTTCAATAAACTGGAGTCCTATGGTTTCAGAGGAGTCTCGCTTAAATTGTTCAAAAGCTATCTGAGTAATAGAACCCAGTCCCTAACCATAAATGATCAATCTAGTGTAACTAACTTAACTTCTTATGGTCTTCCTCAAGGTACTGTACTTTCTCCAATCCTTTTCATACTCTATGTAAATGACTTTTTAAATTTAAGACTTCTAAACTCAACTGTGATATCCTTTGCAGATGATACTGCAGCTATTTTTCACGGAAATTCATGGAATGAAGTTCATACTATAGCTGAAAATAATATGCTTTTAATTAAGAAGTGGTTAGATAAGAATACCTTAAGTTTAAATATTGTAAAAACTAATTACATTACTTTCTCTGCAAATAGAGTAGGGCAGCCTAACGAGAATCAAGATTTGAGACTCCATTCTCAGTGTAATTTAAACTTGGGTAATTGTGATTGTCCCACCATTAAAAAAGTCAATAATACTAAGTATTTGGGAATTATAATTGATGAAAACCTTAATTGGGATGTTCATATTAGATACATATGTAGAAAAATTAGATATTCATCCTTTAAATTTTACCAAGTTAACAGAATTCTTAATAAGAACCACCTGAAAATGATGTATCATGCTCTAGTCAAGTCAATTCTGCAGTATGGCATAGTTGTTTGGGGAGGCTGTTTCAACTGTCATATTGCTGAATTATTTGTAGCACAAAAACTGATAATTAAAACTATATTAAACAAACCCAGGCTCTATCCAACGGATATGGTTTTTAGTGATTTTGAGGTCATGACTATACGTCAATTATACATAAAAACCGTAATTGAGTACTTAATAAAATATAGATCCGATTTTCCTCTCACAATAAACTCTACTCTTGATTATTATAATCTAAGGGCCACTGCTAACAAATATGTAACCTATAACACTAATATTGAATGTATAAGGAGGCATTTAATTTACATAGGTACTAAAATAATAAACCTCATTCCAAATCACTTTCTCATGGACAATAAGATCAGTGGAAAAATTAAACTGGATATAAAAAACTGGACATACAGTAATTTCTTCTTCCATTTAGATATATGACTCGAGATTTCTGCTCCAGCATTGTTTTTCATCAGTTTTTCATTTTTCAGTGGACTCGCTTACCTTTATTTTGAGTACCTATTCCTCTGTTTTCTTCCTTCCCCCCATTTCTCCCTTCCTTTTTTTTCCTCATTACTTCTGTTCTCTTCTTTGCCTGCCTATTACATGGGAAACCATAGTTGGCTAGGTACCTTCCTCTCTTTTTTTTCTCTTCTCCAACACACCCAAACACTAAGCCCATTGTTTTTTTATATTTGTAACATTTATTGTGTTTTATTTGTTTCGTAAATCTTTGTATTTTTGTTGTGTCTTGTTTTGTGTGTTTTTAATAAATTGAAATAAATTGAAATTGAAAATCAGCTGATGCCAAGCTTTTTATATCTGTATCCTACCGTTTCTGTAAAAATACAGATATAGTCAGCTGATTGAAAAAGAATTGCTCATGTTCGCGGCGCGTATATCTGTACGCACCTTAAGAAAATATATACATATTTTCACACATATGGTCGTGGCATCTGCTATCTCAATCTATATACATTTATTTCATGTATGTGAAACGAGTAATTGATAGTAGGCGGTTCCCGCAGCGAGAAGACACACGAGTCGCGCGTGCAGACTCAACCGCCCCTCGCACAAATCCGCCGACGTCGATCTGACTACGGTGACAAGACTATTTAATTAAGAATGCAACGTCTGAACGTGATGGAGAGCGCTTGCTGTCGGGGGCGGTGGAGGCGGCAGGGTTGGGGCGGCACGCGACCGACGAAAAGTGTTCCACACGACCGATGTGACCAATGTGGCGTGGCGTGGCGTGGCTCATAAAGCCTCCCACACCAGTAGCACTCGCATTAAACGTCGCTTAACCGTATGCCGTAATTCCTGTAGCGACAATGACATCTTGAGGAATCGAAGGCCCGGTTTCCCACACGGGATGCGCTCACTGCTCCTACAAGCGGATATCCGCGTTCTTGATATTCTATTATTGCCTTCAGCTACGAGGAGAGTGTAATCTGTCCTTCCTTGCTCCACCTATGATGATGCATGATAAACCATGGAGCAATCTCGAAAATTATTTCATTCTTAACGTTATTCATTTGATTGATCAATATTACTTTGAGGAGAGTGAATCTCCATTTTCTTACTTCATCGGTGAAGCATGATGATCATTGAAGCAGCAGGATTAATCGCAAAATCAATGTTCTGCACGTGATTATTCTCTTATCTTCAGTCAATAGGAGAACGGAATCATCCCTTCCTTCAATTTTAATGCATGATGAGCTATGATTCAACCATGAGCCAATCTCTAGTCCAGTTGCTGACGTTATGCATTTGACGATTTTACTTCAGGAGAGTGCGATCTTCTCTTCCTTGCTCCACCTATAACCCTATGACTTATGATGCATGGTGATCATTGACAAATTCGAGATTCAAGATTCAAATTTGAAGCTATGAACGTGATCATTGATCTGATCAAGACGAGAATGGAATATTTCTTTCCTTCACCTATGCTGCATGATTGACATTGAAACCATCTCTAGACCGATTCTAGTTTTGCTTTTGATTAATCATTATTATTCATAGAAGAATCATCTATCCTTGCCCCTACCTCCTACATATGGTAATAATTGACCCTACTTACAATTTAAACTATTGTGAAATCCATAATGTGAGCTCTTCGAATTGAAATTCAATCTGAATAACAATTTTCGTCCGATAATTCATTTCAAATGTCTAGGATTTATTGTTGGTTTTTTCCTGCATGGTTGTCTTTCCAGATCTATGAGGAGCAAAATAGCTTTGCATGACTGTTTGGTAGAACGGCTGATATGCATTTTGTTATTGGTGTGTCGACAATCAAAAACAAACTTGGGGAAGGATAAGCGACAATAAAGTTACATTATTTTTGACACAGCGTGGCTTTCTGTGCCATTCAAACAATCTTTGCTCATGTGCTTTTTATCTTGGCTTTTGGTTTAAATTTATTATAGGGTGGGTTGGAAACAGTGCTGGAAGGGAAGGGAGTGCTGTTAGTGGGTGGAAGATTGTTATGGAGGGCGATAAGACGACGCGATTCTCGCGTGTTATCTTGCCTCCCCTTCGCGATCACCGTTCCTCCACCTACTACTCGATCACCTTTTCCTCCACCACGTTCTTCTCCTCCTCTCTTCCAGCATCCACCCCTCGTCTACCTTCAAGGCGTCCTCCTCTCGTGTAATTTAGCGCAGGAGTTTGTCTGAAGGTGCGACTCGACAGGCAAACTCGCAAACTTTCAACTGCCTCGAAGCCTGTTGAGTAGTGGAGTGATGCGACGACAGAAACGGGGGGGGACTTGTCTCCTTCTTACGACATGTTGTTCCAAGCCCAAGTTCAGCCGACTTGAGAGAGGAGGCATTCGCCGACGAATATATTACACATAATCCACGTTACACCGTTCAAACGCTTACAAACTTGCCAAGCAACACCTTGAATCAGTTAGTTGTGATATGATACCTTCTTAGAACACGTTGCTTAGATTAGTTTTACAAAGTTGTGTGTGGTGTGGATAATTTCTGAAAAGGATTTTTGTACTAATTGAAAGCCAAGTTCTCCATATCTTACCATAATCTATGGCTTATTTTTTATCTGTAGAAGTATTCACGAATAATTTCAGATGCACCAATATGATTTACTGATTAGTTTTATTGCATATATTTGTTATGATATACTATACAGAGTGAGTGATATATATGGGAACCCCTCAATAAGTTGGGCACTGTTGTAGATATAATACTGTAACTTTCAGGATAAGTTATTAGTTGAATACTCTACCTTTTGACGCATATTCTTATAATAAACTTCTTTGGTGAAACTCTACATTCTTTATTCCAACACTCTACTTTCACAACTCTACATTCTTTTCAACATACGCTTTGTAAAATCCATTTTCTCACTGTGAACTTTACGTCATGAATATTACAATGATTGGAATTCATGATGGAGCACACGAGTCTCTTCCCCAGTACAGTGGCCTTTACTGCAATCCAGATCTTGGACTCTCTAGCAAGAGCAATTCAGTCGCAAACACGCTCCGCTCCGCTCGACGGACGACGAAAGGCAAAATGGAGCAGAGAAACTAACTCTGTTACAAAGTGAGGTACATTCAATTTAAATCAAAGAGGCGTCTGTTGGTATTCTCTGCATCACGCCAACTGCTCATTGCTTATTCGAAACGCGAACCAACGCCCAGTCAGTTACTCCCCCCTCCAAACCTCTTCCTCCTGGTGAGTTCCCCTCAGACCCCTTCCACTCCCCACGACCACTAGTCCCCTGCATCACTCACTTACTGAAACAGATATTTTCAAAGTGATTTTATTGAAATAACGAAATAGAATTGCCTTTCAAATCTCCCCTACACTACTCTCTAAACTGATTATCAAGAATACTACTGTTAGTATTGCACAATCGACTACTACGAAATTGATTGTATGGAACAGTTCTTGTAATAATTCTGCTGGAGACACAATGAGATTGTTTGTGAACTTTTCAAATGAATAAATGCTTGGTAATGCAACACAAAAAATAATGTCAAATATCATGAAAATATTTTCGTTTTCATTATGAATAACAGTATTGCTATATCTCACCTAACACTGTGTCAGGAATAAATTCAAAATATTTATGTTGTTCAAGATTACTCTCCGTAACTAGGAGTAATGAATCTAGCTCTCATCATCATACATCTCATTCTACAGGTAATTTCACATGGTAATTATGCGTCATCATTACCAAAAAAACTCAAATCATGAGCTACATGAATGAGCGTAGCTGTTAAGACATTGAGTAAAATAAAGAATATTTATTCATATATACATTGATAGATACAATATCATTCTCAACTATAAATTATTATTGGGAAAGGAACAACAGGCTTAAAGCCCAAAACTGTTGCGATATCAATTGCAACTACAACCGATTTCTGAATCACTTTCAAGAAGATGTCATTTTTGATAATGATCCTCCTGTTGCAAAAGATTCTTCAGGGTAGTGGTTGTGATAACTGTGGTTGTGGTAACTGTTGCGATATCAATTGCAACTACAACCGATTTAGTGACTGAATCACTTTCAAAAAGATGTCATTTTTGATAATGATCCTCCTGTTGCAAAAGATTCTTCAGGGTAGTGGTTGTGACATATCTCCTGAAGTTCTAATAATTGAGTACTCTTTTGATGCATACATTGAGGATAAGATTTTGGATGTGAATAATTCTGGTACTGGTACTGATTTTTTATGCTGAAACTTGAAATCATTTCCAACGCAGAAATCTTTGTATTCTTGCCTCAAGCGTTAATAAGTTTTCCTTATTCAAGAAAGAAGAAGCTCAAACACTTTAATCACTTATACGGGATGATTCAAACCTTTCTCAGCTCGACCATTAAGATCCAAATGCTCTCATAAACTTAAGAAAGATTTATGAAATAGGCAAACGACATATTCAAACACATTTTATGTCGCTTATCTACTTCATTTTTTACGATCTGAATGTTCTTCATAATATAATGTATATGATGCTGCTTTTTCTTTCTAAGTTTCCTTCATCCAGTTCGAGAAGATAGAGTTCAGATGAATATAATAAGTAGTAATTCATTGCAGAAGATAACAGTTACCATTAAAAACGCTTAAATTATAATGAAAATGGTCAGAGGGGAGATTGGTGAGGTGGTCGCTTGATGACGTAATAACTGTTGGGAGCTGGTGGGTGATAGCAAAGGTAATAAAGTAATTTTTAACAGCTCCGGTTGCACCATAAGAAGCGAAAATTAGGTAGTGGGGGAAGAAAGGCAGTACATTTTTAAGGGGTTGTATCTACCGCAAATACATTAAGGTTTCCACCATAATCTACTACGAAAGCTTAATGTGGCGGTGGTTGATGCCCAAGATTAACGATCTTAAACCTTGCAATGTCCTAATACATTTAGCAGATTAGCTGCTTGGCTTTTAAAATAGTGCTATGATGAGTTGGGCCATTGAATTGAGATTTGCAATAAGAATGTAATCCATGAGATACAGATCATGAAATTGTATTATAGTAGTGGATAAAAATATGAGAGGTGGAAAAAATCATTGCAGTCTAATTCTGTGGTATCAAAGCTTGTATTTATCTAATGTCTATTCAGATGAGTCGGCATAATTTTGGAGTTCCTCTCCTCATTTGATATTATACTCGGAAAAAATTTCAACTGATCCAGTTCTTCATGTGAAGTGTCTCGAGTTTTTCAAGCAGATAATCAATTTGAATTTACAACTTGGTACCTAATAAAAAGGTTCTTCATGCGAGAAGACACACAATAAATTACAATTCCATTATTAGAAGTGATATCATATTTTTACACAAATATAATATTTATATTATAAATAGTAAGAAATACATCATACAGGGAATATTAGCAAATTCAGAATTTGAAACCATGTTCCACATTTTGGATGTTCAATATCATGAAGCTTGTAATCTAACTAGATGACCTCTTCAATTTCTTGTTACCTACCTACTCTTTACTAGGGGAGGAGATTTGAACTAGGACGTACCCTCTATTTGAAGAAGTTTCGGTCAGTGACGCTTAATTGAGGGGTCGTTCTGCAAGCAGTGAAGTGCTGTGAGGAGGCGCTGTGAGAGTGAGAGCGAGGGTGCCAGTCAATCAGCACCAGATGACATCTTCAGCCACCGCCAGCGAACCATCTGGATCTGTTTGCTCTCAACCTACCCTTCTCTGTCCTTCACTCACCCTTCCTGACTTCTTCCTCGCTATATTCCTTCCTCGCCAAGCATATTACTTGCTCCATGCAAGTGCTCGCTGTCTTTCCAACGCTTGTCGAGTGCCTCGTTCTGGGCACTCAACTGTATACCTAGACAAGACTCCCTTCTTGGCTTATCAGAACAGGAAGAAACTATTCTCTTCATATCATTTCTGATATCTCATTAAGGAGTTGATTGTCTTCGCATGCCATACTTTTTCCCATTACAGGTTCGGCTTGATAAAACAAAAGAAAGTTTCAATAATAAAGATTTATTGTAGAAATTGTAGAGCTCACTTACTTTGCTTGAGAGTCAAATATTGTGGAAATGAATTTCCTACATTAATACTGTATAAATGGTTTACAGGATACCCAAATATTCCATTGTGAAATGTATTTTACACATCTCACTACAATCTTATCACTATCTACTTATTTACTAATTTCTCATTACATGTTTATAATGTTAATTAATTTTTGAAATCATAATACAATAATTGATTTTGTTTCAAAAATGATAATTGACCGAGCGAAGTAGGGTCTAAGATTCAAGTCGACGGTTTGGCATTTCTCTTAATGTTTAAATGTTTAAATGTTTAAATGTTTAAATGTTTAAATGTTTAAATGTTTAAATGTTTAAATGTTTAAATGTTTAAATGTTAAATGTTAAATGTTTAAATGTTTAAATGTTTAAATGTTTAAATGTTTAAATGTTTAAATGTTTAAATGTTTAAATGTTTAATGTTTAAATGTTTAAATGTTTAAATGTTTAAGTGTTTAAATGTTTAAATGTTTAATGTTTAAATGTTTAAATGTTTAAATGTTTAAATGTTTAAATGTTTAAATGTTTAAATGTTTAAATGTTTAATGTTTAAATGTTTAAATGTTTAAATGTTTAAATGTTTAAATGTTTAAATGTTTAAATGTTTAAATGTTTAAATGTTTAAATGTTTAAATGTTTAAATGTTTAAATGTTTAAATGTTTAAATGTTTAAATGTTGTGATGAATCGTTTTAAATAAACCTCATGAGAAGGAGAGATCTAGCCAGAATATTGTGATTACCCTTTTAAAATGAAAGAATTTGCTAAAGGAATAGTTAGCGACCGAGCGATAAAGCTTCCTTATCAGTAACTGTGTATCAGATAAGAGTACCGTTTGTACTGCTTATTTTCTAGAGAATTATTCAATAAAATTATAATTATTCTGCAAATTGAGCACGAATCGTTCATGAATACTCATTGAATTTTGAGGTTACACTTTGTTTACTATTGATCAGATGTTTTAAAGCAGCTCAAACACAGCTGACTGATTCAACATATTGTAAAATGTCATGCCAGATTTCATGCACGCTATAATATTATGTCTAAAATTAAAAACTATCGATAAAGGACCAAGAATTTCGAATAAAAAATAAAATGTATGTATTATTGTTGAAATTATTCATTATTTAAGAAATTATATTATAATGTCAAGTATTATTGCAGCTAACTAGGTCATAGCATGAACATTATATTATTGATAAGAGCAGCAGAAATTAATCATAACAGTCTCAAACATAATAAGAATTGTATAAGAATATTATATTAATTATTATTGTTTCAACTGAACCACATGGTGATTGAATCTCTTTGGCAAGTCTAAGCCAATCATAGTGCATAGAAATAGCACCAAAAAGGTGATCGTTTGAAAACAACATATGTTAATCCGTTATCAGACAACAAACCTGCCTTATCATAATTATACGCAAGCACATGTACACTGTATAAGAGGAACTATGTCTAGAGAATTAAGTAGTTTAAAGGATTATACAAATTAGATTATTATTGTAATTAAAGGAATTATATTCTATTGCTTGCCACTGACGTCATGTCTATGTCATAATCGTTCTACCAATGGCAAATTTTCATGCAAATTAATCACACCGAGATTCTCAGAAGAAAGATTCTAGCCAAGAAGCTTAGAAAAAAGACTTCACTTCCCTTTTGAAATCCTCACCGTTAAGACCTCGTTAAAGTTTCCAAGACCTATTTGTAAAAATTTTTGTTTGATTTTATATGTTTTATTTGTGAGCCAATATTTTCGGCTATTCTATTTGTTATTCGTAAATCTATTTTCATCAATCGATAGATCAAGAGTTTAAAGTTCAATTATCCCCTAAGTAATTTGGTGAAGGAAATATTAAATTAAAATTCCACACGTGCTGAGACCGAAGCCTGGACCCGCTGCCGATCAAACGATTTTGATCTAAAGAAGAAAACCACGACCGCCAAGGAGTTTCACGTGAGTTGTAAAATTTAAAGGGGCCCCAATCTACGCTTCGAAAAGTATTACAGTGCAGAAAATATAAATTTTTCTTCGTTAAATTATTGGCCACGCCGACAAGCGCTTATTAGTTATTAAGAGCCTAGAATTTATAAAAACTTGTAGTTGATTGACTATCCTCCGCTGCCAGAACCACGACCCCGAGCAAATTTTTTAAAAATATTTTATAATTTATTTTTACCATTTTTCACAAACTGTTAAATTTTATCAATTGTAAAATTCTGTCGAATCATGCATGGTGTCATGCAAGCACAAGAAAATTGCTAATCATTTTTGGTTAATGTTAAACCACTTCCAATCTGTAAATCAAAATTCTGAATCTGCACTGTGAGATCATATATTTTATTATAATATATTTCAATTTTATTAATTCGTCTTCTGAGTTCGATTATTTCTTAAGCCTGTCAATTATTGTGTCTGATACGTTCTATATTATCAAGAACCGATCGAATACGATCATTGAAATAATTGAAGTAAGCTGGATATTGGTACAGGTCTAAGTGGATGTAGTGAGTGGGGTCAGATCGAGATATTTATTCTCTGTCCTTACCTGCTCATATATCAGCTTTTATCTGTTAACAACCTCGACTTAGGAGCGAATACATCAACTGTACAGCAGATGCAGCCAGAGATCATATAATTTCCTACAATAGAGCTTAAAACCCGACAAGACTCTGTTCTCGAAATATATTCCGAACGATATCTGGTCCTTAAAACCAGAAGCTCTTTCGCGTCCTTAAGATCCTTAAAGCTCTCTCGCTTGGTTATGTCGAGTGAGTAAATGTGTGTCAGTTCGGCTCCGTCTTCTAACAGATATTTCGTAGGGTTATACAGTTCAATTCACTTCAAATTATACATCTAGTTATTCAGTTTCTCGAGCTTAATTCAATAGTGAAATTATATTTTTGATCAACTCACACTCTTTTTATTTATCTTGAAAAAACATTCATAATTCTTCAGTCTACCTTCTCGCCTGTAAAAGTGTAAATCCACCTAACGGTACACGATGGGTCGACCGAACAGAGGCGAGCCGAGGAATGAGGTCAATGCTCCGAAGCCAGGGCCAGCTATTTCTGGATCACTGTCTGAAGAGACCCTCCAAATTATTCGACAGCAAATCGAGGAAACTGTGCATCATGCTGTTTCTATGGCAGTGAAGTCTATCTTTGAGGAACTTCAGGCATTGAAGGAGGAGAACAAACAGCTGCACGATAGAATTCGTGAGCTAGAGGTGTCTTGTCACCTGAAGGTCGACGACCTCGAGCAATACGGGCGCCGACATTCAATACGTATTTTTGGGATCCCGGAGAGTGACAAAGAAGACACGGACCTGCTGGCGCTTGATGTCTTCAACAAGAAGCTGAACGTGCCCGTGACTCTGGCGGATGTCAACCGCTCGCATCGCGTTGGAAGGCGTCAAATGTTCAAATGTTTAAATGTTTAATGTTTGAATGTTCAAATGTTTAATGTTTGAATGTTTAAATGTTCAAATGTTTAAATGTTTAATGTTTAAATGTTTAAATGTTTAAATGTTTAAATGTTTAATGTTTAAATGTTTAAATGTTTAATGTTTAAATGTTGTCACGTGGTACTTCAGTACCATCAAATATTTTAAAATGAACGAATTTATTTTAATAGAATTATAAAATGGAAAGAAGGTTAGACCTAGTCAAAGGATAAATCAACTTAAATCGATATTATTAGCGATTAGGAGTAATAGTATTATCAAAAACGATAAGAAAACATGTATAATTGTGATTCAATAACTATGAGAACCCATTGGCAAGATCAAAAAATTATAAAGCGGCTTACTCATTATTGGCGGATTATAAAAAAAAAGTGTGCATGAACATTGAGGTTAGAATTATTTGTTTACATTTTGAAAAGAATTAGTCGATCTTGAATAAATCGATAATTATTAGAATCAATGCTGAGCGAATCAGCTTATCATTCGGTCAACCAGTATAACAGGTTGAATTATATAAAATTTACTCACAAAGGATATATTATGTATACTAAAGGAAGTTGATGTGTAGAAATACGAACAACTATTATTTCTGTATAAATATTTATTATAATCTAAAAAAGCACGAAAAACCAACAGTATACAAAACTCATATAAAAAACTAAATGTATTATATATTAAAATTGTATGTTACGATTTATTTATGAAATTAATTCAAGATAAACACTCCATATATTTGTATAAAAACTTTTTTATTAAATTTTTTTTCTATTATAAAGTTGAGGAAGCCCTGGTTCCGAGGCGACCAATTGTATTGAGTTTATTAAATTGAAGACCAATCAGAGAGTAGCTTACAGAATTATTCTTGGAAGAGACAAATTTTTCTGAAAACCTCCTTCTTCTTGCTTAAGATCTCGACCTGAGAGGATGCACATAGAGTTAAGGGTTCTTTCTTCCTTTTTAAAATTTTAAAACTATTTAGCCAAACTCTTTTTTTAATGTGAAATATTTGTATTAAATGTTAAATTATCTGTGAACTCGGTGTTGTCAAAGAGTTCGTAATTTGTAACTATTCCCCATAAATATATCTTTAATTCGGAAAGAAATCTATAAGAATCTGGATCACGCGCTAGCCCAGCAGAGACGAAAGGAGCCTACCTAATTAATTATTGGAAATAATTAATTCAATCCACAAGACCGTCAAGAACTTAATTTATGTGAGTGATAAGTCAAACGAGCTCGTTTTAGGTTTTCTGCGTATAGTGGGGAAATTAATTAAAAGCGCTATTCAAATTGACTTAAATTAAATAAAAAGTCACCACGTGTTGAGTACTATCACATAGTTCATAAGAACATTTTATAAATTTATTTGATATATGTAGGAGGCTTACTTCGACGCACGCCCCGAATCCATATAAATCCCTGAGATCTCATGTTTGAATAATAATTTATTAATTATTAATTTTGTTAATTTATCAAAGTAAGCCACATCAAATCTATAGGCCAAACAGGTTTTTATTTGCAGAATTTTGAATTGACTGGAAGTCTAAGTATCAGTATTAAATATAATGTATTTATGAACTTGAAACGCACTATTGTGAATATTAGCAAAACCTGTGATAATTATTCAGATTTTAGAAAGAATTTATTTAAGAAGAATTATAGATATCGAATATTTTATATACACTTTTTTATGGGAATATATTTTGTGTTTTATGTCAGCATACAATCGTATAAATTTATTTTATCCTAGTTCATCTTGTGATATACAGTTTGAACTGTTTTAGTACCAATAGATATTCAGCAGCACATGAAATTATTGAATCAATTGGTATTGATCTTATTAAGAGCACTCAGTATTAATCGTCCTTTGATGATAATCATTTTAGTCTGCCAGAACAAGTATATTAAAAATTATATTAATAAGGTTCCAGTTATATCATATAAGTATCCAGAGAGCTTCAAGAACTGGCGTTGTAAGTTCTAAGGAATATTGGAAGGATAAATTGGTGAATACCTGTATTCATGACGAGCGTTTTAAGAATCAACTAGAAACAACTATAGTTGGTCTTTATTATTCTCTAGTGGGTACATGGTTACTGATAATCAGTCATCAAATGTTTAAATGTTTAATGTTTAAATGTTTAAATGTGTAAATGTTTAAATGTTTAAATGTTTAAATGTTTAAATGTTTAATGTTTAAATGTTTAAATGTTTAAATGTTTAAATGTTTAATGTTTAATGTTTAAAATGTTCAAATGTTTAAATGTTTAAATGTTTAAATGTTTAAATGTTTAAATGTTTAAATGTTTAAATGTTTAAATGTTTAAATGTTTAAATGTTTAAATGTTTAAATGTTGTCACGTGATACTTTAGTACCATCAAATATTTTAAAATGAACCAATGAATTTTAATAGAATTATAAAATGGAAAGAAGGTTAGACCTAGTCAAAGGATAAATCAACTTAAATCGATATTATTAGCGATTAGGAGTAATAGTATTATCAAAAACGATAAGAAAACATGTATAATTGTGATTCAATAACTATGAGAACCCAAAGGGCTTACTCATTATTGGCGGATTATAAAAAGAAAGTGTGCATGAACATTGAGGTTAGAATTATTTGTTTACATTTTGAAAAGAATTAGTCGATCTTGAATAAATCGATAATTATTAGAATCAATGCTGAGCGAATCAGCTTATCATTCGGTCAACCAGTATAACAGGTTGAATTATATAAAATTTACTCACAAAGGATATATTATGTATACTAAAGGAAGTTGATGTGTAGAAATACGAACAACTATTATTTCTGTATAAATATTTATTATAATCTAAAAAAGCACGAAAAACCAACAGTATACAAAACTCATATAAAAAACTAAATGTATTATATATTAAAATTGTATGTTACGATTTATTTATGAAATTAATTCAAGATAAACACTCCATATATTTGTATAAAAACTTTTTTATTAAATTTTTTTCTATTATAAAGTTGAGGAAGCCCTGGTTCCGAGGCGACCAATTGTATTGAGTTTATTAAATTGAAGACCAATCAGAGAGTAGCTTACAGAATTATTCTTGGAAGAGACAAATTTTTCTGAAAACCTCCTTCTTCTTGCTTAAGATCTCGACCTGAGAGGATGCACATAGAGTTAAGGGTTCTTTCTTCCTTTTTAAAATTTTAAAACTATTTAGCCAAACTCTTTTTTTAATGTGAAATATTTGTATTAAATGTTAAATTATCTGTGAACTCGGTGTTGTCAAAGAGTTCGTAATTTGTAACTATTCCCCATAAATATATATTTAATTCGGAAAGAAATCTATAAGAATCTGGATCACGCGCTAGCCCAGCAGAGACGAAAGGAGCCTACCTAATTAATTATTGGAAATAATTAATTCAATCCACAAGACCGTCAAGAACTTAATTTATGTGAGTGATAAGTCAAACGAGCTCGTTTTAGGTTTTCTGCGTATAGTGGGGAAATTAATTAAAAGCGCTATTCAAATTGACTTAAATTAAATAAAAAGTCACCACGTGTTGAGTACTATCACATAGTTCATAAGAACATTTTATAAATTTATTTGATATATGTAGGAGGCTTACTTCGACGCACGCCCCGAATCCATATAAATCCCTGAGATCTCATGTTTGAATAATAATTATTAATTATTAATTTTGTTAATTTATCAAAGTAAGCCACATCAAATCTATAGGCCAAACAGGTTTTTATTTGCAGAATTTTGAATTGACTGGAAGTCTAAGTATCAGTATTAAATATAATGTATTTATGAACTTGAAACGCACTATTGTGAATATTAGCAAAACCTGTGATAATTATTCAGATTTTAGAAAGAATTTATTTAAGAAGAATTATAGATATCGAATATTTTATATACACTTTTTTATGGGAATATATTTTGTGTTTTATGTCAGCATACAAATCGTATAAATTTATTTTATCCTAGTTCATCTTGTGATATACAGTTTGAACTGTTTTAGTACCAATAGATATTCAGCAGCACATGAAATTATTGAATCAATTGGTATTGATCTTATTAAGAGCACTCAGTATTAATCGTCCTTTGATGATAATCATTTTAGTCTGCCAGAACAAGTATATTAAAAATTATATTAATAAGGTTCCAGTTATATCATATAAGTATCCAGAGAGCTTCAAGAACTGGCGTTGTAAGTTCTAAGGAATATTGGAAGGATAAATTGGTGAATACCTGTATTCATGACGAGCGTTTTAAGAATCAACTAGAAACAACTATAGTTGGTCTTTATTATTCTCTAGTGGGTACATGGTTACTGATAATCAGTCATCAAATGTTTAAATGTTTAAATGTTTAAATGTTTAAATGTGTAAATGTTTAAATGTTTAAATGTTTAAATGTTTAATGTTTAAATGTTTAAATGTTTAAATGTTTAAATGTTTAAATGTTTAAATGTTAAATGTTTAAATGTTTAAATGTTTAAATGTTTAAATTTTAAATGTTTAAATGTTTAAATGTTGTCACGTGATACTTTAGTACCATCAAATATTTTAAAATGAACCAATGAATTTTAATAGAATTATAAAATGGAAAGAAGGTTAGACCTAGTCAAAGGATAAATCAACTTAAATCGATATTATTAGCGATTAGGAGTAATAGTATTATCAAAAACGATAAGAAAACATGTATAATTGTGATTCAATAACTATGAGAACCCAAAGGGCTTACTCATTATTGGCGGATTATAAAAAGAAAGTGTGCATGAACATTGAGGTTAGAATTATTTGTTTACATTTTGAAAAGAATAAGTCGATCTTGAATAAATCGATAATTATTGGAATCAATGCTGAGCGAATCAGCTGATCATTCGGTCAACCAGTATAACAGGTTGAATTATATAAAATTTACTCACAAAGGATATATTATGTATACTAAAGGAAGTTGATGTGTAGAAATACGAACAACTATTATTTCTGTATAAATATTTATTATAATCTAAAAAAGCACAAAAAACCAACAGTATACAAAACTCATATAAAAAACTAAATGTATTATATATTAAAATCGTATGTTACGATTTATTTATGAAATTAATTCAAGATAAACACTCCATATATTTGTATAAAAACTTTTTTATTTAATTTTTTTTCTATTATAAAGTTGAGGAAGCCCTGGTTCCAAGGCGACCAATTGTATTGAGTTTATTAAATTGAAGACCAATCAGAGAGTAGCTTACAGCATATTTCTTGGAAGAGACAAATTTTTCTGAAAACCTCATTCTTCTGGCTTAAGATCTCGACCCGAGAGGATGCACATAGAGTTTAGGGTTCTTTCTTCCTTTCCAAAATTCTAAAACTATTAAGCCAAACCCTTTTTTAAATTTGAAATATTTGTATTAAATGTTAAATTATCTGTGAACTCAGTGTTGTCAAAGAGTTCGTAATTTGTAACTATTCCCCATAAATATATCTTTAATTCGGAAAGAAATCTATAAGAATCTGGATCACGCGCTAGCCCAGCAGAGACGAAAGGAGCCTACCTAATTAATTATTGGAAATAATTAATTCAATCCACGAGACCGTCAAGAACTTAATTTATGTGAGTGATAAGTCAAATGAGCTCGTTTTAGGTTTTCTGCGTATAGTGGGGAAATTAATTAAAAGCGCTATTCAAATTGACTTATATTAAATAAAAAGTCACCACGTGTTGAGTACTATCACATAGTTCATAAGAACATTTTATAAATTTATTTGATATATGTAGGAGGCTTACTTCCACGCACGGCCCGAATTCATATAAATCCCTGAGATCTCATGTTTGAATAATAATTTATTAATTATTAATTTTGTTAATTGATCAAAGTAAGCCACATCAAATCCATAGGCCAAACAAGTTTTTATTTGCAGAATTTTGAATTGACTGGAAGTCTAAGTATCAGTATTAAATATAATGTATTTATGAACTTGAAACACACTATTGTGAATATTAGCAAAACCTGTGATAATTATTCAGATTTTAGAAAGAATTTATTTAAGAAGAATTATAGATATCGAATATTTTATATACACTTTTTTATGGGAATATATTTTGTGTTTTGTGCCGAGCACTCCTTTTAATTCAGGCCTTTTCCCAAGTTATTATAGTAAATTTAATACGCAATAGACTAGAGCCATTATTGTAAGTGAGTTAGCGAAATAAATTATTTTCTCTCTCTATTATGAACGGCCATGACTTCGAGTTTCCCATGATAGATATTCAAAAATTGTGGCTCCGAGTCGTCGAGGAATGTAGATTATGGAATTATCTCTAAAACTTAGCCTTCTTGTCGCGACATAAAGTGCGATAAGTTGGAAAACAGCAAGCATTGAAATTATAACAAACTACCGATTTTGCAGTTACTATTTGGTCCAAAGGCTCTAGAAGCCACGCGACGATTGGTCAAATTGATTCCTTTCGCCCAATAGGAGACCTGTTTCTAAATACAGTAGTGGGGATTCCCCAGTCGAGAGACCAGATTACGTTTCGGAGGACACTTTGCTAGGAGCACTACGAGAGTAAAGATGTAGTCACTATGTTTCCCCCTTTTTGGGCAGGTTTATAAGTTTATTTCAGTAGTAAATGTAGGAGCTAGTTTTATTTTTTATTAATGTTTAAATTTACTAGTAGTGCCATGTCCTGAAAGGTTTAATTGTGTTTCTTCATCATGTACAAATAATTGTTTCTTCAAATAACCGCTAAGGTACGTAAAATAAGGTTAAAATATAATTTAGGGAATTTAATTGATTGAAACTTCCATAAGAGTATCGAATTAATTAAGCCTGTTATTTTTCAAGTTAATAATATTGATTGAGAATAATCCTTTTGATTTTATTAGTGATGGAAGATACTTATAAATTTTTTTCTACAGAAGTATAGAAAGTTTTCAGTTACGTTACATTTGAGTTATTGTTTCTGGAGATATATTATCGTAGAGTATTGCTGAAAGTCAGGAAGATAGCCTTTAAATTGGAATGAAACTTTTAAGGTTATGTTCATATTATTGAGTTTATGACATTTTTTAATTTATATTTTTCAGACTCTGTTTTCTTATGTCATTAAGGCTTTTGAATGATTTAGTAAATTTTTTATGATAGAAATCTTAATAGATGAAGAAGAAAGTTTTTCTTCTCCAGGAAATTAATATTAATGAATGTTCAAATTTTAATACAATTTAAATTATTTTCTATGTGTCTACTAATTTTATTTAATTAAAGGTAAAAACTATCCACAAGATGAATCTTATAAGGCAAACATTATCTTTCCTTAAAGTGAAATTTTCAATATTTTTTTCTTTTATTGTGTTATAAAGTGTCTTGTTTTATTAGGTGATAAATTCATAATTTCAGTTGATACTAGTTTTTGGACTTGTATTTGTAGGTAAATCAAATCATAGACTCTGGAATGTTCATTTTTAATTAAGGTTCTGAGCAGTTTTGGGCGAATGCCCGTTATTTACACTTGGATTGCGTCCTATAGTTCATAAATAATAAATAAAATAAATGTTGGCTGGCGCACAAGTTTCCAACAATACTAGCCGAGCTACTATATGAAAAATTATATTTGATTTCGCAAACCAAACGAAAAATATCATATAAGTTAGCATCATTTCAATTTGAATTATTTGTGAAGAAAGATCCATTAATTCTGATACAAAGAATCAGTAGTTTAAAGATAAAAATCTATATAAAATGAGGATTCAAATAGAATGAGAGAATTTAATTAATTGTAATCAATAGATAACTCCTGTTTTAGCTTTTGATGAATTGTAGGAAGAGTTAGAAATTAATGCTGTAATACATTTATTTACAGCGGTTCATGTGTGTCCCCAAACCAACTTCTTGTACTACCACCCCTTTGGTTCCGCAACTTTATGTAACACCGCTTCAAGACACCCGTTCAGACGACAGGTCTAGGGACGTAAGAGGACGTCGCCGTCAAGCCAAATTCAACCGGTAAAAGCTCACCGCCAAAAACAAGGTACTGTAACCCCGACGATAAAGCAACGTACAGAACAACGAAAGTGCAGTGTAGTGAAACAAAGGTTCATTCGAGAATGTCAATCAAAAGTGGGGATTCAAAATTATTATGAAATGGGTTATATGGGTTACTATCGACGAAACTTGGGTTCAACGGGCTTTTCTTTCTTGAGTAATTTTATGTTGAAGTTAATTATTTGTTATTTGATGACTGATATTGTTTGGTTTTGTGACGTATTGCTATCTAAACGGGGATAGTAATGCGCCCCCGAATCAGATGAAGAATGTCAACAAAGTAACATGAAATTGTTGTTTCTGTTGTTCGATTTTAGTTGCCAATGTTTATTGAAGCTGTTTGTATTTTTTAATTATTTCAAATTGTAGTGTTTTTCTATAGTATAAACCTATTAAATCAGGCATGGCAAGATTAATTGAAGTTTTCTTGACTCTAGCCCGTTCACCTGCATGAATTAGGTATAGACTCAGGTATTTTCTAGATGTGTCGGCCTATTTCTAAATTCTAAATTTTATTTAAAATTATCTTCTTTGGCACAGTTTTATGTCAGCATACATTAAATGTTTAAATGTTGAAATGTTTAAATATTAAAATGTTTAAATGTTTTAATGTTTAAATGTTTAAATGTTCAAATGTTCAAATGTTTAAATGTTTAAATGTTTAAATGTTTAAATGTTTAAATGTTAAATGTTTAATGTTTAAATGTTTAAATGTTTAAATGTTTAAATATTTAAATGTTTAAATGTTTAAATGTTTAAATGTTTAAATGTTTAAATGTTTAAATGTTTAAATGTTTAAATGTTTAATGTTTAAATGTTCAAATGTTTAAATGTTTAAATGTTTAAATGTTTAATGTTTAATGTTTAATGTTTAAATGTTAAATGTTTAAATGTTTAAATGTTTAAATGTTAAATGTTTAAATGTTTAAATGTTTAAATGTTTAAATGTTTAAATGTTTAAATGTTTAAATGTTTAAATGTTTAAATGTTTAAATGTTTAAATGTTTAAATGTTTAATGTTTAAATGTTCAAATGTTTAAATGTTTAAATGTTTAAATGTTTAATGTTTAATGTTTAATGTTTAAATGTTAAATGTTTAAATGTTTAAATGTTTAAATGTTAAATGTTTAAATGTTTAAATGTTTAAATGTTTAAATGTTTAAATGTTTAAATGTTGAATGTTTAAATGTTTAAATGTTTAAATGTTTAAATGTTTAAATGTTTAAATGTTTAAATGTTTAAATGTTTAAATGTTTAAATGTTTAAATGTTTAAATGTTTAAATGTTTGAATGTTTGAATGTTTAAATGTTTAAATGTTTAAATGTTTAAATGTTAAATGTTTAAATGTTTAAATGTTTAAATGTTTAAATGTTTAAATGTTTAAATGTTTAAATGTTTAAATGTTAAATGTTAAATGTTTAATGTTTAAATGTTAAATGTTTAAATGTTTAAATGTTTAAATGTTTAAATGTTTAAATGTTAAATGTTTAAATGTTTAAATGTTTAAATGTTTAAATGTTAAATGTTCAAATGTTTAAATGTTTAAATGTTTAAATGTTTAAATGTTTGAATTTTAAAATTTTTAAATGTTTAAATGTTTAAATGTTAAATGTTTAAATGTTTAAATGTTAAATGTTTAAATGTTCAAATGTTCAAATGTTCAAATGTTAAATGTTTAAATGTTTAAATGTTTAAATGTTTAAATGTTTAAATGTTTAAATGTTTAAATGTTTAAATGTTTAATGTTTAAATGTTTAATGTTTAAATGTTTAAATGTTTAATGTTTAAATGTTTAAATGTTTAAATGTTTAAATGTTTAAATGTTTAAATGTTTAAATGTTTAAATGTTTAAATGTTTGAATGTTTGAATGTTTAAATGTTTAAATGTTTAAATGTTTAAATGTTCAAATGTTTAAATGTTCAAATGTTTAAATGTTTAAATGTTTAAATGTTCAAATGTTTAAATGTTCAAATGTTTAAATGTTTAAATGTTAAAATGTTTAAATGTTTAAAGTTTAAATGTTTAAATGTTTAAATTTTTAATGTTTAAATGTTTAAATGTTTAAATGTTTAAATGTTAAATGTTTAAAGTTTAAATGTTTAAATGTTTAATGTTTAATGTTTAAATGTTTAAAGTTTAAATGTTTAAATGTTTAAATGTTGTCACGTGGTACTTTAGTACCATCAAATATTTTAAAATGAACCAATGAATTTTAATAGAATTATAAAATGGAAAGAAGGTTAGACCTAGTCAAAGGATAAATCAACTTAAATCGATATTATTAGCGATTAGGAGTAATAGTATTATCAAAAACGATAAGAAAACATGTATAATTGTGATTCAATAACTATGAGAGCCCATTGGCAAGATCAAAAAATTATAAAGCGGCTTACTCATTATTGGCGGATTATAAAAAAAAAGTGTGCATGAACATTGAGGTTAGAATTATTTGTTTACATTTTGAAAAGAATAAGTCGATCTTGAATAAATCGATAATTATTGGAATCAATGCTGAGCGAATCAGCTGATCATTCGGTCAACCAGTATAACAGGTTGAATTATATAAAATTTACTCACAAAGGATATATTATGTATACTAAAGGAAGTTGATGTGTAGAAATACGAACAACTATTATTTCTGTATAAATATTTATTATAATCTAAAAAAGCACAAAAAACCAACAGTATACAAAACTCATATAAAAAACTAAATGTATTATATATTAAAATCGTATGTTACGATTTATTTATGAAATTAATTCAAGATAAACACTCCATATATTTGTATAAAAACTTTTTTATTTAATTTTTTTTCTATTATAAAGTTGAGGAAGCCCTGGTTCCAAGGCGACCAATTGTATTGAGTTTATTAAATTGAAGACCAATCAGAGAGTAGCTTACAGCATATTTCTTGGAAGAGACAAATTTTTCTGAAAACCTCATTCTTCTGGCTTAAGATCTCGACCCGAGAGGATGCACATAGAGTTTAGGGTTCTTTCTTCCTTTCCAAAATTCTAAAACTATTAAGCCAAACCCTTTTTTAAATTTGACATATTTGTATTAAATGTTAAATTATCTGTGAACTCAGTGTTGTCAAAGAGTTCGTAATTTGTAACTATTCCCCATAAATATATCTTTAATTCGGAAAGAAATCTATAAGAATCTGGATCACGCGCTAGCCCAGCAGAGACGAAAGGAGCCTACCTAATTAATTATTGGAAATAATTAATTCAATCCACGAGACCGTCAAGAACTTAATTTATGTGAGTGATAAGTCAAACGAGCTCGTTTTAGGTTTTCTGCGTATAGTGGGGAAATTAATTAAAAGCGCTATTCAAATTGACTTATATTAAATAAAAAGTCACCACGTGTTGAGTACTATCACATAGTTCATAAGAACATTTTATAAATTTATTTGATATATGTAGGAGGCTTACTTCCACGCACGGCCCGAATTCATATAAATCCCTGAGATCTCATGTTTGAATAATAATTTATTAATTATTAATTTTGTTAATTGATCAAAGTAAGCCACATCAAATCCATAGGCCAAACAGGTTTTTATTTGCAGAATTTTGAATTGACTGGAAGTCTAAGTATCAGTATTAAATATAATGTATTTATGAACTTGAAACGCACTATTGTGAATATTAGCAAAACCTGTGATAATTATTCAGATTTTAGAAAGAATTTATTTAAGAGGAATTATAGATATCGAATATTTTATATACACTTTTTTATGGGAATATATTTTGTGTTTTATGTCAGCATACAAATCGTATAAATTTATTTTATCCTAGTTCATCTCGTGATATACAGTTTGAACTGTTTTAGTACCAATAGATATTCAGCAGCACATGAAATTATTGAATCAATTGGTATTGATCTTATTAAGAGCACTCAGTATTTATCGTCCTTTGATGATAATAATTTTAGTCTGCCAGAACAAGTATATTGAAAATTATCTTAATAAGGTTCCAGTTATATCATATAAGGATCCAGAGAGCTTCAAGAACTGGCGTTGTAAGTTCTAAGGAATTTTGGAAGGATAAATTGGTGAATACCTGTATTCATGACGAGCGTTTTAAGAAACAACTATAGTTGGTCTTTATTATTCTCTAGTGGGTACATGGTTACTGATAATCAGTCATCAAATGTTTAAATGTTTAAATGTTTAAATGTTTAAATGTTTAAATGTTTAAATGTTTAAATGTTTAAATGTTTAAATGTTTAAATGTTTAAATGTTTAAATGTTTAAATGTTTAAATGTTTAAATGTTTAAATGTTTAAATGTTTAAATGTTTAAATGTTTAAATGTTTAAATGTTTAAATGTTTAAATGTTTAAATGTTTAAATGTTTAAATGTTTAAATGTTTAAATGTTTGAATGTTTGAATGTTAAATGTTCAAATGTTCAAATGTTTAAATGTTTAAATGTTTAAATGTTTAAATGTTCAAATGTTGAAATGTTTAAATATTAAAATGTTTAAATGTTTAATGTTTAAATGTTTAAATGTTCAAATGTTCAAATGTTTAAATGTTTAAATGTTTAAATGTTTAAATGTTTAAATGTTTAAATGTTTAAATGTTTAAATGTTTAAATGTTTAAATGTTTAATGTTCAAATGATTAAATGTTTAAATGTTTAAATGTTTAAATGTTTAAATGTTTAAATGTTTAAATGTTTAAATGTTTAATGTTTAAATGTTTAATGTTTAAATGTTTAAATGTTTAAATGTTTAAATGTTTAAATGTTTAAATGTTTGAATGTTTAATGTTTAAATGTTTAAATGTTTAAATGTTTAATGTTTAAATGTTTAAATGTTTAAATGTTTAATGTTCAAATGTTTAAATGTTTAAATGTTTAAATGTTTAAATGTTTAAATGTTTAAATGTTTAAATGTTTAAATGTTTAAATGTTTAATGTTTAAATGTTTAAATGTTTAAATGTTTAAATGTTTAAATGTTTAAATGTTTAAATGTTTAAATGTTTAAATGTTATATGTTTAAATGTTTAAATGTTTAATGTTTAAATGTTTAAATGTTTGAATGTTTAAATGTTTAAATGTTTAAATGTTTAAATGTTTAAATGTTTAAATGTCTAATGTTTGAATGTTTAAATGTTAAATGTTTAAATGTTTAAATGTTTAAATGTTTAAATATTTAAATGTTTAAATGTTTAAATGTTTAAATGTTCAAATGTTCAAATGTTTAAATGTTTAAATGTTTAAATGTTTAATGTTTAATGTTTAAATGTTTAAATGTTTAATGTTTAAATGTTTAAATGTTTAAATGTTTAAATGTTTAAATGTTTAAATGTTAAATGTTTAAATGTTTAAATGTTCAATGTTTAAATGTTTAAATGTTTAAATGTTTAAATGTTTAAATGTTTAATGTTTAATGTTTAAATGTTTAAATGTTTAAATGTTCAAATGTTCAAATGTTCAAATCTTTAAATGTTTAAATGTTTAAATGTTTAAATGTTCAAATGTTTAAATGTTTAAATGTTTAAATGTTCAAATGTTTAAATGTTTAAATGTTTAAATGTTCAAATGTTTAAATGTTCAAATGTTTAAATGTTCAAATGTTTAAATGTTTAAATGTTTAAATGTTTATATGTTATATTTTTTATGTTTATATGTTGCGCATTTATGGCGAAACATTTTAAATTGCGTGTCGACGTATATACAAGGTTTTTAGAAATTTTGCATTTCAAGGATAAGTTAATATAAAAGGAAAAAGGAGCCTCCTTCATACGCCAATATTAGAGTTAAAATCAGACTATAGAATTATTCATCATAAATCAGCTGACAAGTTATTACACAGATGTCTGGAGAAGCCAGTCAATCACTGTATTTGTATGAGGTCTATAGTTTCAATCAAAGACCTTGAAGAGGTATGCATCTTTGAGCTGGGTTTACACCAAAGTTATTAACAAAATGTTAATAACCTAATCCTTATAGATTCTATTAGATTGAACGCAAGTTGACAAACACACAAGTTCATCAAGTGTATGATAAGTTATGTTCAATCTAATATAATCTATAAGGATTGAGTTATTAACATTTTGTTAATAAATTTGGTCTAATCGCAGCTTTAAGGTCTTTGGTTTCAATATTTTTTTTTGCAGTCATGGTATTATTATGCGTGTCCATCAGTATCAATATTCTCACATTCGAAAAAAAATAATTTAATAGGTGATTAAAAATAATCAAATGAACAAAATAATGCTGAAGAAATTATAATATTTTTGATTGAAAAAAATCAATTTTCATCAAATGGAAAGATTATCACGGAACTGGATGAATATTATATATATTCTGGAATAGAAATGTATTCTATTCATTGTTTAAATTGACGTAATATTATTAAATTATGGAATACAAATTCAAACGTGAACTGATTTTGTTAACATTTAAAACAGTTGACATCAGGTACTTGTGGATGAGAATACTGCCTGAGGTCTACTGTTCACAGAACTACTGGTATCCACTATATTATACATTAGTTGATCGTTACAAATTCATTTAAATCCTACAATAAGTTGTTAAAAAAAATCAAAACCGTATTTTTCCATACTGCAAGCAAGGATTATCATGATTAGATACAATGAGTCCAAAACCAATATTGAATAAATTATCATTTCCAACGTGTCACATTACCATCAGTCCGTGCTCAGCAGACCCCCTCTCCTATAATATAAAACTATGCCGGCTTGTCTAGTTCGGGAAATTTTGTTCACGATGAGCTAGCCTCATTTTACAGGTCGACGACTTTGAATGTAGCAGCTACATCACCATCATCATCATAATCATCAAACACAGATGCAGCAGGAGCAGCAACATCAACAACCGCAGCATTAGTAGTAGTATCACTAGCAGAAGCAGCAGTATCAGTAGTAGCGGAAGAAAGAGCAATCACAGTAGCAGCAGCTGTAGCATGAATAAAGGAACATCAGCAGCAGCATCGACAGGTGCAGCAAAAGCAGCAATATCAGCAAGACTTGTAATGAAAAGGACGCGAACGCTGCATCAGAGCTGTGGTCTATGTGCGAGATGCGCCAACCGCGACCATTCATTGGACTGGCCAAGTTTTGTGGTGAACACGTCGCGGCGCATTCCTAGCTGATCCTCACACTCACTGAGCGTCAGTTGCGGTCACCGCTTGCGCGTCAGCGACTCCGATTATTATTATTGCGACGATATTGAATTAGAGGCGATATAATTAAATTCCTATGTGGGACAGGGCGAGATAAAACTAGAGCGCCCCGCCAATATGTTGACAGAAGGGCGCTAAGCGGCTTAATCCAGTCGTCTGCCTATTATCAGATAATCTCATGTCCGATTCGAGTCCCTAGACACTGCCGCAGAGCCCTACGCCCTTTGCCCCCCCCCCGTCCCTTTGCTCTACAGAGGCCTGCCCTGCGTTGCGTCCTTTGTCATGCGTAAGCCTCCTATCACGCTATACACCTAAGCCTCTTCCGTGAAGCTCGGTTTCTTCTAATCAGGTTTCATTGTGTCACTCACTTACGCATGAATAAATCGTGTTCTGTAAATAATGATAATAATAATCATGGTAACTTTCACTAACTTCCACTGTGGTAACTGAAGACGTGAACAAATTCATTTCTTCTTTTGAAATCATAAATTTTAGAGAAATATAGTTCTTGGATATTGACTTAACATTCCACTAGATAGAGTTAGTTTATTGTAATATTAGAATTGACAAAAGTATGTACAATAAAAGTGCCTTAGATAAGCTTTTTACCAGGGGTTTAAGAAATTGACCGAGTTCAACTTCCTGAGGATACAGAGGTTTTTTCTCACTCTAAGAGACAATTTGTGAATATAATCATTACCGACTGTTTCAGAACTCATTTTTCCTCCTCGAGTTGAATAGCAGCACAAATTCCAGGTCTACTCTAATCCGCTAAAGGTGGAAGGATACATTTTTTGCTTTTTATTTAAATATACATGAACCAGAGCCAGAATTATTATAGAACTTCATTTCCAAATATTTCAAAAATAATTGTGAAAAGTAATTATTGTTGATTGATGAAAATGGACTTTATATAATATCGATTTTCGTACTTTTGTTTCACTTCAGAATCGTTACTATTAATTTGAGTAGAGACGAAAGCCACTCCTGAACAAATCCATGATCTAGGAGAGAAGCACACTGTGGATTAGTGAATTGGTAAGGGAGCCAGAGTTGGAGGTCGAAGAGGCGAGAAAGCGGAGTGCAGTCGGGGACCGGGCTGCAGGCATTAGGCATTAGGCATTAGACGTGAGCAAGTGTGTGTATTAGAGTGCAATTTGTGGCTAGCTCCAACAGAGCAGGGGGAAACAATAAGTCTGATCCTAGACGAGGAAGATATTTATTGCCAGGGGGTGTGGTCGGTTCCAATTAAATTAGACGAGATGATGCTACCTAAGGGCACCCTTGAGCACCACCCTTAACTTACATCCCCTGGCTTTTGTTCTACCCTTTTCCTCTTTCCGCAGCTTCTTGTACAAATCATAAATTCCAGGCTGCTTTGCCCGTAAGCTTTTTGTTTCGAAAAACTTGACAAGCTGAAAGTCTTGTAAAAGTTTGAGCAGTTTGGTGTCGCTTTCTTCCGTCGCTCTTCTCGAATATGTTGGACGAAAATTATTACAAAGAGCCCCATTTTTGTCTTGCACTCTTAATGTGTTCCTTGTATCTCTCCAAGCCTTTGGTACAAGCTTTTATTTCCAGCTACTTACAACTTTCCTCGTAACAATTAATTATTTGAAAATTCCCTTCTGAGAATATTGCCCGCTTCGTGATGAAATTGATAACCCTCCAAGTTTATATCATAATTAATATGAACTTGAACATAAATAGTATTATTGATGGTGTTTGAAAGTCATTCATTTTATCACTGTTGATTATCACTTATATGAATAATTATTCTAAAAACATGCTGTAGATAACTTACATTATTCTGTAATTTATAAGTAGGTAGATAGTGTCACTGACTGGTTTGATGATATCACTTAAGTGCTAATCTTCTACCTTTCTGTCAATCAGTAATGGTATGTGACCACTGGAGTATAATTTTCTTCTTATAAGTTCCAAAATGATTTTGGTATTGTTCTAATATGTGATAGAATTATAATGTACAACGTTCCACATGGATCCTGATTCTTTGTAGTTGGTAAAAACGTAATAACGAAGTATTTCGTTGTTAAAACGACTTCCTGATAATGATATTTATTAGGTAATATTCAAAAATAAAATAATATTTTCCATCAATTTGCTAAGATGATTGGAGTTTGGGTTTCGTGCTGGAAGTGGATGTTGGATTTTTCATCATGCAATTTTTAACTCGATTTTGTTTTCATGATATCACGAAAAACGCAAAATAAAAACGCTACTGGATGTAAATGAGATGAATTCACATAGCAGCCGTAGCAGCAGCGAGGCTGGACCCAGTTGCAAAACAGGAAATCCTGTCACGGCGTTGAGTGACAGAAATGACGTAATATGCTGTCAGAATATGCAAAACTTCCGACACAAGTTTCCCCAATAGAAAGAAATATTTCTGGAAACATGTCTCAAACTTGATGCATTATTCATTTATTCTCTCACGAGTCGGCTTTCCAGCAAATTCATCTTCATAATTCGTTTTTGAGAATCAAATTATAATAATGTTGATATTGAGAATCAGATTTGGCATTCATATCAGCATAAATCTTGACGGTTTTCCGGAGCAAACTGATTGGGCAAAGTGATAGTGAATAGTAGATATAAGGGTTGAGCATGAGATATATATTATGAGCATTGGTTGGGAAATACTTTCTCACCTTGGAAAATCTATGATTTTTATAAGTAGGACAACAGATGAATATTCCATAATATCTATATCAGGGGGAGAGATTAGACAGGGGAAATTATAAAACAATAATATAACAAGCATCATTTCAAGGTAACATAGGAAACAGGTGACTTAATTCGTCTCGAAATAATATAGAAGTATTCACTTCAAACTGGCAGCATTGTTTGAATGGATTGCCTCGATGCTGACTCACTCACTTATCACTCAACGAACAAACCCTACATTATCTAACAAAGAAACCCCACCTACCAGATAAGGAATCATTTCAAAACACCATGGTCAAGTTGAGAATGCCCGATTTTGCACCACTCATATAAGTTCTCCATTCAAAGCAAGTAACTTGTGGAAGAAGATATATATAGTCAACTACATAATAATTCGATCAACTTCCTACTTCACTGATAAAATGCATAACTCCTTTGATTCTATGGACCATCTGTTCATTTTGGTATCACTTATGAAAGAGAATATAATGTTTTGAAATAAAGAATTAAAGTTTTCTTCCCACACACGAACATACTATTTTTGAGTACTTCATACTAGTTCTAATTAATACTCGATTAGTAGCCGCAACACAGTATTCACAACACAATAGTAGGCCTATAGTATATGTCCACAATATGGCAGTGGTGGCACAGCCCTTTGGAGTGTCACTTTGGAATTATATTGATAATAATGATGAGTGAAAAAGGGTAAATAGTCTATTGAAGGTGACAGTCGATCACTTTTTACTAGCTTAAAGTGAAATGTTCGTGTGGGTGTATGTGTGTGTGTGTGGCGCGCGCTCGCCCATTGTGTGCAGACGCCGTCTCCGCGCGATTGGTTTGATAATCGAGGGGGACGCGAAGCAAGATTAATGTCACGTGACAGGGCTCCCCCTCAACCCCACCCTTACGTACGACTCCTTCAAAAAGTCCCTCTCTCGAGAGACCGTTTTAAAACAAAATTTAAAGTAGGGTCGAGTCCCCATCGAAGCACTACTGCCGAGCAACCCCAACAATGTCATCATCATCACATGATCAATTCCAGAAACCATATTGGTCGAGATTTCATTACGATTAATGTAACCCCGACTATGCACTGGTAAAACACGCCGAGATCCCAACGCCTAGGAGCCCAACTCGAGAGAGCGTACTGCCAAGTGAGAGGGTGTGAGAGAGACTACATAGGGAGAGAGAGAGTTGTTGGCAGCTCTCAGCACTCAGCATCACATGACTTGGAGAGCGCAAAGCCCCCCATTGTTTCTGTTATCAGTATCACGTGACCAACTGTTTCCATGCAAATTTAATTACCCAATTATGCAAATGTCTGCATGTTGTTGCTTTCTTGTTCGCGCCCCAACATTAACGAAGATGTCTTATTCCATTCTCTATCCACTCCACTCTCTGGTTTGAAGAAGTTTCTCTTCTTTACAAGTTTTCCAAGTTTTCGTGAAGCTAGTCCCGTTTTCCGATTTGGTGCATTCAAATATTTACAGATAAAACATAGCTTAGTAAGCGATGATTTTTGAGTGAGTTTGCAATTCTGTATCAACTTCTATTACGAGATCGGAAATCATCTACTCTTGCAAAATATTTTAAAGTGTGACGTTCTCTGTATTCAGAACTTCTTATTTCGTATTTATTTATTCAAACTTCGGGAAGACTTATGATAATATTTCATAAGTGGATCTCTGAAATAACCAATGTATGAAGGATATTAAAATTTGTCAACAGAAATAGGATTTTGGATTAGTTATGACAACTGTTGGACTTACTTATTTTATAAGTTGGTATTTCTTGAAAACTTTGAATAGCATCTTGTGTAATTGATAATTTCAATTGATAAGGCTATTTCAGCCTTATTATGTTTTAAATTTGCTTGTATGGATAGTAATAATCTGAAAATACACTTAACATATCACTAGTAATGATCACTGGGAATTTATCTTGTTTTATACATTGTATGTGTAGATAGTAACCTGTCACTGTGCCCTATATTATTCACAGCTATGGACATCAAATTCGCTTCATAACCTGATAGGGAGTTTTTATGTGAAAACAAGGATACTGAAGTTTTCACTTCAGTGAGATAATCTATATTTAGAATCGAATGTCCTTGCAGATTAGTAAATCAGGAAGTAAACTGTTTTCGTGAACAGTTCATTATCAAATCTGTTCTTTGGTGACTCGTCTATGATAGTAGGTAATAAATTCAGAAAAAAACAAACTCTGTACTTTAATGAAGTTTGATAAATTGGCTGAATGATCCATATGAGTTGATAATAGCTCAAATTTCCAATCAAGAACTGATAGATATTGAGTTTAGAATATTCTCTTGGGAAACAGCTTGTGAAGCACGATGCCACTACTTGGGGCTAGAACAACCCTCCAATCCAGAGCCCTGTCCACATATAGGTCGCGTGATCACATATCGACTAGCACTTTTATGGATGTTAATGTCCTAGAAGCCTATAAATAAAATATCCCAGTCGAATATCATACTCATCCTTCAAGTTCATAAAAAAACTTCACTGCCAATTCTCCTTCTCCCCACGCTTCGCAGACCCATTCACACCCTTCGAGGCCATAAAACCGAAGGGTGTCATCTCCCTTTGCCACACTGTCCATTGTTTTCAATATGACTAATACGATGAATCTATATTTACATTCCACTTGAGTGAGTGATATTCATGGTTTCTCCCAACAGTATTAGATTCATACGCTTTTTGATTTCGGGAATGTAGCTTGAGAAAACACCGCGCTGTAACCCTTCTTTCTAGGGCCCAAAACTGGACGCATTGTAGGCCAACTTCAGTACAATAATTCAATGAAAATAACTGGAACCATTCCTCATCACAATATCGTCTAAAAAGATTTGGTATTGTTTAGAATTTTCAAACAATTCAGTTTGTTCTGAGCAAACATAAAATTTCTATATTTTTATAATATACAAAGTATATGGAAAGGAACTAATTTTTACAATACTAAATGAAATCTAAAAAGATTCAAAGCTAAATTGAAGACTGATTCGAATAGCTAAATGTTTAGGGAAGAATAAGAATGTGAAACTTGATCCTCATCAGAAGTTGTCATATTCAGCCTTTTTTCATTGAACTTTCATTCTAGAATATGTAGCCTAATCATTACAACTCTTTTACTGTTATTGAAAAAACTTTGTCTTTCCTGTTTTTCCCTTCTGCTTCTTCATTTTCCTGCGGTTGCTAACTCTGTACTTCACGATAATTAGAAAATATTCCGATTGGAGTTGCCTAATCTCCAGCAAGTTGTTTCATGTTTACAACTCATCAACTGATAGTCTGGTATGAGTTTTGTTCTGAATCCTGGAGGCATTTTGCTTTTCAATTAGCTGCTCTTTGAATACAAAATCGACTGGAAAAAGAATTTGCAAATGAGCTATGATCTTTCTCCAGTTTTAATTGGCCGAGCGAAGTTAGGTCAAAGATTCAAGTCGACGGTTTTGCATTTCTGTTTATATTTATATGTTTTTATGTTATTTGGGTTTTTTTTTTGTTGGGGGGGGGGGGTTTGAGGGGGGTTCTGTACCCGAAACCCCGGAATATAGATTAGGAAACAACCTTAGAAGTGATACTTTCAGTGTCAGTTAGTGTTCAATTTTTACTGTTCACGTTCACCCAAATTTTTAATCAGCTGCTCTAATATAATTATGCTCTATTCAGATAAGCAGCAACATACATCCGCATATATAATAATGCACAAGCTTACCTTGTCTAAATACAGTAATGCGTGTATTACTGTAGTAAATAAACTGTTGTAAACTGTAATACAGTAATATTGTAATGCGTGTATGGATATGAATGTGTGTATATAGGAATTACAACGCTGTATTTAGACAAGGTAAGATCCTGTAATGAATGCTGTAGCAAACGAAGTTTGTTGACGCATGAGCAAACGAGGTCATAACTTGACCGGTAAGCGAAATTGATATACGGTTACCCCGTAACTGTAGCCGTAGCGAAAAAATCGACAGTGTGAAGCCAGCCTTTGGAACACTGCCAAAGAAATCTCACATACAGACACACGCACATTTTTCTATGAAAACTCAATTTCCCAAGTCACCATTTGAATTTGGTTTGAATTTAGCTATGGCTTTACACTTGAATTGGCGAGCTGAACAGAATAGCTTCTTATAAATTTTTTGTGGGAAACAAATTCAAATGTGTCCCAAATATTTGGGGGTGGCCAGGGGTGCCGGGGGGAAGAATTTGGAGGTTCTGGAGGTTTTCCCGTAGCCTCCAGTGTAGTATGCACCAGATTTGCTGTTCAGTTTTCACAGCGAACTAATAGTTTTGACTGAGAATTTTTCGTATTTGGGAAAACATCAAATTTTCGATGAAAACTCAATTTACGGGGTTGCCATTTGAATTCAGTCGAAAAAAACTATTGATACAGAATTATCTCTGGAAGCTGAACAAAAAAGCTTCTATCGAATTTTCTGTGCGAGGCTTATTTAAATGTGTTGAAAAAAATTGGGGGCTCTAGGGGTGCCAGGGGGTGAAATTTTCGTGATTAAGAGATTTTCCCATAGCCTCCAGTGTGTTCTCTAACTGATTTTGAGGTGGGTTTTCCGAGACAATCAGCCGTATTTGCTGAGAATTTTTCGTAATTTTTTTGTCTTTTGCAGCTTTAATATAATAAGATATTGCTAAAGATAGCAATCAGTGATATTGGAGAAGATATTGCAAATCGAGACATTATTAATAATATTGATAATAATAATAATAATAATAATAATAATAATAAATATAAACATATTGTATCCTGCTGCTCAGTGCTAGTCCCAAAAGAGTATATGTTGCGTCATAACAATGTGGCAAAAATTGTGCACTTGGAGATGCAGATCAAGTTTGGGAATATTGCAGAGGTCCCCCCTTACTATAACTATCAGCCTCCTCCTCTGGTTGAGTTCAATCACGTCAAGATCTACTGGGATGTCCAAATGATTACAGACAGGCGGGTAGTACACAACAAGCCTGACATCCTGGTATTGGATCAGCTGGAGAAGAGGGCTTATATAATTGATATTGCTGTACCTTCAGATGAGAATGCTCAGAAGACCAGAGGCGAGAAAATCAGAAAATACCAAGAGCTATCATTTGAGCTGAAGGAAATGTATGGGCTGAATACAGTGAGAGTACTTCCAATTGTAATAACAGTCAATGGCCTGATACTCAAGTCGGTTGTGGAAATATGTCGAAGTATTGACTTGGTAGACGAGGTGCTGAAGAGAATGCAAAAATCTGTCCTCCTTGACACTGCACGTATTGTGCGCAAGTTCATAAAATAGTCAAACAGTGTTATAAAGATGAAAGGAAGGTTGCATTAAAGTGCCTCTTCTTTGAAAATATTTCCGCAAGAGCGTGCTTATAAAAGGGATAATAATAATAATAATAATAATAATAATATATTATTTGTAAAGGTATCAAATTTGGGTAGATAAAAAGCCCTAACAGAAATAATAATAGGTCTAAAAATAAAGTAATTGGCTAATATCGCCAAGCAGATAATAATCAAGATAAGATAGCATCAGCTTGTTCTGGCTAAATGGTACAAGAACTTAAAAAGGATTTGAAGAAAGTTTAATACTCATAAATATATTATTTATAAAATATTTGAAGATTGAGGTTAGATAGATGTATTCACAGATCGGTGACCTAGAGATCGATCAAACCGAAGAACGTAGAATCTGACCAAAACCCCTTGGCAGAGCTTTATTGCAATCAGACGGTGTGCAATGTGAGAAAACACCCGTCCACGTGGCTAATTATTAGTTAGCATGGAATTAATATTAATATATATAATATTAACTAGCATGCAAAGAGCATAAATAAAAAACCAAATAAAAATAATTTAATGTATTCAGGAAATAAGAGTTACCAGGCGCATGAATACCTAATAAAATTTGCATGCACCAATAGTAAAACGGCAGTTAATAGGCGGCAACTGTAGGCCGATTCAAAAATATTTATATATATTTATATAATTGTAGTAGATTTCGTGTAAAAATTTGTGTAATCTATGTTATCAATATGGCTCGAATGCAAAGAAATTATTAATCATATAATCTAAGCAATATTTTGGCATTCTTTGTAAGATCTATTTGAATTTAATGGCGGAGGATTGAGATATTTAAATTTTATGCTAATTTGAAAGTCGGAAAGAGGATCTGTAAAACTTGAGAAGGAAGAACCAGCACTCGCCAGCCAGATGCCACCATAAGAGGACCCCAAATATTTTAGAGCGAAGTACCTTATTAATAATTTTGTAAAAATTAAAGTTAAAGTAAATTATTAAATTTCTTAAAAGACTTCGTGATGCTATTGTGAAGCAGAAGTCATTTTTCATTTTTATTAAATTTATAACCCCTTGGAGGAGACGATTCCGGCTACCATATTCCCGGACCACATGGAGTTGGATCGACATCGGCGGCTTACAAGAAGATTTTCGACACGTGAGTGATTTAAATTTGAATTTAGTGATGGGCGCCCTAGTGCTTCGAAATAATCTGATGATCAAAGCTAGCTCGCCGAAAGGGTTATTATAAATTAAGAAATTAATAAGAGTAATACTTGCGCAAGTAAAAATTAGTATTAAAGGTATCTAATTGAAAGAAAAAATATATAGATCAATATTTTAGAAATTTCTGTTTAATCAAAGAAGTACGAAATCTAGGCTATCAAACATATGCATACAATATTTAATTTTTGCAATACAATTTGCGATAATTTATCATAGTTCTAATTCACTAGATGAATGGCTCTACCTATTCCGTCAGGTGCCGAATCTTGCACCCTGAGATAAAAATATATATTCGATACAAATAAATCTACTAAATACTAGAGATTTTAATATATAGATATATTTGGATTATTAGTGGCTAATTTATCAAGCTGATCTTAGAGCACATATTTATGATTGAATTATCCAAGCAGACAAGTATTAGCAAGTACATGTCACAGCTACATGCCAAAGATTGCATATGATTTCAAGATAAAGGCACATGGTAATGATTCGTGCCATAAATCTAGAATATAAAGTTAGCCTGTGATATTTTTATTGATTTCAAATATTGTTCTATTTTTATATTATATTTTTTATCGCTCTATATATATTTTTTGCCTCGACTGATCTTTGCATTATTTATGTAATATATGTGTAAAATTTTCATGGTGTGCAATTTATTTTATATTCCTCATCTCTGTAGTATAAGTATCATTTATATATATATATATTTATTATTATTGAATTACAAGAGTTATTGGAGAAGCCCATATCTAGGCCTATCAAGATTTTTTAAGACTGAATACTATTAGAAAAACCACGCCCTAATTATATTAAATCTCATGCTTTACCGACTGATGCCAAGCAGGAGGCTAATCGTTATTTTATATAAAGAATAACGTGACATAAATACATGGCGCCCAACGTGGGACTGATGATGAGAGCCAAGCTCATTGAATAATTACTTGAAATTAGGTCAATAACCATAGTGAAAATTATAGATAACTTATACGAGTTGTGAGGAAAACTGGCGAAGGAATATTTGTATTACTTTTTGGGGAAACAAGAGCTTTAAATAGAGAGAATTATATGTTTTAAAGAAAATTTTATATTATTAGTACTGTGAAAAATTACATGTTTATAGAGAGAGATTATATTTTATAAGCCTAAACTGCTATTACTTTCTAGTCAAAAATATATTAGGTGTTTAAGCCGGTTGGAAAATAAGTCGCAGCCTGTAAACTAGCCAGAATAAATCAACAAAACATTGAGGGCGCTAGAGCATTGTAAAAAACTTAAGTATAAATACCTGGTTGTAAGAGTATCCAAACACATTACACATCACTGTTCACTGTAAGTCCCGGTTGTGTCTCTTTTTTAAGCATTTTCGCTTATCATTTTTATCACTGTTTAATTAGCATTTATCATATTTGACATAATGAATCACACTCCCGCAAACTCTGAAGTTTCATATATGTACGGCGGTTGCACAGATCCCACTTTGTCGACTCCGAGCACATCAAACCCCACCACGGTAGATGCCAATACGCCACGAGAAAGGGAACCAGGAAGCGTCGGGTCGATAATTTTCGATCCACCAGGTCTGCAACCTCTATCCTCCACTCGAATCGACGCCGCTGACACACCATTGAATCAACGGATAGTAGAGATCAATTTTGAAGGGGGCGAAGAGCAGTCTGCAGAACCCGCATCGCCGGAGGCCGAGTCACACCTGGGCAAACAGAGTATGTTTTCAACCACAGAACTAGATCCGCTTCAAAAGGTAATAATGGAACAAACGAGTAGCACTTTCAACATTATGTTACAAAAAACAATGGATAGTATGATGCAGGAAATTAAAAAGGAGATTGCTACAGTAAAAGAGGAAAATAAACAGACAGTGGAACAGGGCATGAAAGAGACCACAGGCGCTATAAAATCGGTAGAACAACGGTTGGATAATATTGAAACTAAAGTAGAGAGTCATAGGGAAGAGTTAAAAGCAATGATAACCCTACAAAAAGAAAGTCAAGATAAAGTTACGGCAGGATTATCGGAAAGGTTAGATACGGTTACATGTGAACTCAATGAAAGGATAGACAACTTAAATACACAAATCACTACACCTATTCAGGATATAACAAATAACATTAGGCCGATTGCCACCAAGAAATCCACAAACAATTACCGTTGCCAATCAAAACTTAACAACTACAGTTGACAAAAATATTAACAATATTAAAGAAATACAAAACAAACAGATTAATATGTCCACAAAAATGAACCAACTGCAAGGTAGCATCAATCAAAACACTGAAACCTGTAAAGCTTTAAATGGAACTCTACTAATTCAGAAATCCACTCTGACTCAACTAAATCAAGAAATAAACGCAAATAAAATTACACATGATAGTCAATGGCAGATAACACAGGAAAAAATAATAGCATTGGAAAATCATATTCAACAACAACCTCAAGGAATTCAAACAGACAACCTCAACGTACATAGTATATTACAAGGACTAGGAAAATTTGATAACACTGATCGCCATTTGCAACCTCAACCATTCATTGATCAGATAAAATTAGTACAAACTCTTGCACCTACCTCTTGGAATTTTTGGCGTCTCCGTTTGACTAATTTATTGATTGGCGAACCCCTGATGTTTTTTCGGAGTAGAGCCCATGAATTTACATCATTGGATGAGTTTGTCGCTGTCTTCCTGGAACAGTATTGGAGCAGAAGTAAACAGTTGGACGTGCTAGCGGACATCATATCATGCGATTTCAACCCTAACTTAGACGGTGCATGTACCACTTTCGTCACTGCCATACAGTTTAAAAATTCTCAATTGAGCGAGCCCATTAATGAATCGGCGTTAGCAAGCATTATTTTAAAGAAGCTACCGTATCAAGTTAGAATGGCACTCGCCACACAACCCATTACTGATTGTAAGCAGCTGATTAATCATTTATATGGCATACAGTCTGCAATGGCAATATCAACCCACCGCTCAGACCAGAGATACGCATCAAATCAGCATAATTCAAAATTTAATCCGCATAACAGCCAAAATTATGAACCGGTATCATATGATCGCTACCGATCTGCTCCCCAATTTGAACGCCGCTATGAGCACAGGCAAAATGGTAATTGGAATAATGAAAAATTTCAAAATCGTACAACCAACCACTATGCCCAGCAGAGCAATCGTAGGAATCACTATGATGGCCGTGATCGATTAAACTCACATAATAATAATACACAAAACAGTTACAACAGAAATTATAAACCACCACCTCAACAAGTAAGTACAAACTATACACTAACACATGCAATAGGTTTGAATCAACAAAAAACCCGGAACCCAACACCCAACGACCCGCCACCAGATATACAGAAAACTACAGCTAATAAACCAGGACTATATGATACCCCCGATATAACAAGCACAAGCTCAAATGAAACAAACCAAGAAAAGCAGGATATTTCAACGTCATACACCACATTCAGAAGTGATTTACCGGAAATATTATTAGAAGAACAAAAGCCAATACCAGATAAACCACCACCAAAAACCAGCCGCAAGTATCAATCCCTACTAAGCATCCTGTTTCCCGACGAAGACCCATCACCGCCAGAGAACACAAACAGCCGCCAGGAGAAGACCGCCACCATGCACCCGCGCAATGAACCTACAACCGCCTATCAAGGGACACCACCGAAGCAAACCACTGACCCCATGGAAGAACGAGAGGACGGACTACCAGATAAGAGGAGCGACCACCGTAAGGCCCGGAGACGGAGGCGCCCGAGGACACCGGACGGCCGACATCAGGACGGAGAGGACGGCATTCGGGAGAGGAACATGCATCATAAGGCCCGGAGAAAGAAGCGGAAGAAACGGAGGAACCGCGCGCGCCGATGGAGGCCGCATGCACGCTTCAAGAGGCCAAGGAGGATACCGGATCGTCACCAGGAGGAAGGGACCGAAGTCATGCATCCGCGGCACATACGCTTCAAGCGAGATATTCAGCGATGTGACCGGAATAATAGGCCAAAGAAATATAATAAAAATGGAACTGGTAGCAAAGCAACTATGGATTCATGCGCGGATAATAATGGAATGAAGTACTCATGGAGATTGATGAAGGATAAACGGTGTCTAGGAAGAGTGAAAGAAATAAGAAATAATGTGAATAAAATTGAAGTACCTGGATATTATACTATTGAAAAGATGATAAATGTTTGGATATGGTGTTTAATGTTTGTAATAATGGCTGTGATATTAATAAAGGACTGTGTTGTGGATAAGAGGAAAAATATTGTATTGTTGTTATTAAATGAATCTATGATTGATAATTGGAAATTTAATATTATAAAAATGTTTATTGTTGTAAGCCTATTGAGTTATAATGAGCCGAGATTAAGAATATTAAATGAACATAAGAGGAAAGATGAGTTAAGAGTACAGATTGATTGGGAAAAGAATGGATTGAAAGGAATTATCATAAATGAAGCTTGGAATTATTTAAAGGAATACACAAGATACCGGGGTTTTATATTCATGAAGAAAAATTATCAACTAGGACAGCCTCAAATCAACAGCAGATAACCTAGCCAGCCTACAACAGCTACAAGCAGAAAACCAGAAGATACGGGAAAGCCACGAAATTTCTACAAACCACATCACAGAATTTGAAATAAATATGATAAGAAGTCAAAGGAAAACAACACTATCAAGCCAATTACTAACCTTCCTTAATAAATTTAAAATTGGTATAGGACCTCGTGGCAACAATCCAATGTTTTAACTCCTTCCAGCCGTTAGAAGCCTGTAATAAAGAAAAGAACAATTTTTAAATATGTAATTAAATTATATACATCAGATAAAAAAGGACACAAGCGGGGATAATAAAATTAAAATTTGTTAATTACCTTTTTAAGAGAAAAAATCGAGCAGTTAGGTTAGTTATGAAAGTCGATAGCAAATTCTGATGTAACATGAACACTATGAATTGTAGAACAGCGAACAGCTGACCAAAGCCGCCAAATCAAATGAATGTAATATCTGTTGAACATATGTTTATAAAAAGAATTACTGTACCCAAGAGTTATTTATTATTGTTATTTATTATATTTATTAATGTCGATATTTATTTATATGTTTTTATATTTATTACTTTTAATTATGCCACGTTTGTTACCTGAAAAGATTTAAAGTGAATACCAATTACCAAAACCAAAGAGCCATTAGCAAAAGAAAGTATTGTACCTGATGTATAGAAAATTATTTATATTAAGACCTAAGAAATACTATAAGATATAAGCCCAGAAGTTTATGAATCGAAATTATTGTCTAAAAGGAATCATTTATGAGAATTATGAAATGTGTGTAGTTAAGTTGGCAGCCCTGCAAGCGGCGAATTCAAAAATTACTGTGTTGTAAATGGTGTCAGGAGGAGTGCGTTTAGAAGTTTATATTTATGATATTTTTATGTGTGTTGAGGAGGAGAATTTGTTATTGTTTTTGATAAAGGTATAAAGGAGATGCAGCAAATATGACTGCGAAAAGTGATAGAAGTAGGAGAGTATAATTTATAAATAAAGTATAGAGTATATCAGTGTATTTGAAGGGTGGGTTTTCATTAAAAACATTGTGATTCTCAAAATATTTTGAATTCAAACCCAGGGGCGTGTGTAAAGGTATCAAATTTGGGTAGATAAAAAGCCCTAACAGAAATAATAATAGGTCTAAAAATAAAGTAATTGGCTAATATCGCCAAGCAGATAATAATCAAGATAAGATAGCATCAGCTTGTTCTGGCTAAATGGTACAAGAACTTAAAAAGGATTTGAAGAAAGTTTAATACTCATAAATATATTATTTATAAAATATTTGAAGATTGAGGTTAGATAGATGTATTCACAGATCGGTGACCTAGAGATCGATCAAACCGAAGAACGTAGAATCTGACCAAAACCCCTTGGCAGAGCTTTATTGCAATCAGACGGTGTGCAATGTGAGAAAACACCCGTCCACGTGGCTAATTATTAGTTAGCATGGAATTAATATTAATATATATAATATTAACTAGCATGCAAAGAGCATAAATAAAAAACCAAATAAAAATAATTTAATGTATTCAGGAAATAAGAGTTACCAGGCGCATGAATACCTAATAAAATTTGCATGCACCAATAGTAAAACGGCAGTTAATAGGCGGCAACTGTAGGCCGATTCAAAAATATTTATATATATTTATATAATTGTAGTAGATTTCGTGTAAAAATTTGTGTAATCTATGTTATCAATATGGCTCGAATGCAAAGAAATTATTAATCATATAATCTAAGCAATATTTTGGCATTCTTTGTAAGATCTATTTGAATTTAATGGCGGAGGATTGGGATATTTAAACTTTATGCTAATTTGAAAGTCGGAAAGAGGATCTGTAAAACTTGAGAAGGAAGAACCAGCACTCGCCAGCCAGATGCCACCATAAGAGGACCCCAAATATTTTAGAGCGAAGTACCTTATTAATAATTTTGTAAAAATTTAAATTTAAAGTAAATTATTAAATTTCTTAAAAGACTTCGTGATGCTATTGTGAAGCAGAAGTCATTTTTCATTTTTATTAAATTTATAACCCCTTGGAGGAGACGATTCCGGCTACCATATTCCCGGACCACATGGAGTTGGATCGACATCGGCGGCTTACAAGAAGATTTTCGACACGTGAGTGATTTAAATTTGAATTTAGTGATGGGCGCCCTAGTGCTTCGAAATAATCTGATGATCAAAGCTAGCTCGCCGAAAGGGTTATTGTAAATTAAGAAATTAATAAGATTAATACTTGCGCAAGTAAAAATTAGTATTAAAGGTATCTAATTGAAAGAAAAAATATATGGATCAATATTTTAGAAATTTCTGTTTAATCAAAGAAGTATGAAATCTAGGCTATCAAACATATGCATACAATATTTAATTTTTTGCAATACAATTTGCGATAATTTATCATAGTTCTAATTCACTAGATGAATGGCTCTACCTATTCCGTCAGGTGCCGAATCTTGCACCCTGAGATAAAAATATATATTCGATACAAATAAATCTACTAAATACTAGAGATTTTAATATATAGATATATTTGGATTATTAGTGGCTAATTTATCAAGCTGATCTTAGAGCACATATTTATGATTGAATTATCCAAGCAGACAAGTATTAGCAAGTACATGTCACAGCTACATGCCAAAGATTGCATATGATTTCAAGATAAAGGCACATGGTAATGATTCGTGCCATAAATCTAGAATATAAAGTCAGCCTGTGATATTTTATTGATTTCAAATATTGTTCTATTTTTATATTATATTTTTTATCGCTCTATATATATTTTTTGCCTCGACTGATCTTTGCATTATTTATGTAATATATGTGTAAAATTTTCATGGTGTGCAATTTATTTTATATTCCTCATCTCTGTAGTATAAGTATCATTTATATATATATATATTTATTATTATTGAATTACAAGAGTTATTGGAGAAGCCCATATCTAGGCCTATCAAGATTTTTTTTTTAAGACTGAATACTATTAAAAAAACCACGCCCTAATTATACTAAATCTCATGCTTTACCGACTGATGCCAAGCAGGAGGCTAATCGTTATTTTTATATAAAGAATAACGTGACATATTATAACAAAATTTGTTGTAAACAACTACTATGCTATTAGCATCAAAAGCTTGCCAAAAGTCGGGGGAAAAAATATGCTACTTTGTGTTATCAATCGCATGCCTCATTGCTTGCAATAATTAATAGTCCACACAACAGCTGATTTGTCATCAAGTTACATTGAGATATTAATTGCATGCGTCTGATTTTTACGGTAATATTGGCGTTCAAAGGACGCCTATTTTCTCTTTGTATTATCCTTAAAATGCAAAATTTCAAAAAAGCGTATATATACGTCGACATGAAATTCAAAGAGGAACATACCTGTCAAATTTCATGAGAATCTATTGCCGCGTTTCGCCGTAAATGCGGAACATAAATACAGTATAAACATATATATATAAACATAAAGAGAAATGCAAAGCCGTCGACTAGAATCGTAGACCTCACTTTGCTCGGTCGATAATAATGAAATATACCGATTTCCATTCAATTCTCATATGATACTCATCAGTCGATTATAAGTATAAATCGATATGGAGTTGAGCCTTTCATATATGCAATGCAGTGTATGACTATATTGTGTAAATTCTATATTCAGTGTAATTCCATACAGTGGTTTCACAACCTTTATATATAGTGATTCCAATCATGAATTATTGAATTATTACCTGAATTACTCATCAGGTCATTTCGCTCCGTAGTTTGTTATTGTCTTCCTTAAATAACGTTACTGAGACGGCTGCTACAATTCAGGAAGAATGTTGATCATGTTGGCGAGCTCATTTTGAAAGATAAATTATTACACAAAAGAGCGAACAAAACCGTGCACCAACGTTGTAGCCGAACTTTACGCCAGCGGTGGACAACTGTAAAACATTCTGCTTTATTTCAGATGCAGGCGTCTCCAGTTTGAGAGCTTTGCTTGCCCTCTATTTAGTCTCAGTGAAAAGTTGATATTGAATTTGCCTGATCGATCACGTTCGTCACCCAACAACTAACGGTAAATTTAACTGCTTCGAAAGAAATGCAGATAACGGAAACTGTGGGAAAGACAGTTTATGTAATTTGCTGGGTGGAAGATGATTTGTTGTGGAGCGGTGAGGGGTGTGATAGAGAAATTGCGTTTACGGATACATGACAGATACAGGACCACTGTCACGAGTGATACGGATAATGGCCGTCAAGGTTGTGGGGAGGGGTATGACGAAGAGGTATTATTGTTACAGACGTCACTGGATTCATAATAAATAATTACAACGAGAAGGAATAATGATGAGCGACTGACTGTCTGTCGGGTTCCGCTCATTTGCAGCCTTTCTTCCTGCACTCGAGCTTTCTATCACACTCTATCTCTCTCTAGGCTTGCCGCTCTTCCTCCTCCAGACATCCCGCTGCTTCTTTTCGCTTCACTAGGCATTATAAAAACATTTTCTCTAATCAATGATTCCGATTAATAGAAATTGCAAGAAACAAACAAGTACCGGTAGTGTAATCGACGGGTGAAGTGAACGGCTGTTGTGAGTTTTTCTTATTGTAGTCTGTGGAATGCAAGTGAAAGATTGATTATTGTGGATGAATTAATTTAGTCCAGTAGTATGAGAGTGGAAGTGAGAAAGTGGTATAAAGGTGATTAGAAAATAATAAGTTGAGAAATATATTCTTGACTAGCCGCCAGGCTCGCTTCGCTCGCCATATCCGTCCAGCAAGGAGGCTCCGCCCCCTTGACCCCCGACTGGATCGTCCAAGAATGAGATCAGCAGGCTTGCTTCGCTCGCCTGCATTTTTCATTTGAGCATTTTTATCATAAAATAGGACGATCCAGTCGGGGGTCCAGACTAAACGTCTGGCTAAACGGATATGGCAAGCGAAGCGAGCCTGACGGCTAGTAATATAATATTCCCAGGAATAGCTCTGAAGTAGCAGTGCCCAATCAATTTTTCCGCGATAAATGCATTTCAATCTTCAACTTGGTGCCAACCTAACAAAGTCAACTCAACTTAATGCCAACCTGACAAAATTATTAATTTAGTTACCAGTTAACAACACTGTTTCGAAGAGGTATACTCTCTAGATTATAGTTCTATATTAACATATGATATGGACATTTTTCAATTATAATTGAGAGAAGGTTTTAGAAGGGTTTATATTTGAATTTGTGATTCACACCAAAATTTGATTTAGATGTGTTTGTAAGTTCTGGGGGGAGTTTCCTGTTTTTTATTCAGTAACATCGCATTTGTTTGTTCTAGAAGTGAATTATTAATATGATGATTGGCAATCTAATGATTTGATGTAGATTAAGTCCAGCTTCAAAAATAAGGCTTTATTTCACCCATAGATATGAACAAAGGTCACAACAATAAGTGATAACACAAAACCACGTTGAAATTCATCGTTTGATATGTCATTCTTCTTCTAGTCCTATCTTCATGCAGTGATTGTGATATTATATTATTCCCATTGGCCTCATGGACCTTGATCATAATAAATATTTGAACACAAGACCCAGTAATATCTACTCCGGAGAATTATCCTATCTTTCCCAGTGTTATTCACGTGATTCTAGAGTAAAGATGTTCTACCAATAGCATCTTTTATACAAGTAATCTTCTTTCTTGCTTCTTTCGGTTTCACCTTGTGTCAAAAGCTTTAATATCCTATACTGTAGGTGGAGATCTATAATTAGTCCTATACATGGATATAGGTATGTCCTTATTGTTGTGACCTTTGTTCATATCTATGGGTGAAATAAAGCCTTTTTTTTTTGAAGCTGGACTTAATCTACATCAAATCATTAGATTGCCAATCATCATATCAATTCACTTCTAGAACAAACACATGCGATGTTACTGAATAAAAAAACAGGAAACTCCCCAGAACTTACAAACACATCTAAATGAAATTTTGGTGTGAATCACAAATTTGAATATAAACCCTTCTAAAACCAATCTTCTGAACTTCTGAAGAATCTATTCTGCCAAGTACAGTATTGGTACAGTACAGTACAGTTTTGAGTACAGTACAAGTACAGTTGATTGATCAATCTAATTAATGTTATCAGGATGTATGTCAAGTGCATGTGCCATGTGAGTCACATGCAGGTCACACTGGAGCACTTAGCTTGTCGATTGTTCCACACATGTCATGTTCACCTCAAGCCACAAACACCACCTCAAAGCACACAACACGACCTGAAACAGCGCCTTGCGGTTGTCTTAACGCATGTCGCAGGGCGTGGCGATATATAGTGCAGTCCTGTAGTCAAATGCGGATGATGAATTTGTGTGAATGTCTGTCTTTGTTTCTGTGTGTCAGAGTCAGGCGGTGGGCCAGCTATCAGGCTTCCGGCCCATTAGACACAGGCCAAGACGGATGAGGCTCATTACGTCACAAATCACTGTACTCGCACCTCCTTTGTCAATTGCACCACAACCCTCTCCACTCCTGTCCCCCAATCCACGAACCAACGACATACACATACTATCGCTAGCAGTCAACAGAAAGATGCATTTCGTTCATAAATAATCAAGACGGATTGACTCGGAAACAACAAGGAAACACTGACAACTAACTACTCTTGTCTTGTATTTCATGTCTAAATTGGGATATTGGGAAGTATTCTCATTATCCTATGATCCTAGAAGCAGAAACTTCAGTTGGACGTGAATATTCGTCTCTTAAACATAGGTAGTTGAATCCTGAGTGGATTTTGATTGACAAAACTTATGATATATTCAAAGACTGATGACAAAAGATGGCAATCGATGGATCAATTACTTGATGTACCTAATGAGTGATATATACCTAATATATACCCCCACATATATACCATGATATATACCTAATGAGTTCAAGACGTTAGTTTAACGACATCAAATTTTATTACTTATTTATTCCCTTGATAATTCATACGATAAGCTCAACTATCTAGGGGCTGAATGCTCATTCTTAGCTAAGATAATTGCATAGTTGAAATAATCTTGATAATTGAAAAAAACTAGGTTTGATTATTCTGTTGAAAAAGTAATTCATAATATCGGATGGAATGTACAGCTATGGACTAGAGGTAGCCTACGTGCAGACCTGAATAGATATCACAAAAATATCAAATTTTTTGAGATACAAGTGTGATCAGCAAATAATTTCAAATTCATCAGTTCGAAATGACAGCTTGATGAAAAATATATGTAGGAATGCTTCATACTTGTCAATCTGAGAAGTATCATATAAATCCGAAAATCTAAACTTACTACAAGGCTATCAGCCTGCTTAGACTATACTAGCCTACTCAGCCTATTCTACTCTAGACTGGAATAGTTTTGTTCTCCAAATAACAGTAATCACTGCTAGTATTCAGGTTGTACTACTTTTCACAGGTAAATTGACAGGGGTGGTAGATTTGGGAAATTTGTGAAACCCAGTGTTGAACCGTTCTCCCACATAGCTCTCCAGACCTGGATCGAATGTTTGGATGTGTAGGCCTACTAGGCAACGACCAACAGCCAAAGCCAGCCTTTGGGCTGTATATCTAGTGCACACGTAATAGGACAGGATACAGTCCATGTGAAAGGTGAAGGTGGGTATTGCTCTGAAATAAAAGTGAACCTTGAGCTGGTTGACCTGTCAATGGTGAAGGGCTGCAAGGCTGGAACACGAAGGGCTTCCAAGGTACATGTCAGAAGTACTGAGACCAGAATGATTGAAGTGAATGGAGCGAGGGTTGCAGCGAGATGCTTGGAGGAGAAGCGAGGGAGTGAAAGGAATTGGATCGGCATCGATAGGAGGAGGAGGAGAAGGTTGTTGCAGAGGAGGGTGGGAGGGAATAGAGTACTTGTTTTTCAAATGTCACTTAGGATCAACTCAAGGTAGAAAAGGAGGGGCATGGAAGGTTTCTGTTTGCAGGTCTACTTGTGTGCATGCTCGCCCATACTCGTGTGAAGGTGTCCCCCCCCCTTTGAAAGCGGTTCAGGTATATGCACTAGAAGAGGGCCAAACCACAAAAAAAAACTCGGGTTAGTAAAGCTGGTGCGTTCCCATAATTTCTTGAGTTAAAGTATTTTTCAATTAAGGCTCTATGACCTCTTCATGCCCAAATTCACTCTCTCGTAGTTATTCTTGATTCATGTGAAACGCTGAAGTAGCTTCCCATCGCTATTCGACTATCCGAACCTCTACTTTTTGTGAACTCGGAGCAAAATGATTGAAATAGATTTATAATTGTTTTCAGATATACTATTTTACACAAACTATTATTACAAATACATAAATATTATCACAAATTACATAAATATAATTTGTAGAACTTTGATAGTTCAAATATAGAGGTGAGATAAATAGTGAGTCAAGTGAATAGAGGATGATAATCTTTGGCTTTGGTTGAATGATAATCCAAATTGAAATATACAGTAGTATGTTTCATATTCCATAAAATATTAAAATTTCCACCCTATCAGTAGGCTGCCTACCTATTCAATATGGAATGGAGAGAGAAAGTTGAGTGATGTTTCAAAACATGTGAATGCTGAAATTTGAAAATATTGTATTCTAATTCATCAACCTTCTATGAACGAAATAACTGTTCTATATTTACAATATTTATTCTAGTTTTTTATTTTTCGAATAACACCTGCTACTCAGGTACGATCTTATCAAGAGTAAATTCTCGCTCTATTTAATTACTAGATTTTTTGTGAATAACGCAATATTTAAAAAAAAATATTTCTCCTTTTTTAAAAAGGAATATACCAGTAATATGAGTTAACAGCTTTCACAGTGATAGTATTATTACTTTTCAAACCAATAGAATAGAATAGAATAGAAAAAACGTTCATTGAATAAATAAGCTACCTTAAGCGAACCTAAAAGAAGCTGCTTGACAAGGTACCATATACAAAACATGTAAATTCAAATATAAATATACATATATCAGTGAACTTTATTTTCACTTGAAAGTTAAATTTATTTATCAGTTTATTACACTGTTAAAATTACTTATAGTCCAGGCAATGAATGCTCAAAAAATGGTATAGAGGGAAATGTTTGGAAGACAATTTTTAACCCCACAAATCTGTTTAGGGTAGTAAGGAGGTGAACATATCAAGAGTCCTCACCCCAACCACCCGTGCTGAGGGGGTGGGGGTGGTTTAAAGGTACCATTTTTGGTTTCTCGCATAAAACTCGAAAACTATGCATCCCAAGGACTTGATTGTCATATAAAAAATTAAAGCTCACATAATGTCCTACAATATTCATTCTACAACATTTTTTAATATCTCCTCTGAGGAGATATACAAAATGTTATATTTATAAGGCTATATAAATCATCCTCTTCACTTTATTGGGTATTAATATAATACATTTTGGCCAATACCTGTTACAGTCTATTACAAACATTTTTTATATGAATATCCCAACGAAAATGACTGTCAATTGTTACTCCTAAATACTTATTATCTATACAATTCAATATGAACTGACACTCTCTTGTACATAATTATGAAAATTTCTTTCTCCTGCAGTTGGAAACATTCACAGCAATGGTGCTTAATTTTGGGTTCCCCAAGACGTTTCATGTAGGATGAGGTAATAATCATATTTCCTGTAGTTATTGGAGTATTTAAAGGAAGTTCTAAACTTGATCAGTTTTATTTTTCATTATATGAGAAGTGATTTTCGTACAAATTTGTACTTTAAGAACTTGTTTTGGAGAGTTTATGTTTTTTTTTTTTTTGAACAATAGCTATTATTGCATTTTCTTGTGAAATGAAAACCATTATGTTCTATTCTATATAAGAGGATGAGATGGATACTCATATACTATGGATACTTAATATAAGCTATGTAGCTCTATTATACCATCATAATAGCATAAAATTCAGCATACCAGCTTTATAAAGTAGTCTACCTAGATGTATATGGTGTGATCACAGCCTATATACTGCAGGTCCAGATTTTCATGGTAAGCCCTCTGGGTTTGAACTCAAATTCCAAAACCTTTCCAGTTCAATAATGTACTTTCCTGTATCTGTAATCAATAGATGAATATGCATCCATTAACTTAGAAATTTGAAATTTTCGCAATTTTGCAAGTGCAATGTTGCACTTGCAAAATTATACTTGCATATTTTGGATAGAGCACTCTATAAGATGATATAGACCTACTGAACTGAATCAAGTTTTGTATTAATTTGAGAAATTTTAGATTTGAAAAATTAGATTCATTATCAGGAATGTTATAATATGCTTATCTGAGCTTTTTATTATTCAAGAACAATACCATCAAGTTCCAAGTTTCAGGTTGCTGCAGACAAGTTGCCTTTGCTCTCTGCAGCGTCGCCTCGTCAATCAGATCATAGCTTAGTTCATTCATTGATGTTGACACAAAAGCAGGCAGCTTCTTTTCGAAAACCTGTTTACAGTTGACAAACTCAGGTTGCAAATTGGAGCAGGGAGTGCTATTCCGCTCTGTCCATATAATTCACCTCAAAAGACAACAAAGACATCTCCCAAGCTGAACAAGGGACACAAGATAAATAAGGGATAAAGTTGAACAAGAGATACACGATAAATAAAGAAGAACAAATAATAATATATGATGGCACCTGTGTTGTTCTGTGTCACTATTTGGTGCACCTTCGTTTGTGTGCATGGAAAGCGTGTAGAAACCCCGTGACCCGACAGACCAATTAACTCTAATTCAGAAACAATGTAAGATATATTGACTTCAAACTTTTCTGTTAATTCCCAAAATTCCAAAAGGAAGCTTTCAAGAGATGCCAATAGTAAGTAAAGTATGTTGCGAGGATGGTTGATGTGACCCTCACTGATAATAGCTCATCTTTTGAATACTCCAATGATTCTCCAGTGATATATCAGAGCTATAGTGAGGTCCACGTTATAATGGCAGTGTTCCATTGGCAAGGGTATTGCTATCCTTGTCTTTCATCCAACAAAGCGGATAGCGCTATCTCTTTCTCTCTTTGCACTGTTGCCAGATCTTCTTTCAACAATGTAGAATTAATAATTGATTAACAAAATATTTTCATCTTAATTTTAACATTTTTGAAAAATATAATTTTTTGCTTGATAAAATATAATTGATTATTTTAAATGAGGATGAACAGTTAATAAATAGTACATCAATAAACCTGTATCAACTATCATCCATAGAAGGCATTGACAAGACAGAGGATCGGCAACGTTGATCTCCTATCTTTCTCCACTGCCATTATAACGTGGACCTCACTATAGAACTTCATCACGTCAGCTCTTTGATTTTGTTGCACTTCTCACAACTTGTCCAATCCACATATCTCATCATTCAGACTTTTTAACATCGTATGTGTCCATTATCCTTATTTTTCGATTATTATGTATCCTCTGAACTTGTAATTAACTGAAATAAAGAAAAAATGGAATTAAAATTGAATTGGATACCAAACCTCATGAAAAGAAGTTCTAGTAAGGAAGAAACTAATATAAAATGTTGATTTAAGAATAATCATCTCATTAACTCATGTAATATTGCTGCATAGATATCATAATGAGGACGTAATAGAAGTAAAACGACTGTCAATAATGATCTTATTATGATTGAGTCAATTTTACTGTCACATTTTCGTAACAAGATGGAAAAGTAGGAAAAAATTTTAAATGGGAATGCATATATGAATTTATCAATATTGTTCTAAATATAGGCTACTTATATAGGCTACTTTGACGCTGTTCTTGATGTACCTGTACGTGGTTATTGTAGTGCACTTCCTGGGGGAGTTACTATCGCCTCCAAGGATAGGTCGACACACGTATAATGAATCTTGTACTGAGTCACCAGTATTGAGGTTAGAAATTTGAAAATGCATGCGTGGACGCTAGGTGAACACCAGACTGATTGAGTCACTACAAGATTCGATACAATCGTCTGAATCGCGGGAGGCATAAACACTCGCTCACCCTTGATTCTTCTTACGACAGATTGTATAATGATAAAAATTTTTAAAAGTAGTGTAGCGGTTGCTAAACACTGAATACGGATAACTTAAAAATATTACCTGTAATGGAACAGCATACAAAATCATACAGGTCGAGCAAAAATCCCGATGTAGATAATTTACGGGACTGCGTCTCTAATAAGTTCCGAAGGATTAAAATAGGGTACTAAGGACCAGAGATCGTTCGGAATATATTTCGAGAACAGAGTCTTGTCGGGCTTTATGCTCTATTGTAGGAAATTATATGATCTCCAGCTGCATCTGCTATACAGTCGACGAATTCGCTCCCAAGCCGAATTTGGTAACAGATAAAAGCTGATATATGAGCAGGTAAGGACAGAGAATAGGTAATCTCGATCTGACCCCACACACTACATCAACTTAGATCTGTTCCAATATCCAGGTTGATTCAATTAGTTTAATGATCGTACTTGATCGGTTCTTGATAATATAGAACGTGTCAGACACAATAATTGACAGGCTTAAAAAATAATCGAACTCAGAAGATGAATTGATAAAGTGGAAATATAATATAATAAAATATATAGTTTGACAGTGTAGATGTAAAGCTTGAATTACAGATTGAGAATAGTTTATCATTAACAAAAATAATTAGAAATTTTCTTGTACTCGCATGACACCATGCATGATCCAACAGAATTTTATAATTGATAAATTTAACAGTTTTTTGAAAAAATAGTGAAAACAAATCATAAAAGATTTTTAAAATTACTCGGGTCGTGGTTCTGGCAGCGGAGGATAGTTAATCAACCACAAATTCTTATAAATTCTATATCAGATAAAATCCAGGATCTTAATAAGCGCTTGTCAGCGTGGCCATTACTTTAACGAAGAAAAATTTTATATTTTCTGCACTGTTATTTCTTGCGAAGAATAGATTGGGGCCCCAAAATATAAAACTCACGTGAATCCTCTTGACGGTCGTGGTTCCTTTAGATCAAATTTGTTTGATCGGTGGCCGGTCCAGGCTTCGGTCTCAGCACGTGTGGAATTTCACTTGAATATCTCCTTCACGAAAATAATTAGGGAATAATTAAATTTGAATTTCTCGAATTATCGATTGATGAAATAAATTTATAAAATAACAAATAAAATAGCCTAAAATATTGGCTCACAGATAAAATATACAAAAATCGAACGAAATTTCACTAATGAGTCTTTGGTAACTTTCAACAAGGTTCTAACGGTGAGGTGTCTTGCCTTCTTCTAAGCCTTTGGCTAGAACCTTTTTCTGAGAATTTCTGTGTAATTAATTTGCATGAAAATTTGCCATTGGTAGAATGATTATGACGTAGGCATAACGTCAGTGGCAAGCAGTAAAATATAATTCCTCTGATTACAATAATAATTTAATTTGTATAATTTTTTTAAATTGCTTAATTCTCTAGATACTGTTCCTCTATACAGTGTACATGCACTAGCATAATAAGGCAGGTTTGCTGTCTGATAACAGATTAACATATGATGTTTTCAAACGATCATCCCTTTTGGTGCCATTTCTATGACATATGATTTGCTTAGACTTGCCAAAGAGATTAATTTACCATGTGACTCAGTTGAATCAATAATTTATAATTTAATATTTCTACACAATTCTTATTATATTCGAAACTGTTATAATTAATTTTTGCTGCTCCTATCAGTAATACAATATTCATGCTATGACCTAGTTAGTTACAATAACATTTGACATTATAATGTAATTTTGTGAGTAATAAATAAATTTAACAATAATACATTCATTTTATTTTTCGATTTGAAATTCTTTGTCCTTTATCAATAGTTCTTAATTTTAGAAACAATATTATAGCTTGCATGAAATTCTGGTATGACATTTATAGTATATTGAGTCAGTCAGCTGTGTCTGAGCTGCTACAAAAACATCTGATCAATTGTAAACAACAGTGTAACCTCCAAAAGTTCAATGAGCAATTCATAAATGATTTGTACTTAATTTGCAAAACAATTATAATTTTATTAAATAATTCTCTGAAAAATGCGTAGTACAGAACAGTACTCTTATCTTATACTCAGCTGTTGATAAGGAAGCCTTATCGCTCGGGTGCTAATACTATTCGTTTGGCAGATCTTTCATTCTATAAGGGTAATTACAATTTTTTTTTTAGTTAATTCTCTCCTTTCATGAGATTTACTCAAAAGATTCATCACATTATGAATAAATATTTTTTCAATTCAATTCAATTGGATTCAATATTCATTCGATCAAACAACTTGCAGTATTGGCAAGGAGAAGCATGCTTTAATATGAAAATATTCTGTGATTAATATAGTTTAGAAAAACCCAATTCTTGTAAATAATGGATTCATTCTCGCAACCTCCCATTCACAGCTGTTCCAAAACACCAGACGTCAGTCTTAGTTATCCATAAATAATCTTTCATGGCTCAGAATTGTGATAATAGTCAGGCAATAGTTATCGAAAAGTAATTGGAGTGTGTGAGCCGAGTGTATATTAGCCTTCAACTGTGAAATAGGATTATTTATGAGCGGCTGTTCTGTACTCTGTAGGCTACAAGGCCGCAGGGATCCCTTCCCTTTTCGCAACTATAGTAAGATTCACTTAATACCTTCAGCATTCCTTATGAATAGCACCTCAACGTTTCCCATCCAACCAATGCTGCCAGTTTCAAGTGAGAATCACCATCGACGTGGCGTCGACTGGGCTATAGTGATATTCATTCTATATAGTCAGTATTCCTTATTAATAGCACCGATTCTTTCCATTCAACCCCTGCTGACAGATTGACTGATTGACAGAATCATCACGCGTCACGATTGCTCAACCGCACTACGCAGCAACATCAGTGAGAATCACATCAATCTGTCAGCATTGCTCGAATGAGAAACGTTGGTGTTGGTGTCATAAGGAATCTGACAGAATGAAGTGAATCGTACTGTTGGCTGTTTGGCTGATAGGAATCACCATCTACGTGGCGTCGACTGGGCTATAGTCATATTCATTTAATATTGTCAGTATTCCTTATGATTAGCACCGATTGGCAAAGGAGCCGCTCTCTCACTCTTGTGCGACCTTGAAAGTTGAGAGGACAGCTGCAAATGGTTTCCGAGGTGAGGAGATGATGGAATTTTGGAGAAATAGGATAGAAATCAAGATTTTCCACCAGGTTTTGGCGTGCTTATCAAAGGCATGATGGAACATTGATAGGTTCAATATTTGGCCAGATAGTATAATAATACAGTCATGGGACTGTTTGTTTATTTATTTTTTTATTGGGCAGAGCAAACAGTACAATAGACGGAAGAGATAAAAACAGGCTATTGCCCAAAACTTCTTCTATTTCCTAATTTTGTCTCAAATCGTCCAAATATTATGTAGGCTTTGTTCATTCCACCAAATTTCATCAATCTGAAACTATAAATCACAATAAAACAAACAATTTTAAATTTGTTCTTAAAATCGTCGTAACTGTAAATTTACGTTTGGTTAGGCTAGAAACACGCACATCGATTTTTGTGTAAAATGTGTAAAGTTTGTCGAAATGTGTAAAGTTTAAATGTTTAAATGTTTGAATGTTTAAATGTTTATATGTTGCGCATTTACGGCGAAACACGGTAAAAGATTTTAATGTATGTTCCTTTTTAAATTACGCGTAGACGTCTATACAAGGTTTTTGGAAATTTTGAATTTCAAGGATAATATAAAAGGAAAAAGAAGCCTTCTTCATACGCCAATATTAGAGTAAAAATCAGACTATATAGAATTATTTCATAATCATAAATCAGCTGTCGAGTGGATTATAAATCGCATTCCAAATTGAATTGCATGCGTCATATTCAATATCTCAATGTAACTTGGTAAAAAATCAGCAGCTGTGTAGACTATAAATTACATACCTCATTGAATGCAATTTTTATGAGCTATTAAAATAATAGGATGTAAAGAACTTATAACAGCTTGTCTGGGCGTCTAGATGTTTCTGGTTTTCTCGCGCTAAATTCCGGAAAGCGTTATATGATAATTAAATATTGTGTAAGCATGATCTGATCAAATAAATAGTTGGTGTATCAGTGTGGATGTGCATATAGTCCAGTCACTATATACATTGGTGCATGCAATTTATATTGTAGTTCTGGTTTTTAATATATTATTTGGGTACATAAGAGAAGTCCAGAACCAATTTCTTCATGCACAATTTCCTTGTGCTAGATACAGAGTGGCCCAAAAACCTCGTATTCTCGACTCATTTTCCAGTTTTCAGCTATTTCTGCAAATATCGTAATCGGACAGAAAAATTTGCTCTCGCCTTCTTGGCGAGAAGCCGCCCTCTGGCGTGTCAGCAAATTTCAGATTCGAATTCAGCGGCTCAAAATACATATAGGCTAGAACCGTCGAGAAAAATTCTTCCGGGGCTGTTTCCTGAAAAACGACCATTTGACTGGACTATAATTATTAACTACTAGCAGGAACCCGTGCTTCGCAAGGATCTATTTTCAAACTTGATAATCTGAAAACTTGACGTAATGAAATTTTAAAGAACTTAAAATAGGCCTATAACCATCCTTGGTTAATTAAGAATCTAGCCTATAAGCAAAATTTCAAGTTAATTAGTCCAGTAGTTCAGACGTGGTGATGCGTCAAACATAATTTTCCTATCCCATACGTGTATAAGCCAACTCTTTATTTTATTATAGATATGGTTAACAACTGCAAGAGATAGGAGTGTGGAACAGAATATTTGTGAAACTATGATAGCGCCAAAAGTGTCTCAAACACAATAGTAGGTACTACATGAACTTTTTGAAAGTGATTTGAAAAAAAATGTTAAAACAACAGAACTGAAAGTTGTTACCTCCATTTAGAGAGGCTTTTGTTTGAGCCGAATGAAATCTCCTATCTTCTATATATATAAAAAAATTAATGTCTGTTTGTGTGTTTGTTCCCTATGACTTGAAAAATACTTAACATAACTGCATGAAACTTTGGGAATATGTTGTGTGAATATTGGGGATGGTTTCTGACCAGAAATTTTAATAGGGTAGCTAATAATGATTATTTATTAATCTACTTTACAGGCCTATGTTTTCGAAATTGTCGGCCTAGCGGCTACCGAAGAACGGAAAGATGATCATGATTCGAGATCATATTGAGATAATATGAAGTTACTACCTGTAATAAACACGTCACCCAATGATAAATTGTGTAGGCTACTGGTATTACAACGGTAGTTTGGAGTTGAAGTGTAGTTGATTGGTACCAGCTGTAGATAATGGTTCCTTAGAAGACCAACCAAAGACAAATCACTCCCCTATCATTGAGTAACCGGAAAATGTTGGAAAAAATTATTCACCTCATGGAAGAGAGTTGTTCATATTGAATTTATTATTACTGAAGAATGTCAGAATAATTCACTATTTTTTTGAATTTAGCTTAGCTTATTTTCATCCTGAAAATCCTAAAATGGAAGATGGAAAGAATATGTAATTCCTGGTGATGATTCATCGTACATCGCATATTTCCTGGACCATCTATTGACAATCAACAACTATGAAAACATTGAACTCATCTTTGAAACACTAATTTATCCTATTTTTTTTAATTCAATACTTTACTGTTAGATATTACTACCAATTGATTGAGAAGAATATGTTTTGGGAATAATGAATGCTGCATGACTAAGCACATAGGAATTCCGTATTTAGATGTGAATGAAAATATTGATTGTCAGATAAATTTCATGATTCACCAAATAAAATGAAGTGTACATTGACTTTTGGCGGTACGAAGTTCGCCAGGTAAGCTAGTTGTAAATAAAGCTTTATTATTAATAGTCAACACTGAAAAAAGACAGGCTCAATCACCAGGAATACTATAAGTTCAGTGAAGGACCAGTAAGCCATTAATTTTGATTAGTTTAATCACTTACATTATGGACAATCAATATGTAGGCTATGACATTTATTAGCTACAAAATAAAAAACTTTGTTTGGAGTGACCCGGCTACTACAATATGAATAACCATTTAGATCAAATAAAAGATATTACTCACATCTCTCATCAACTCGTACTTCTTGTTCACAAAATATTAACACAAAAATATGAGTTATATTGAATGACCTCACGGCTAGTACTCAAGTTTGTCTTTTTCTGGCCATGCTACAAATGAATATAGGTTTATGTTTGACATCTTGTTTTTTAAAATCTTGTTGTCTATTAAGAAATTTTTCAATGTGATTTTTGTTTGCAATAAAATTTGTAAAAAAGAATTATCAACAAACTCATAACCAAAGAAAATCTCTGTGCTCTGTTCTAATCGGAATGAGACTCATACAACAATGGAAGAAACACGTGGCAAGCTAGCGCTTTCAATCTATGGAAAATTAAATTCGATCAGCTGATTGATGAAATTATTTTAAGCTTTCCAATGATAATAACATATGTTAGTACTTTTTTTTTTTTTTTTTACTAGTACCTAGTACATTTATTTAAATTCATTTCATTGCAATACAATTAATATATTTCAATACTAACATTGAATTGAATTGAATTGAATTTATTGCCAAAAATTACATACAAATATTTGTACAATACAATCACTAAAGTATGCAATATACAATCACCTAAAAATATACATTTATTGTAACTTGCACAACAATAATTTTATTATCAATGTAATCAATGTAATATTCGGCACTGCCAACATAAGAGTCCTTGTGTGTTGGCAGTGAGTTGCGGTTAAATTATTCTGCTTTAATTCAGGTCAAGTAAAAAGTGATATAAAAATTAAAATAAAAAGAGCTAAAGAAAGTATTACAGCAATATACAAAAGTCTCAAAGGCTCAGAAAAAAAAATTAAAAACTTAAGAATAGTACATACTATATGACAAAGTAGAATCCAATTAACCACTGTGACGTCTTGAGGCCATCATGAAGTGAATATTTCACACAGGGAATACATAAAAATATACGATAAAAAAAAAAAAAAAAGATGATGAGGGAACATTTACAATACCTGGTTCGAGAACGTGAAAATGAAAAAACCATTGCTCAATGTTTTTAGTAACAATGCTTGTTGGATACAATATTATTCTTTATACAACTAGTTTGAAGAATATGTTATGCTCAATCCAATAATCTATGCTTTTGCTTAAATTACGTGTCATTTGTTTATCTATAAAATCGTTTGGAATTTTATTTATAATGTAGCTGCAATAATAGGTAAATTGATGCCTGCATATGGTTAGCTTAATGAGTTCTGTGTTGAATCTATTGTTAGGACGTGTATTATGGGGTGTTATGTGTGCAGGAAAATTAGATTTATTCTTATTGATGTGGAGTATTATATTTTTCATATAATTCTGTCTTATTGTAGGGACCTTAAATTCAAGAAAAATGTCCCTACTAGGATAGAGTCGAGGTCTTCCTAATGCTGCTCTTATAATATGTTTTTGTAAGATAAATAATTTCTTCAGATGTGTATCATAAGCAGCTCCCCATACTTCATTAATATATTGAAATAATGAGTGAGCGTATGCAAAGTTAGAATATCATGTGTCAATTATCTCAGTTCGATATGGCAATCACCTTACCATGTTCATAACCTTACTAAATATGATCCTTTTTCATCCTTTGAAACCCTTAGAGGCAAAATATCTCAAAATTCGTTCTTAGTGCGCGTCTAGCATGTTTGAAGAATATTTGTGCAAAGTTTCAAGTCTGTAGGACAATTAGTTTGAGCTGTAGTGTGATTTTTCAACAAAATTTTCGAAAAATGCCCTCTACTGGACCCCCCATGTGCTCCTGATCGGAATTTTTCCGCATAGATCTCATTTTTTTTCGTAGCTGAACAAAAAAGTTCCTCATGACTTTGCTGTGCAATGAACGGTTAAAAAGTACAAAATTTTGGGGGGGCCCCAGCTCCCTCAGGGGGGCAAATTTCTGAAAACCCTTTCTTAGTGGATGTTTTCAGGCTACCATAAACAATCGTGCAAAATGTCAAGTTTTTAGGCTCAGTAGTTTGGGCTGTGGTGTGATTTCAGTCTGTCGGGGCTTAGCCTTTTATAAGTATAGAGATTTTCAGGCTACCATAAACAATCGTGCAAAATTTCAAGTTTTTAGGCTCAGTAGTTTGGGCTGTGGTGTGATTTCAGTCTGTCGGGGCTTAGCCTCTTATAAGTATAGAGATAGGATTGTAGTTTGAAATATTTTTTGTACATGGAATGAACAATTCTATGGGGAAACTGTTGAAATTGGTAATTATGTAAAATCCAAGAAATTGTATCGATAATATTGATTTCCACTACAATCAATATTATAAATTTTAGTATCCAAAGCTAATAGATCTACTGAATTCCTTTCAGGTCTATTTTGAATAGTATAAATTGTTATTAAGAATGAATTCATTTGTACAGATGGAAATATCCTAGATCGAATTTCCATCCAGCTGTTTACCCTGTTGTCAATATTATTTTGCAGTAGCAGAAGTCTTCGGGGTGAATTACAGCATTATTTAATTAAGATTTTCGTTTAATAATGACTAGTAGTTCTGTGAACAGTAGACCTCGCGCAGTTATAAACCGCAGCCTCCTCTTATACTGTCCATCAGAGTGAATCCTGTCTGTATGTCGTGTCGGTGAGATATCGTTGTGAAAACGGCAAAAGGCTGTTAGGGTTGGTGTATCAAGAATGCTAACATAAAAGCTAATCTCCTTCAAGACATACTGGCAACAGGACAGCCCAAGTTCAAAGCAGAGAACGTTCGAGAGACAATACTATGTTATTTTAGTTATTAATTGCATGCGCTATTGCACGCGATCAATAGTTCATTTATTTACTTATTCACATCAGAGACAACGGGTTTCCCTAAATATGTCTCAAAAAACAATAAAAATTGTACAGATACAAATGAAAAAAGGAAAATAATGATAGAAATAATACGAACTTATGCAACAATAAGTAATACAAACAACAAAAATCCCACCTAATTCAAAAATGAAAAATACAAAGATTTCAAATACTTATGAAAAAAGTAAAAATAAAACAAATTAATTGAGAATTCAAAATTCCAAAACTTATAGAAATCAAAGAATAATAATAAAAAATATTAGACACGCCAGAGGGCGGCTTCACCCCCAAAACCCCCAAAACCTCCAAAAACCCCCAAAATTTCGGACTTTATCTATAAGTTACTAGAAAAATATCCATGTTGTATAGGGTAGAAGTGATAGGTTTGCATAATTTTGAAAACCCATTAAAAAATACCCCTTTTTGAAAATTCGTAGCTCCGGAACCAAAAATGGTAGATTCCTGCGCGACCACTCAATTTATTGGACATATTATTCTCTTCAATTTTGTCGAGAATGATTTTTCTTGAGAAACTCAAGGTTCACGAGATAAAATGGGAAAATTGAAAAAAGTCCGAAATTTTTGGGTTTTTTGGGGGTTTTGGGGGTGAAGCCGCCCTCTGGTGTGTCAGCAAATTTCAGATTCGAATTCAGCGCCCCAAAAAACAGTACATATAGAACCGTCGAGAAAAATTGTTTCCTGAAAAACGACCATTTGACTGGACTATTACTACACTTACTATACTAAACTTATTTTTTTCGAATCATTCTGAACAGCAGAAATCATTCTTTGTTTTATTTGTTTTAAATGTTATAGTATCCAAATTTGTATTGTGATTGTTTTGATTATGATGAATAAACTATTATTTTGTGTTCTATATTATATTATTTCATATTCCTCTCAATTTATGAAATCCTATCCTGTACTATTAAACGAGATAATTCTGTTTATATGTTTCGATGTTTTTAAGTTTATATATGTATATATATGTATGTATGTGACCGGATCTCGAAAACGGCTCTAACGATTCTCACGGAATCTGGAACAAAGTAGGTTTATGATATGAAGATTCTGGATCAATTTGATTCTTCTGAGAAGAGAATTAGTATGAATAACAACATTTTAAGTAAAATGTCCTGGCCTGAAGTGATAAATGGTCGACTAAATGAGATTGGCTATCTCATGATGAATACACATAGGCCTACTCTTGTGCATGTGTGTAAGTAGTGCACATAGAGGTGTAGCAGCAGCTATTGTCTGATGAACGTGACTTGCCAGCCAATGATTGGATACGCTTTATCACGTGACCATGTCTGACCTTTTGACCTCTTCTATTCTTCTTATCGACACCCCGATTCTTGAGCAAAGATCCAAGAAGATTATTCTTAACTGTATAATAGAATAAGATTTCAACCATAATTAACAGTAATATTCCAATAACGAACAACAATTAGGAGTTAGAATCGTTTGCAGTAAAGACAATATAGACTGGAAAATACTCATCATAGATAGAAAACTTCAAATCATGAAATTTTGAATGTATCAAAAATAGACTATCACAGCATGATTTTCATAGCGTCTCTGTTCCAATATGATTGTTTTTTCTTCCCTAGAGAATTTGTCAATATCTCCTCTGTTCTGTTATAAGAGTTTCACTCTCCTATGATGATATTCGATAACTACCAAATATTGCCTTATTGTTCCATGAAACCTGCATTAACTAATCAATTCATCATAACTTACTACTTCATAAACGACCTTGATCGTCAATGAAACTACTTTTATCTCCTTACACTTGTTACTTGAGTATATAAATCTATAAATTAACTATATATCTTTCATAAATCTATAATATGATTTAGGAAAGAATTGGCTTAAACACGTACGGGATGAGAAATTCACGAACGACGCATCATCACGTCTGAGCTACTGGACTGAATAACCTGAAAATTTGCATAGAGATTTACCGGGGATGGTTATAAGCCTTGGGCCTATTTTAAATTCTTCAAGTTTTCAGTACGTCAAGTTTTTAGTTTGTCAAGTCTTTAATTAGACCCTTGTGGAGCACAGGTTACCTGCTAGTAAACAATAGATCAATTTTTCAAAACGTACGAAATACTTCATAAACAACCCTAAACATAAACGCAAAAAGCCCCGTTGTATAGGCAACCCGCATAACATTAATGATTGGCAAAACGTAAGTTTCGTAACACGCAGGCGCCTGAACATTTTCTGCAACGAAAACCGAATATGTGGTCCGTGAATCCGAGTTGAAAAACCTGACTGATTTACATTTTCGAAAAAGTGATGGATTGGATCCAAGATAATGATTGAATAGATTGGAGTCTAAATTAAGTTTTCTGTTGATCGTTTGCTATGAAAATCTCAGAGTTTGAGAATATGAGTTCAACTTTAAAGGTGTTCCGACGTTATGTACGATGTTTGACTACTACGAATGCAAATGTCAACAAATTCAATATTATTTGTAAACTTACAGATGAATCAATTCTGTAATTTGAACAGATGAATCAATTTGGAACTCTTCACAAATTCTTTGAGCTAAGGCCTGCTCTTAAAAGTACCTGCTCTTAAAAGTACTCAGCATTGCATTGCTAAATTAAATACATGATATAATAAATTATTCCGAAAAGAATTAAATGTGGACTTAACCTCTCATCCAATAAAAATTGTAGATTCTGGTCATGTAATTTTAATTTTTCAATTGTAAAAATTCTATTAACCCCACATTGAATGCACAGTTCATAAGAATATACATTGAGTGCGATGTCATTTTGTTTTATTATGTACATTTGCCCAACATGAGATGCAGAAGCTTGGGTTACAAGAGCGTCATTGAGAAGTTTAGGGTCGATGTGTGTCGGCACTCACACACGCGCAATCACACGCAGGAGCGTTGTTGCCTCGCGACACCTGGACATGGCTTTTGTAATGCAAACAGCCGCGAGGGAGCGTCAGGCTCGCTTCTCCCGCACTGTCCGCCATCACGACCCTCTCGCAGTCACTCTTCCCGACCCTCCCTCGCCGCCATATTGATTTACGGCCTGCCGTTAATCCCCCACCAAACAGTGAACACCGATTAACTGTGATGTAGTAGCTTCCTGAATTCGGTGCTCTGCTCTGCTTAGCACCTACCAAATTGATAATGGAAAATGAAGAGTATCGGCACTGATTCAATGCTTACTCAAATTAAATTCATCGCTTGCTGCCGCACCAACAATTCTGTGGTAGGCCTACTTGGTAGCCATTGACGTTTTCAAACATTGATTTAAACCCTGCATCAAGCATCTATTTAATATTTCATCTATTCTCCAATATTCCGCAGAAATCTAATTATAATGTTCATAAAAATTACTATGTTAATTGTAATGTATATTCTACGGCAGTAAATCAGTATCAATGAAACCATTTGGGGGAAATATTAGCGAGTTGTAGGATCTTGGGCTTCTCTACAATTCATTAATAGTCTATTCTAGAACACTTCTCATTTTAAAATATTGCTCATATTTTCTGCCATCAGTCAGTAATACAATGAAAGAACTTTCTACCTCACGGAAAAGTATTCTAAGCGAGTCAATTGTTCACAAAATTTACAAAAAGATACTCATTTACAATTTTCCCAAACCAAGGGAGGATAGTTGTTTTGATTTTTCAATAAAAATAGTAGTGACAAGAGCTTCACTGATTTTCTTCTATGACAACTACATCCCTAAAATTTAATTTTTTATCTTTTACACGCTCTCATATAAAATTTCCTCTCACACGCTTCAACTAACCAACTATCATTGGTTGGACACAATTATTATCATCTTGATTAGACCCGTTAATGGAGTATTGGAAAATGCAATCTATTCCAGTAAAATACAGTATATAAAAGAGTATGTCCATTCATCTGAAAGAGATTGCACAACCTGTAATATCCCTACTCATCTACCTCATAGTTTCAAGTTGAATCAAACCCATTTATCCCATGATGTGAAAAATGGAACCCATTCCAGAACACACACTTGTACGTAATCGAATAAGTTGACACCTGAGAATGTACGTTGTATCTCATTGGAGGACGTAATCTAGATTAGTGCGTCGTCGACGAGTGTGGAGTTGGAGTGGTGGTGAATGGTTGGCGTGAGAAATGTGCGGTTGAGAGAAAGAGTGAGTAGGAGAGAAGGAGAGCAGAGGAATGCCAGTTAATAAGCAGCGACGGTCGGTCCAGGAGACCGGGAGAGTCCAGAGGACCACCACCGACAAACCGCTGCGCTGCGCCCTTACGATTTGTCCATTATCGAAATTGAAAAATGCTGAAGCGCGGCTTCGCACGCACGCACAGGGGTGCACAGGCAGGCAGGAAGAAAACAGCTCTCGATGGAAAAACACGTCGAAGAACCCTTCGCTCGCCCTCCTTAGCCCCTTCGCTGCATCCTTCTTCTTCTTCTTACCCCTCTTCTTCTTTTTCTTATTTCACTTCCTCCTCCTGCTCCTACGAAGCCCCGTTGAAAGGACCGACCAGCTACACACAATAGCCCGAGAAGGGGGCATTATATCGAAGAGAAGATATTTTTTATACCCTCCTCTCGGGGACCCCCTGCCGCGGCCTGAGTTTCACAAGCTACCGGAGAACATCTCCGAATCAGCCCAGTTCACAGTGCTGCACTGTGCCCAACCAACATCACTCATACACACGTTATGTCAACATTTAAACGACATGCTTCCAGGTCTAATTCCTTACAAGCTATGTTTTTCAATCATCACAACGCTAAACATAAAGTATTAATTCAGAATATGAGAAGTGATTCTGCATTTTTGTGAAAAAAATTATGTCAAATATAATTATGCATCACACACTTGTTTATTCAATACATGAAAATTATTAACATACAAAATATCAAACTGTCAAGTAAATAAGTGGATGTATTTTTTTAGGAAAACTAATGTTTAACAATGATTCTTCCTCATTATGAAGGTTGATACCTTGAATTAACCTGGATAATTTTTTATAAAAAAGTTATAGAGATTCTGCCTGAATGAATTAGGTATAATAATCCTACTTATCTTACTTCACGTGTTGTAACTTGTGAAAGTGGACGTACAGTAATGTTGTGTAGATAAGCATTATCAAATTGAATTCAATATTTGTTCGAATAAAATTATTGATAATTTATATAGATCCAATCAATATGATAAAAATATTGTCTCAAAACTTCATTATTCATAATAGTATAACTTGATACTCGTATCAATTATTTCAGATCATGCTACTTTCTATCGAACAGGGATATAAATATAATATTAGATTGATAAATTTTATCAACATCAATAACAGTCAAGTATCTCTTTTCATTTCCTCATTCATTTGAATAACACGATATATACATAGGTCTACTCATGCTACATATGTGAAGAATCAGCAATGATTGCTACTATTCTCGTTTCTGCAAATCAATTCAATCTATTATCCAATTCACGAGTCGAGAAATACTTGAACAGTGTTAGCATATGAATGGACGGTCACCCGTGTGTAGTGAAAAAAAACTTGAACTATGTGTTATCGTTCACCAGAAGCAGGAAGCTGGCAGGAATGCTGGCAAAGAAACAAACTCAAGAAATATTTTGAAAGATCAGCCGTGTCTCCTCCCATTATTCGGCCAACACCTTTCTTCTTTCATCTCCTTCTTCTTCCCTATCGCCGCAGTTTCTTTTGTCCATCTTGCACTTGAGCCTCGCGTCTCTCTCCTTACAACTCCCCACCACCGTTCAAATAACAATGCTACCGTTTTTACTCTTCATAATGGTAATATTGTTATTATACGATTGAATACGTAGACAGAATAAATCCTTTCTATTCTTTTCATGGATGGGCGATGCTGCCATTGAAATCTCCCCAACACTGCTTCACTTGTAGGCCGACTTTGTCTCTTCTTTTAAAGTAAGTAGTGTAAACACGTGCCTACCCTACCCGGTCTTCTATTATTCGCGTTTCTATGAATAACTCACACCAAAGGGATGAGCGATTTGATGTGCCTCTTCTTGTCAATTATGCTCTTTGTTGTTCGATCTCTATTCAATTCTTTTGCGGTCACACTCAATTACTTAGCTGCAGCTTCAAACAAGCATCAGGTGTTATTCATTCGGTATATCACTACCCTAATAATGCTTTCGCTTAACTCATGCAAATTATGGAAAAAGGATTAGAGTTATTACCTTGTCATCAACTGCTTGTGAGAGCAGTCACTCATTTATTCAACTTCTTCAGGAAACATATACCAACAATGTGTGTGTTAAGGTGTTATCATTTCACATCTCTCTTTTCATCGCTGATTCTATGCTCATTATACCTGTATGTTGTATCTTACTGATCATGTACAAATACAGATATACAGTAATAAGAATAGAATCAGATGATCGACAGTGAAATGCGCATTTTCCTGGGGCATAAGTCTGTACGCATCTTCAGTGGCGTATCCAGAAAAAAAAATCGGGGGGGATCATAACATCGGAGTAGAAAGCACCCGAAATTTGAGGGATTCACCGGGGGGTGTGGGGGGTATGGAACGCCCCCCACCAAAGGGGGGTCCGGGTGCCCTCCCCCGGAAAATTTTGAAAATATACCTTCAATTTGGTGCGATTTTACTCAATTTCCACTTGAAAACAAACATTCAATTCAAATTTCTCAGTTGATCAGTAGACCACGTATTATTTCGATTTTTCCTTGAAAATTTCATAGGCCTATGGGTTTTCGATTAAATAACAAATGGAATGAAATGGAGTAGAATTTTATTAGTCATTCAATCGTTAAGAAATAGTGATTTTGTGGAAGGCCTACTCACTATTAGATAACAAGCTAGAATGCTTAAATTTTGGCTCCAATAAAGCACCATTTCAACCAACTTTATAGGTTTAGTTTTAACTGTATTAACAATTTTTTTTCAAATTTACATGATTTTCACTTTTCAAACTTACATTCAAACTTGAGTGTTCAAACTTTCATTGGTTTGGGGGGGGGTAAAACTTTTTTCTTTTTAATAAAATTCAGGCTCCATTTCGGGGGGGATGAATCCCCATATCCCCCCCCCTGGATACGCCACTGCGCACCTTAAGAGAAACGTCAATCAATAGTCTTGAGTTATCTTTCTCGCTGCAATAACACTTATCTCTCTATATAAAAACCATGCCGATTGGAGAATATAATGGCATGCAAATATCAATTTCGTATTTCAAATTCGCATGTTATTGTTTGGAAATTCCTTAGTAGAATTGAAAGAAACTGAACGCCTATTGACAATTTCTGAATGTAAAACTGGGAAACTTGGAATACAACAGAATATTGCGAGAAATACATAGCAAAATGTATTTCCAGTGTATAGTAACTATATAATTCATAAGATATACTCTATGATGAGAAGAATCTATACTGACCTCTACTAGGAATTGTGCTGAATCTTTTATCTCAGGTTTTCCAAGATGACAGTGAATAATACACATGAGTACTTGGATGAACAGTATTAGTCGTAATACATGCATAGTATAATAGTATAAGCAGCCTTCCTAGCCCATCCGAATGTGATAATGTTATTCAATTTGTGTTTCTATGATGAGAAGAGTCTATACTGAACTCTACTAGGAATTGTGCTGGATAGAGCTCACAACTCTTCATTCCACTTATAGTTCACGTGGTTGATATTTCAGAAACCAGCCCGTTTGAACGGTTATAAAACAGTTAGTAAATTAAGAGTGTTTTAATGGTGGTTCGAAGAAAGGTATTACAATCTCTCTCAGAAATACTGCTAGAGAAAGATTTTTTCCCATTATAATCAACTGAATATTTGTAAGCTATATAATACAGTATTACAATATACAAATTGGTAATTTCGGTAGCCTGAGGTTTTCTATTTCTACCATTCTGTAGAACCAACAAACCCTAATAATTTGGGGAAGACGATAGGGTAAATCTAGGTGAAGCAATAAATAGGGTCCGCATGTGACCCGTCCTTGCTCAGGTGCTGACAAGTAGTCACAGCTGCATCGGGCTGCCACCTGGTTCATTTCGAGTTAGAACTCTCCTCAGTTGGGAATCGGCATACAGCCTGCCAGCTACCGTCTGCCCGCTTTGCTACCCTGCTTTACCGCCGATCCATTCTCCTCATCATTAATATTTCCTCGCTACTCCTCCCACTATCAACAGGAGGCACTGGTTCAACGGTAAATTTCATAACAGCTAGAGCGAGAGAAAGGCAGAGAGGGAGTGCGTCAATCAATTTCGGCGGCTTTCAACGTTTCGACGCATGCGTGAAACAAATGATTCTTTCGAAAATTGGCTCGATCGAAGGATCTGATAGATGATTTTTTGAGATCCATAACGTCTTCTGGTAGCATCTCCATTATGGGTTTCTTGAAACATAAAAATATAAATTTAAATTCTGTAGTTTTCAAATAAATAATATGAAAATTTTTATATCTGTGAATAATTTCAAGTTTGGGAATGCCATTAGATATGATCAACGAACAACTATTTGGTGAGATAATAATAGTAGAGAGACAGGTTGTAAAATAACTTTCAATAAGAATATCCCTCATTACATATCAAACATGAGAATCTGTTTGAATCAGTTAATATTATTCCTAAAAACAAGAAATAATTGAAAAATGTTCTTCGTCCATTTTTAGCTTTGTATTTTCACAATTCGTTCTACGGTACTCAATCAATTCGAACTTTCGTCTTTCGTTTATACTTGAAATTTCATTTTAGATCGAGTTGAATTGTCGTTTGAGAAAAGAGATGAAACTGTTGAAAGTACGAGAAAAATAGTATCCAAAGTCTGCCGGCCAGATAGTCGAGTTGACTAAGGCGTTGCACCCTTCAGTCCTCCTAGTCCTACCTGGTCGCGGGTTCGATTCCCGCCGAATACCATCGATTAGGCATGGACGTTTGATTATCTTATAACTCACCATCGCACTTCTCATCACCCACGCACAAGCAAAAAGCTCATGTGGGCATCATCCGCAGTGGAAAAAAAGTTCAAAACCTAATATTTGATGTTGGATACGGTCGGAATGAATCACCACGGACTCTCGATACAAATATGAGAGAGTCAATCTTTTAGAGAATGAATCTTCAATTTTTATAATATTCTATTGATTATAATTTTCCTAATAAGATTTTCTATTGATAATTTTCACAGGTTTTTCAAGCAACCAGAAACAAAATTACGAGTACTTTCAATAGGCAACCACAATCTGGAATACGAATTCGTATACGAATGTAAGAGGAGTGAATGGGATGCGTGCGATTCGAGTGGAAACCAGGACATCATCAATATTGTAATTACAGTGATGTGTAAATACGGAGAGACGGATTGAGTGGAAGATATGGAGGTGAAAGGGACAAGTGAATGTGAATGGTTGTCGAAAGTGGAAGTGAAATGATAATGATAATTATTAGTGGAGGCTAAGCCGATGGTAGAAATGCCACTTTTGGTGCGGACAGCACAGACTGCCTCATTAGAGATTCTAAGGATGAGCTGGAGTTGGAAGATGGGAGTAATGTTTTCTTGGACCGGGTTTTTGTCTGCCGAAAGTGTGCGGATAATTAATTTGTCGTAGTGGCTGGGTTTGTATCGAGTTGTGCTGATGGAGAGCGTGGAGTGGGAGTAGGTACTTGAATGTCGTCCGGCATGCACTGTACAAGTGGAGAGCTGGCATCCATCGAAACGGCGGTGGGCCCTCGCGTTCATTAGCGTGTGTTGCGTTGCATTGCATTTCATTGCGGCGGCCATTCCTGGCCTTGGCTGCCCTCGAGCTATAGCGAGCTTCGCCCCAAACTGTCAGCATTTGTTGAATGAGGATTGCATTGACGTTATCCACAAGAAACACTGACAGTTTATACTGAACCTCACCATAGCTACTCCAATTAAACCGGCCTTTCGCGTATCGCGCCGCGCCGCGCGACTCTTAATCTGATTTCAGCTCCTTCATTTGCTCGTCCGGAAGCCCGACCCGGGAGGGTTCATTAAAAATAATCACTGAGAAAAATAATAAAGAAGGCTCTTCTGCCGGTGATGGAGGAGATGTTGCAATACCGGAACATTTCTTTTCACCGGAAACCTCTGCCATGCACTCGACCAAGAATCTGACAAAACCGGGAGCTGAGTCGTACTGTACTCAGGCATTACACGGTTCATTAGCGGTGCACTCCATTAGTCCGCAACGTCTATGACGCATCGCAATGCGCGCGTCCTAATTAATATTATACAATAATCTCACTACCAATTCTGCCAACTTTGTAAACTTCCATTCTTAAAATCTCATTTTATTTCCATCACAACCAGTTTAACAACTCAAAAACTTCTGGTTGGTTTCAGTAGATGAAATCAAATCGTTATGGTGTTCAGGATATTCTCTTTCTACTAGTTTAGTTTAATTTTCGCCATATAACACTACAGAATCAAGCAAAGCTTGGTACTATAGGACACGTTAAAAGTATTGAGTACAGTACTAGAAAAAAGTTTTTATAAAAGAGAAAAAAAGAAGTAAATCAGAACATACAAAGGAGTTAAAAATATGCTTGCAAAAAAATTGCCTACTGGTTGGAGCTACAATATTATTATTCTGATTCTATTCTTGAAATCTCCTCCTATATTTCCTTTACAATCAGATGATTGACTCCGAAACTATATTATGATGGTTTTGTTGGTAGAATCTACATTTTTTGGTGTTTTGAGAATATCTTCTTTTTCATATCAGCAGTTCCATATTAGTCATTGATGTTGTGCTATTCACTTACTGTGCACGAAGTCACTATGGCCGAAAGAATACAACGCGTTCAACGACAGTGGGAAGTAGAACTGACTCGAGTTTGTAATTAAAAATTCGTGGAATTATTTAGCAATATCTTTGGGTTCGTATTTTGATCTACAGCTGTTGTCTTGGAGCTACCGGCAGCTAAGAGGGTGTTCTGTTCTTACCCCTTTCCGCCTCCTCAATCTTATTACTCGTAACTCCTCACTCCTTACCTCCCCACTCCTATCTCCTCACCCCCTCACTTTACTCTTCACCATAGAGACTAGTTAGTGAGCCGTTTTCGCGTCCGATAATTCAAGCAGATTACCGTCGGAGGTGGCAGGTAGAAGCAAGGAGTTCCGAAGCAGCTTTGCGCTTAAATTAGGCAGCATTTGTTCGGCGGCACTGCACTCCCTCTGATGGCAACCATGTTCGAATGCCTGGCAAAGGGCGCGAACAACTTTTAACTCCGTTAATTACTCTCCCTTTTCGAAATAATAATTCTTCGTGACGCGCTAGAAAAGAAAATGGCGAAAGTGGGAGCGAGACGGAGCTGAAAATAAGTTGGAGGAGCGCTACTTAATTACTTGGAATAATTTGTCTCGGCAGGGCGCCATTATTTCGCGAAGGTGTCGTCTCCCTATTGTTCTAGCTGATAATGATATCAGTCCATCATCAGCCTACACACCATCGCATCGCAGCGTCTAATCTCTATTTTATTATACGGTCTTTTTCATTGTCTTCCTGCTATTTTTTATTAGCTCCCGCCAGCGTCAAACGGTAACCACTTCTGTCATTTGTCTGGACTAATTTATTTCAATTGATTGCGTTTTCTATCATCACTGATAGCTACTTAATGTGAAATGTACTATTTGTAATGGGAAAAATACTACTGATATACCAATGTAGAATGTTTGCTCTGATGGAATGTGTCAATAAGTTCCTTGATGTAATAAGAGACTTCTGTTGAGAGGTCACTCCATTGAATTGTAATTTCTCAATCAAATCGGGGATGATTGAAAATTTAGAAAAAATTTAAAAAAAATTTCGAGGAAGAATCACTCTAATGAGTTATGTTCGTTCTATAGCGGTGTATTTTGATACACCTCAAATTTATTTGTAAAGAAGAATTGCTAGGTCTCATTGAAAGAAACCAGAAACATTATCATCAACTGTACTATCAGTCGAATGGAATAGATAAGATAATAACGACTCTGAATACTATGGGACACGTTAAAAGTATTGAGTACAGTACTAGAAAAAAGTTTTTATAAAAGATAAAAAAGAAGTAAATCAGAACATACAAAGGAGTTAAAAATATGCTTGCAAAAAATTGCCTACTGGTTGGAGCTACAATATTATTATTCTGATTCTATTCTTGAAATCTCCTCCTATATTTCCTTTACAATCAGATGATTGACTCCGAAACTATATTATGATGGTTTTGTTGGTAGAATCTACATTTTTTGGTGTTTTGAGAATATCTTCTTTTTCATATCAGCAGTTCCATATTAGTCATTGATGTTGTGCTATTCACTTACTGTGCACGAAGTCACTATGGCCGAAAGAATACAACGCGTTCAACGACAGTGGGAAGTAGAACTGACTCGAGTTTGTAATTAAAAATTCGTGGAATTATTTAGCAATATCTTTGGGTTCGTATTTTGATCTACTGCTGTTGTCTTGGAGCTACCGGCAGCTAAGAGGGTGTTCTGTTCTTACCCCTTTCCGCCTCCTCAATCTTATTACTCGTAACTCCTCACTCCTTACCTCCCCACTCCTATCTCCTCACCCCCTCACTTTACTCTTCACCATAGAGACTAGTTAGTGAGCCGTTTTCGCGTCCGATAATTCAAGCAGATTACCGTCGGAGATGGCAGGTAGAAGCAAGGAGTTCCGAAGCAGCTTTGCGCTTAAATTAGGCAGCATTTGTTCGGCGGCACTGCACTCCCTCTGATGGCAACCATGTTCGAATGCCTGGCAAAGGGCGCGAACAACTTTTAACTCCGTTAATTACTCTCCCTTTTCGAAATAATAATTCTTCGTGACGCGCTAGAAAAGAAAATGGCGAAAGTGGGAGCGAGACGGAGCTGAAAATAAGTTGGAGGAGCGCTACTTAATTACTTGGAATAATTTGTCTCGGCAGGGCGCCATTATTTCGCGAAGGTGTCGTCTCCCTATTGTTCTAGCTGATAATGATATCAGTCCATCATCAGCCTACACACCATCGCATCGCAGCGTCTAATCTCTATTTTATTATACGGTCTTTTTCATTGTCTTCCTGCTATTTTTTATTAGCTCCCGCCAGCGTCAAACGGTAACCACTTCTGTCATTTGTCTGGACTAGTTTATTTCAATTGATTGCGTTTTCTATCATCACTGATAGCTATTTAATGTGAAATGTACTATTATTTTGTAATGGGAAAAATACTACTGATATACCAATGTAGAATGTTTGCTCTGATGGAATGTGTCAATAAGTTCCTTGATGTAATAAGAGACTTCTGTTGAGAGGTCACTCCATTGAATTGTCATTTCCCAATCAAATCGGGGATGATTGAAAATTTAGAAAAAATTTAAAAAAATTTTCGAGGAAGAATCACTCTAATGAGTTATGTTCGTTTTATAGCGGTGTATTTTGATACACCTCAAATTTATTTGTAAAGAAGAATTGCTAGGTCTCATTGAAAGAAACCAGAAACATTATCATCAACTGTACTATCAGTCGAATGGAATAGATAAGATAATAACGACTCTGAATACTATGATTATTGGTGACGGTAGAAGAATAGAAGTCATTTTTTAATTATTTAATAAAAATAATAATAAAGAATTGAGGTTAGGCTCTTTGATAATAGTGCCTGTCGGCAACATCAACAGCGGTCAAGCCGTATATCTGAAATTCGGTCAAATACCTTCAAGCAAAATAATTGCATGCATACAGTACTCAATAAACGAGGACATAGGTTTTGTAAATTCTAATTCTATCATGCCAAATAAGGGACATAAAACGTTTGAGAAAACACACAAATATTTATTATATCAATACCAGTAACCAAACATATAAAAATCATAATAAAAATAAGGGGAAATGGGAGTTAGTTTAATAAGCCTAGTAATACAGAAGTACCTTTTGTACAAGAATTAGTGATGTACCAATCAGAGTCTAGTATTTGGTAGGCGCTTAAAGTATATATTTCAAAAAGCCACCACGTGGTCTTTTTTAAAATTATAAAAATATGTTATCATTGTGAAATTTATATATAAGTGTGATTTGCATGGGGCCAGATTCGAATGTGAAAAATATTTGTTTATTATAGAATATTATGTCTTCGTATTGCGAACTATTTACTAGAGCAAAATTACGTCATAAGGATTAGGTGAAATCCACCAATCATAGCAAATATTAGAATGAGATGTAAATTTTGAAAAAGGAAGTATTGTAGGAAAAGACGAAAGGGTAGACTCTCACTTACTTGCCAGGGGTCACCAGAGTCACCAACAAAAATTGAGATCCACGGACTGAACCCTTATTAAAATAATTGATGCTAAAGTTCAAATTTTGAATTGTATTATTAATTAAACTTCTGTCTAACTCAGTGAAGTCGCTATATGACAAGAGTTATTTAATTAATTATTTCCCTACTGGAGAAGACGACATCAGTCCACCAGACTAATAAGGCAAAGGACACACAAGGCGGAATCCATGCCACATATAAAAGTTCGGGAAAAATCTTCGCACGTGAGTTATAAAATGTTTTAGAAGATCCTCAGTGCTACGAATTCATGAATATAATAAAGCTAGCTCGTCGAAGGTTATATTCGAAAATCAAGCATGATTCATAATTACTTGCACATTTAATTAAAGATAAGGGAAAGTCTTATTAAGAACTCTAATGAGAATTAAAGATTTAAGTGGACACATAATTATTATCTATAGACATTTTATTTATTCTATATGCTCATTTTATCATTTTTAATATCAGTATTGCATAAAAGCAATTACAAGAAAGCTCAAAGTTCCAAAAATAATTTATTTTATTCAAGTTCCACTGAAAGCCGATCGCAAACCCTGAGATTTAAGAATATCTAATATTTGATATTGTTGGAATATAGAATTATAAATTTTATTTGATAAGCGAAAGCAAGTCGACAGATTGAGCCCATATATATTATTTGCTGATAGTAGAAATATGAGATTTATTATTTGATGCTAGTGAGCATAATAAAATTTTTAGTGAGCTACTACTGTGATATTCTTCTTGCATATATTTCCATATTTTTTATACTTATTGTTTCATGTTTCATTATTGCTCGTTGAATCTCTGTATAATATATTATTTTGTTTGTTGAATGGTGTTTTAAACGGAGGGGGGGTGTTTCTTCTCTTCTATAATATTTACCAAAATTATGCTATCAAATCTCTATTTGAATCCTTGATTGGTTGGGAGCTTTTAGTGGATTCGTTCATTCAAATGTACAGATTATCATCATTATCTAATTGTCACCTATTCTAGCAACTAGCAACTACGAGCCAGGAACTTCATTGAAAAAAAACTTTTAACATTCAACTTCAGGTTTATTGAGCTAATCAAAACTTCCTACTTAATAAAATCATGTTGTCACATCTTAAATTTTCAAATAAAACAAAGTTATTCAGTAATTGATTCAGAAAAAAAAGTATATTCAATTCCAATCTACATTTATTTTGGGAACCTGCTAACTTGCTGCATTTAATTCGGGCCTCGGTCATTCTATGTAACTAAATTTTGAGTTATATAAGAAAACAACGAAAGTTTGGCACTTGCCATTCCAACAATATTCAAACTTACTTTTGAGAACACATAATCCAAAACTCAATGAACTCAGACGTTATGAAACTCACTACACTCTACTTAAATTCATGCATACAATAATTAACCTCTTAATTCTACATCTACTGATTCTATCTAATTCGGACTTGTACTAAATCAAAATTACTGATTACCGAAAACGTTCTAATTTGTCCCTCTGGATGGGTAACAGACCCATTCAGAGGACCGAGGCTCGCACACCGTTACATGATGTTTTTCCGGTTACGTCTCAACACAAACTGTAGCCTTTTCACTGAAAAATTTTCCCCCTCCACGAGAGTTGAGCATAACTTCCAGTGGAAAAGCCAAAGCTGCAAAAAGGTCAATGCTCGTACAATTTTCAAATATAGTGGCTTTTTCAACATGAAATTGAAACAGTATTTGAAAAAAACACGAAAATTGCTTTAATTTTGACAACTAAGCAACAAGTTAGCAAATTCAATAAACATGGTCAAATAATCTCTCACTTAAATCTGAAAGTACGAATCAAAGCTCATTCCAGTTCAAAAACCTGAAAAATAAGACACACAAAAAAACAACTACAATATACCCACTCAATTTCACACTATTACATTGTACCTTTCATTTATAATCCTATCTTCATGCATGACCAATCTAGTATTAACACATTTTTTTTCATTATTGACATATTAAAAAATTATCAATCAACTACATTCTTCACCGAATGTGTTGGATATATCAGCGATATACAGTTCTCAAGATTTATTTAAATTGTCCAGCATCATTACCGAAATTGAATTGACTGAAACACAGGGTCATAGTATTAAGTTGAAGCAGTGCTATAAATTAATAGAAATTATAAGGAATTCTGATAGAGTGTCGCCTTTGATCCCACTCGGTATTATCTCACATTGCTGACCCCTTTGTCAGATGGTAGCGAGTTGGATTTGTGTCGATGCCGTATTGTCTTGCTCAATATTTAGAATCCTTATATTTGTCTATCTCTTCAGCATCTATAATTGCAGTGACATCCAGAGCAGCTGTAAGAATTGAAGATTGATAAAACGGCAGCAGTTTGCAGCGATTGATAGCAGAATTTTATATAAGCTCCTTGGAGAGCTGGTAAGAACACTGTGGTACTTTTATTTCAGCAGGAGTGCTTAAAAATTCTTTAATCTCATTTGATCTACCGATTACCGCCAGCTGGGCATATGTACACCCTAATACGGCGTTACAGTTTATAATATTATTAGGATAGGAATTGGACTCATTCAAAAGTATATCAAATGAACGTGTTGTTCCACTTGGAATTTAGCTAATACATTCCTTTTGAATGTGATAACTCATTATTTTAATGTTAATCAATTCCAAGAAAGAATGTTTCCCTGAATCTCCATCTACTCATAAATGGTACTCTGTTTCTTCAAATGTCTCTGCTTCACTCTGAAATAATATATACTCATTTGGATTGGATAGAATTACTGTATGTGTCATATTGTGAAGTGACGTTGATAAAGTAACCCACGTGCCTTACTACTAAATACTTATTTCCTTCATTGCATGATGATTACCATTGTATCTTTTTCCCAGTAAAATAAAAGTGTCCGATAAGAGTCTTTCTGATCTAAAAATATGAATATTCACTATGTACTTATCATTTACATCTCATGAATGTTCAATAGGAGAAATCATAGATTGCCTTGCCGCATGTAAAACGAAGGAAACAGTATACGTTTTTGAGTGAAATTTTTACTAGGTATAGGAGTGGCCGGCTCATTAAGAAGTCCTTGACTACCAACACTACTCTATCATTCGTTCCAACTGAACTCAACTCATCTCCTAACCAAAATCAAAATCCATATTCATGAACTGTACTGGAAACAGAGATTATTTCCCACATCAACGTTTCTACGTTGTCGATTTTATACAAGCCGCTATTTTGTTATCTTCGATTTTAGCGTTTCCAATTTTCATCTTCCAGAACACAAGTAGAGAAAGCCTGATTCAGTGATAGTAGTGATAGTAAACACATGAATATAAAGGATTTTGAAGCCCAGCACTTAGACCTGTTTGCACAAAAGCCGGTTAAATTTTAATCGTGACTATTTTCACAAGAACCAATCAGAGAAGCCTATTTTCTGCAAAAACCTTCTTTGATTAGTTCTCGTGATATCAATCAAATATTAAAACTTAAACGACTTTTTTGCAACCGGGCCTTAGAAAGTGGAACTAAGTTTCTCACAAACGCTTTCTGTGTTTACTCCAAATTACTGTATCATTTTCTCCTCCATCTTCTTGAATACAACTGTGGCTGTTTCCAGTATCATGGAAGATGGAAGACCATTCATTTTTCAAAAAGCACTCCATCTTTGAAATGTGAATTCGGAAACAAAATTAAATCAACGTAATTGTAGGTGCATTGAATTCTGATTAGTCAGCTTAGTATTGAGCTTTCCGGACTGAGAACTCAAATAACGTAATGCTCAACTCCACGTTTCCCTTGTTCCTTGTATCTGGAATGATTTGATCCGGATTTGTTAGTGAGAACATAATTTTCTGACTAAGACTTAATTAAATAATAATTAATAGAAATTATTATTAAATTGTTATTTGATAATAATTATTAAATTATTGAATTTGATTCTCGAAAAAAATCAATTTGAAAGGAAATGAGAATTATAAATTATGAACAATTGAGAATTCTGTCTTTGAATGTGAGGTGGAACATGGTCATGAATACCTTTTGCTATTCAAAAATAAAGCATTTATGCAGGCATAATAATATTTTTATTACGTGTTTGGGTTGGTAGTTGGTACTGGAAGAAGTATTAGGATTAGTTGAAGGTCTTGTGTAGAGGAGAGGACTGCCGGCTGCATATTGATGTAGGGGGTGCTACGGGGAGGATGGTTGTGAAATCAGGGTCGAATCGCTGCGAGGGCTGAAGCATATGCACAGGAAGGTCGGTCGTACTGCTGGTATTGCTGTACAGTGACTGTCCTGAACCTAGTTTCTACGTTGGATCCCCTCTAGGCAGCGGCATTGCACATAAATCTAGTATCCAGGTGTGCTCTGTGCTCAGGGGTTGTTAGGGCAGGCGGTCGGAGAGGCTTATGCGTTTTCTATAAACGGTTTTCGGTCTTGTTTTTTGCACTGCTCACATGAATGCCCCCTCGGGGAGGCTGCGCAAGATAAAGAACCTTCAGAGGGGATCCCCTTCTGATGCAGAGGGGGAAGACAAGTAAACCGAGTGCAACCCGGTCCTGGCCCCTCCCTTTAGTGCCAGTCCTGCCCCTCCACCCTCTGGAGCACAGCATCCGACCCAGTGCAACCGACCATATGTCGCCCGCACTCACTCACTCCCGCATCCGCCAACATCTTTTCAAACTCGTTCCAACCCCCCTTCCCCTCACCATCCGAACCCGAAAGCACTTCCTCTCATTAGTCTTATACTCTTCCCTTCTTTCTTCCACGATGCGAAATTATGAATATCATGTCTCAACTGATAATCGTGATGAATTCTTCCCTAAAGATGGCACAGTTCACTAGAGGCGAACCTCTCACAGCTACCGTCCGGTCTTCACAACTTTTCTGATTTTTGCTTCGTAGTTGGAGTAATCTCACTGCTCCTCGTTGGAACTTGATCTCTTTGATACTCGAAACTGGAATGAAAATTGGAGCTGATGAAATATCGAGATCGAATTATTTGAATAATTCATATTTGGATAAATGAAAAATCAACTTCAAATATTCAACATTTGAATTACTCCTATATCTGCATGCGACTTGTGTTTAGTGCATATCTGTACTAAACTTTCGTTAATGATAAGTCCAAACTTTCAGAATCCAAAAACATAATTATGATAGTACTGTAAGCATACGTACTATACAGGGAAGCTCTCTGTTATGTTTCTCACACACTGTTATGTGGATTACTCATTTACGGCATTAGCTCAAGTGCTCTCCTTTTTTTAGAGAAAAATTGTCATTCTGAAACTTTACTATTTTAAGAGTGATTTTTGAAAAACATATTTAAAGGTTCGATATAGATTTTATATTTCAGAGAAATCTTTGCCTCTATTTAAAATCTATTTGAGGTTTACTATTAAATTATTTTAATTCTACAATATCAACTTGAACACACAGTTAAATTCAATTGATACTGTTTCCAATTACTAGTTTAAAAAGTTATTCGCATTTTAATCAGTTATTTCTCCGCGATCATGATGAATTAGATTATTTACGAATTTTAAAAGGAGTCTCAACAGTTTCTAGTATCACTGTTTTCAGAATTCTAGCAGGATCTATCATTTATAGGAAGACAAATATGCCTATCTAAAATGAGTTGATCAATCCACAACTTACTCAATAGGTTAGTAATTGATCCAGTTCTATGATTATGTTTCTCATCAGTATTGTTTATCAATGATTTTTATGTTAGTCTCGGCAGAACATACGCGCATATTTTCATTTCTATAATCCATAGAAATAAAAATACATCTATAGTTGAATATCTATCTAGTTGAAATGCTTCAGAAAAATAGTATCTCCATTTTCTAGAGAAAATGCTCCAGAAAAATAGTATCTCCATTTCGGCTAGAGAAACATCTGAAATGCTCACGTATCAATAGTTGGAGTCAATTTGGGTTGTCACGTGCGAACATACAAAAGAATGAAGTCAGTTTAGTGCAGATTGTTATAGATTTGCTTAACGGTGCTCGGTAAACTTACTTGACCGTGACTATCTGCACACCTTTCAGCGGTCGACCTACACAATGCGGGATCTGCATAACCTGGATAGGTGACACACATACTTGATAGCTGCTATCGATCAGACATGTATGCTAAGGCAGCACTGCATGTCAACACGGTCACATGATTGATTGGAGACTATGTGTCACCTACGTCTCCAATCACGAGTGATACTGTGACACTAATAACATGAAGAAACTAAGATGTATTTACGAAGTAGTAGTGGAAAATTGTAGAACCAAAGGCAATACCCAATAATGTCAATGCTAAAGACAATTCAAACCAAAGTAGATCATGGTTTATGGTAGACGTGATTTGGAGAACATTCCATATTTAATAAGCGTGTTACTCAGCTATGTTTTTATAAAAAATCCAATCAAAATTCATTAAAATCGATATGGAATTATATTTGATTATAATATGAAATGATAATCCATATAAAATAATTTGTATTTAATGGGGGGCTCGAGACTAATGTGAGTAGTTTCTAATTTCTAAATTAACATTCTTGAGCCCTGATATGTATATGGAATATCTTCTTAGTTCAGTTTCGTTGGGTTTGAGAATTTACCTGGATAATCTTTAAAATTCAAAATCTCATCTATGTAGGCTTGAACCCGATAAATGTGGAATGCTCTGTAATTCAGTTTCATTGTGATTGAATTACATGCTTTCTAATCGAATGAACCTCAATTATACAGTTATTAGGCTACTTTCCTCCGTGTATTGACTCAAAATACTGTGAAAAATTAGCATAGAATCATTTCCAACCACATCGATACTCCATTGCTCAAGTAGTTCTTTGTTGTGCATCTCCTTAAGGACGATTTGTTTTGTAAACAAGCACGCGCACACGCGGAGAAAGAGACAAGTAGGAAGAAAGAGAGTGAGAAAGTGATGAGCCATTGTAATGTTCAGCGTGAATTATGCGTGAATACGCATTGAAAGCGGAGAATACGCGTGATGCATCTATTGTGACGCGATGTGACGCACACACACACTCACACAGTAGCGAGCTTTCATTCACAATCGCGTCGTTGTTGAATTACTCACTCACTCCATCTCTTTCTTTCTATACTATTGTAAATTTTATGAATGAAAGTAGGAATAAAAAGGCAGGGTATGAATGAATATATGTTTGTAAATCCTCGGGAGTGCACAGTATTGTCCGAGCTGGTGTGTACGCTAGCTAGGTCTTTGTCAAGTCCCGCACCTTGAAATTCTTGCCATTGTCACACTTGTCCGTGTCTCCTAAGCAGCGCCGATAAAGGATCCGATTAACAGGGCACTTATTCAAATACTCACTCACTCTGAATAGACATCGATCGGCGGCGTCTGCCCATTCACAAGCAAACCCAGTCAGCCACCACAATTAAGCCTCATCAGCCCACAACTCCTCTTCATTATCAATGCTAACAGCTTAAAAATAGCAATCTGATAATCCAGCGGGCATTCAATTAACTCTACATACAATCTTTGTTCAGGGTTGATCCCATTATAGGATCGATTTGTTTCCTTTGCTATTCATGAATTGATTTTCGAGACTGAAGAATAATAATGAATTTGTTCTAGAAGAGTCAAACCAACGAGAACCGAATAGAATCTTGATCAACAATGGAATGATATAAATCAGTGGATTTGACAAGTTTTTACTGCATTTTCTCATTGATAATTCATTTTGGTTTTATCCAACGTAACTAAACTTTCACAAACATATTATTTGTGTGTGCTGGTGACGAGTAACAAAACAGAAAACGATAATATTTCATTCAAAAGAAAAATCATATAGTAACATGGTAGGCTAAACTATGCAATTCAATCACGATGAATGTGAGGAAAATCTATATTTAAAACGTATGTAATGACAATAAAAAATCAAATTGTGCTGTGGATTAAGTGAAATAATTTTTGTTGATTCAATCCAATCTATTTTTTTTATACTTGATTTGTTGATGTTATCTAAATTTTCATTTTCGGGTGTTGGGTTGATCAATTTATTCGTTACATTCCTTACTATTGGGTCTGTGCTTGGGAGTTTGAACACGGTAATTGCTGGATGGCGATCTGAAACTGTAAGCTGAATGGGGTGGAAGTATTTTTGGATCTATTAATACAAAGGATTACATATTTTATATAAAGTTCACTATCAGAGCCGAAAAGTCTTCATAAATTAAGTGACTAGGATATCGTCCCAGAGAGCAGCATCTATGTGGCTCTGAATCACACCTATTTTATTGAAGTGAGTGTCTAAGGCGCTCCACCTTCCAAACCGTTATAACATACTGAAATATTGATTGGGCATCAGATGAATAAACCATTATGATTCAATTTAAATTGCCAACACTACTCAATCTGTAAAACCTATGTATAACATACTGGATTCCATCTTTTTACACTTATTATTGATATGCGCATTACACTTTGGATGTTTATCTGATAAAACACCTAGATATTTTACCAGCCCCACGTTTATCAGTGGTTGACATACAATCCCTATCCAAAAAAAAGTAACTTAAGAGTCCCAATAGCTACAGCAGTAGGTATGTGCGACTGAAGAAAGAGAATATTGGAAAAATAGCTGCGATGTTCTACTTGTTGAGTGCGATAATTTGCGCATAGTATAGTCAGGTAGTGCTGGTAATTGGGCAGACGAAGAACGTCGTCGATTCGCACTGAGCCACGAATCCGTTTCGGGTGGAGAGGGGATGAAGGAAGAGGCAATAAAGGAATAAGGGGAAGAGATATTGCTATCAGGACGTGAGTCTCATCCTAAATCCCTCAGGCCTTTCACAGCGGCACAGAAAAGCCTCTCAACGTTCTGCTCTCAGCTCTCCAGCGCATACAAAACACCCAGCGCAGCGCATACATCGGCCGCTCAGCTATCGCAAAAATGCTGCTTCTCTGTCACCTCTCAATCTCTAATGCAATCATATTATTAGATCATTCGAATGACTTATATTATCAATCGGATTGTCATACCGAACTCATTTGTTTTATTTGGCTTATTAGATAAAATGTTTATATTTGATATAGTTTGGAGTTGATTGTATTATGTAGGAGTGATGATGCAATGCAATCATATTATCAGATCATTTGAAAATCGTATACTATTAGTGTGATTGGTATCTCAACCTATTTGTTTAGTTTGGCTTGAAAATACAACATTTGTTTGTTCAAAGTTTATTTGATTGCTCCTCCATCAATCAACCTATCAACAAATACCTCCGATGCAATCCTATTATTAAATCAGATTTCTCATGAAATCAGATATTCTCAACTTCTTTCTTTTCATAATTAAATAAAGCCTGTATTCTCACAATAGTTTGGAGATAATTGAATTTCATAAGTGGTGCTCCCCTACCTAACATCTATCAACCTCTGAGTGACTGATTATATCATTCAAATAGCTTTAACGTGATTTGAATGACATTTCAAACCTCATGTATTGATGTATTGAGGTAAGTTAGGTACTTATCACTGAGACTCTCTAAAGCATACAAGTTCTGAAAAGAATATCACTAGTGCAGGAATTTTTTAATAGTAGCACTCATCGAATTTCCATCTACCTGTTTACTCTGTTGTCAATATTTGCAGTAGCAAAAGTCTTTGGGTGATTTACAGCATTTAATTTGGATTTTCGTTTAATAAAAATTATAATAAAAAAAAACTACATATACATATATTTTGTTTTGAACGATTTTTCATTATAACCTGTTATTTACATTTTTCAATCACGACCAGAGAGCTCCAACACCAGATTTTTCATTTATCTATGAGTCAGGTTAAACTCATGGTTAAACTAATTCATGGTCAACTATCATTCTCATTTATCTTCAATATATTATCATAAAGAGAGAGTTTTGTATTTTTGATATCATCTATTTGTAATAACATTCTCAATCATTTCACTCAAAAATGAGGCTCTTTGAAATATTTGTAATCAATTCGAAACGATATTGAGAGAAAAAAATATTGGAATAAATCACAAATCGACCTAAACATTTCTTCACATCATATTTAAAAATATCACATTAATGATAACACCATGGGCATGACTCTTACTAGAGCCTCCAATACAAACATTTCTCATGTACTATTCACATTTTCCCTTCACAAGTCTCAAATCAATGTCCATCACGTCTCTGTGGCTGTTTACAAAAATATGTGCGGGGTGATTTGAAAGACAAACAAGGCGAAGAGAAAATAATGTTACAAACGAATAGAGATGCAAAGAAGAGGGAGGAGAGAAGGAAGAAGCGTGTTGTTGACGGTGGGAGGGCAGTTGGCAGCCGAAATGAGCGGTTACCATAATCATCGTCATTACCATCAACATCAGCCATCGTCATTATAATAAATACTCGGATGGTAGATGGCGCTGATTGCTGGGTGGAGTCGTCCGTCAGTCAAGCCCACATAACGCGCCGTCTAACCGTCTAACGACGGCCCTAATATCCACCATTAGGTGATTCGGGGCCCCTAACAAGACTAACAACCCGGGCCAGCTCAGCTCGCCTACTTGTCTGCCAACATCAATAATCATTATTATTTGAGGACGCCTCCGACCAACGCAACCAGCAACCAATGCAACGCAACGCAACGCAACGCCTCTCGTCCATCATCTTAATCGCGTCTACCAACGATGTGTGCTGTGCTGCCACAACACGCCGAGATTCACACAACAACCGCTCTAAATTGAACATTAAGTAGATTAGTAATTCATAAAGAAACAGTGAAACCATTTTTTGATGATCGCTGCCACTACTCGCCGATATTCCACCCAAGAATCAACCAGAAATAGCCAAATAATGCTATGAAGTTGAAAATTCAACCAACTTGATAACATGATAAAGTTGATTGATCGTATGAAAATATGCACGATATAGGTCTAGTTCAATTATGTGCTGGTACAGTGTGATCTAGGCATCGAAAGAATGATTGCGGGTAGCCTATTCTATTCCTGAATAGGATAAAACTATTTTGTTGAATTGCTATTTGAATTCTATTTATTATTTCCTAAAGGCCCCATTTATAGGATATAAGAAGTATATACCACATATAAGAATAAAATCTGATTTTTTATATTGATGACACTAAGGGCCGGTTTTCGAGCTCGATATTTAACGTTCTAGACTTCAGCTTTAAACTTCAGACTTTTAACCGAAGTCGGACAATTTGCTCTCATTGCCAACATTCTTCTTCCTTTGGTTCCTATCCGTTCCGTTGGCAACCATTGTGGCTATGATGACCCTGTTGACTGCCGCCCTGAACAGCTGTGCTGTGCTCATTCCATACCATGTCCTCAGGTTCCTAAGCCACGATATTCTCCTTCTTCCAGGATCTCTTTTACTTTCTACCTTGCCCTGCAATACAAGTTGGAGTAGCTCGTATCTGCTTCCATTTCTCATTATAATGTCCGAGATATTGGAGCTTCCTCGCTCTTACGGTATTGAGAATTTATTTTCCCTTTCCCATTCTTCTCAAAATCTCTTCATTAGAGACATGGTCCACCCATGACACCCTCAGCATCCTTCGGTAGAGCCACAACATTACCAACATTGCCACAGTTTTGCCAACATTGAAACAACAAAATTTTGTGAATTTCCTCACGTTTACTGCGTCTCCTGGACTCAGAATAGGTTTGGAACTTGATCAAATCAAATCAATTTATTCTCACAACATTTAAAAATAATACAATACAGTTACAGTACATTTATAATTTAAATTAATATTAATAAATAGATCCTGGGGTTTAGGAGATAAATCTATGACTCAGAAAGACGATTAAGATCGGAGGGCTTTTTTTAATCCTGGACTCTGTAGATCCAGAACTTATAGATCCCGAGCTCAGAAACCGGCCTTAAAGTAATCTGAAAGCATAGTATTGGCAAATTGATGAATCTCGTGGTAAGAGAAAAGCAAAGCAACCGATAATTGAAAATCAAGGTAAGGACGCTTTAAACAGAAACTGAATTCTCTGTAATGTGAAGTTTTTGGGGTAGGTTATCACATAACTCTTGGTTCCATATGGGAAATGTATCACAAGATAGGGGTGATCTTATTCAAAACTGATTCCAAGGGAGACTACATATATATCTATTGGATTTCCTATCTTTTTTCTATCATATTCCAGGTAACATTCATCTGTTATTCCTCTTCAGATGTATTCAAATAAACCAACAAATGATTAATGATCTGCTACTAACCAACTAGCAAATTTCATTTGTTAAAAGAACTATTTTTACACACACAACTTCTATAGAACTCATTAAAGGTTGATCAAACCACACTAAATTAAATCTTGCAGTTGAAGTACCTACCAATGAAGTTACAATTGCCCACTATACAGAGCCACAGTAATTGTTCGAACTAATTGATTAAAAAGTCAGAGAATCACAGATAGTTGTGAAACGAGTGCTGTCACATGGGACGTGGGCGTTCAACAGTGTTGCTCTGATAACTACCTGATTGCCGTCAGTTGGCTGATCGAGTGTATAAAAGTGTCAAGTCAGTAAGTGATGTGAGTACGTAATTTAACGTTTCGTTGTATTTTCTAATGACTGTAATTACTAAAATAGTATTGGACCGAGGGGAGGAGGCTTGGGGCTTGGCATTGGTGAGTGGGATCACAGCAGACACCTCTGCTGCTAGCAAACACTCTTAATGACACAGCTCTGCTAGTAATGCTGATTGCCGCTCCACACCTGAGAGAACGACTAGTCATTGTGCCAGTCATTAAACCACCGCCTGCTGGATATTTCACTTTTTTCTCACCTCTGAGCTGCTGCGTCTACTGTCTAGTCAGCGAACTGACTGGTCGTGCACTTGAAAAGCTGACGTAGCCTACTGCGTGCCAGTCGAATCATTATTTTCAATTTCGTCAATCATAAATAATAAAAAATATATTTCATATGATGAGAGGAAGCTACAATTTCAGGTTCGATCAAATTATATTCCAGAGTTTTCCAATCAGATAAACCATATAGACTGGTTGATGTGAGTCAGAGTAAAGTGACTCAAAACAAATTCAGATTAGACTTTTAAGCTTCTATTTGGAGTTTTCCATTGATATTGAATGCATTGTGAAGATTAAATCCTCAAACAACTCTTATTAGAGTCTTTTCAGATTTTCCCTATGTAAATTTTGAACAGAATTGAATTTTATTTATCATGATAGAATAAAACAACAAATAATAATAATATAAATTTATATACTATTGGGACAGATATTGTAGCCCAAACACAAATGTTCACTCTACAAACACTATTTCATAATTCTTATGATCCAAGAATGCCTCTAGTGCGGGTCCATCTCTACATAACTGAGGAAACATGCTATAAAAACAGTATGTATCACCTCAAGGTAGAAAGGTGATTTCATCCTTCGCTGTGATCGAATTGCAAAGGAACTAATTTCAAAGTTTTGAACATGCAAAACTCTCATAATTGGATGTGTTCCATGTTCCGGATCCAAAGGTATAAAACAAAATCTTGAATGGCTCACTTTCTTGCTTGAAAAGTCATTTAATGAATCGACACTTCAATTAATACAGTAATATAATTATTAATATAATTAATCGACACTTCAATTGATTAAAGATTTCCTGGTTGCACTTGATCGAGTACCATCAGTTGAATTGTACGTTTAGGACTAGAAATAAACGGGCTCTGATAAAGTATCAAATTACAAACTCCTATGGAAGAGGGATGTTCAGGGAAAAAATTCTCAGAATTCTGGAAACTTATAACAAGTACTGGGTGCAAAAAACTGTTCCCGCCAACTTCAATGTAGGGGTCGATTGTAATATAGCTGGCAATAAAATACAATGTAAACAATAACTGTAATAACGATGGTAATTTGTGCGGTTGGTACGCTGGCTGATGGTGGTTTCAGCATTGGCTGGATGGGAAGCATAGATGTTATTCATGGGGGATCCTGACTGTTCTAAGTGAATCTGACTGTATCTCCAACGTGCAATAACTAGAAATACGCTCCAGGGGACTCACAAGGCAAGGCAATGACAGTGTCCCTTCGTTGTCGTTATCTGCAGTTGCCCTTTAGGTCACATCACTTGTCTCCCCCAACTCATGTAAAAAGTCCCTCACTATGTAATGCACCGGTCCTACCTATAAGGGAGAGGTGAAAAATGAGTGAAATGGTGAAAAAACCTTCTCGGCGAAATTTCATGTCTATTATGTAAAACCTTGTTATACAAGTCAAACGTAACGTTCTGATATCGATGTGGAGTGTTTAATCAGATTTCTTATAAATATATCAGAATCGACCCTCAATCCAAAATTTATTCTGGTTTGAATTTGAAAAATTTTCAAAGCAATATTGAATTTTTTTTTGTTTAGTAATTGACTTGATCCGTAGATTAATTGCATTGATATTAAGGAATTTTCTGTGATAAGCAAAGTCACAAGACACTTGGAATTAACAAAAAGGAAGTGATACTGAATGATAATCGCTCATTCCGATCACTATAATATACATATTTACTGAACACATCAAAATCTCATCATGAGATGATGGAATTCATTTATTTAATCTACTTGTTACAACTAGTTTAATAATAAACTATTTGTAAACCATAGGAAGTGTGTAGTGAACCCCAGAATCGGCGGATCATGCCAGAAGCCCAACATCAAAGAAAGAAATTAGGTTAAATTAAAATTCGATATTAGATAGTCAAGAAAATCATAATTATAGTCTTCAAGAACAAATAAGATAATTATGAAGAAACCATTAATAATATAAAGAACAGAATTACAAGCAATTATCAAAAAAATTAATTTAAAGTTCATGAACTATAGGAAGTAGCACTACCCCTCAATGAAATGTTTCACTCTACGTTTTGAAATATTTCGAAGTTATTAATTTTGCGAGGAGAATATGTTGTTGAAGAAATTTGATGATGCAGCTTACCGAAATTAAGTAGAATACATAACTATTTATCCTTACACCAAACTGACAATCTCTGGACAGCAGCGCTCATTTTATACGAAGCCATAGCGGCCAACCAGTTACAGATGGAATTGAATAGAGAATGCATTTATTCAAATGCTGATTAATATATAATTATTATTTAACGAAAATCCTAAATAAATGCTGCAAATCACCCCGAAGGCCTCTTCAAAGACCTCCTCTCTGGATTGTAGTTCTCATCGAATTTCCATCTAGCTGTTAACCCTATTGTCAATGTCTGCAGTAGCAGAGGTCTTCGGGGTGATTTGCAGCATTTATTTGCAGCATAGATCACCAAGTAATCAAAATATTGATAATTTTCTTAATAGTCTGAGTAATGAAATCAGTAATATTCCTAATGGAATAAATGTATGTGTGGCGGGAGACATGAATATAAATACACATTCAACTAGTGTTCCTGTCCAAGATTATCTGCATATTTTCAATAGTAATGGCTATAAGTCTTACATAACTGGTGATACCAGAGTAACAACCACAACAAATTCTTGCATTGACCACATTTTTTATAAAAATCATGGCAACCATCCTATGTCCATTAAAGGAGCAATATTTAGGACAACCATAACTGACCACTACGCGGTTGTACTGAACTTGGTGAAGGTTCCTATCAATAAGAATAATAGAAAAGTATTGATAAACACATTAACTAGAACCAACTATCATGCACTATTGGAACGCATAAGGAATGAAGATTGGGAAGAAATCTATACCGTGAATGGAAGCATTGACACTATTATGAATAAATTTGTCGATCGTTTGACCAGTCTCATCAACCAATGCAGAAAGGTAAAAGAGATACCTAACAGACTTCGTCCCCTGAAGCCCTGGATATCTGAAGGCATCATAAGATCAATAATCACGCGGGACAAAATGCATTCTAGACTCAGAAGAGATCCTAATAACAATATATTAAAGAATGAATATAAAGTTTATCGTAATGGTTTGAATAAGATCATAAATCATGCAAAGGAAGTCTACTATAAAGGGAAAATTGAAAATTGTAATAACAACAGCATGAAGTTGTGGAAGTGCATAAACGAAGTTATAGGTGAGGACAGTATCAACGACAAGAGTACTGAACTTGATGCTCAATCCCTCAACAATTATTTCACAAATGTGGGTAAATTACAAGCTCAAACTATCAATATCCCTGATAATACTGGTGATCGATTTCCTGAAATACAGATCGATAACACGTTTTTTATGAGACCAACGTGCCCAGTTGAGGTTGAGGCAACTATTAAAAATCTAAAGAACAACTGCAGTCCTGGTATTGATAGTCTAGGTAATATTACACTGAAGAAAATAGCCAATTTTATATCTCAACCTCTCTCTTTCATTTTTAATAGATGCTTTGAGGAGGGATATTTTCCTGAGCACCTCAAGTCAGCCAAAATAAAACCTCTATTCAAACAAGGTGACCCGACTAATCCCTGTAATTATAGACCGATTAGTCTTATCAGCAACCTTGCTAAAATAATGGAGAAACTTATAAAGTCAAGAGTTGTTTCTTTCTTGAATCTTAACAAAATAATCAACAAGAACCAATTCGGTTTCCAAAATGGTAAAAGTACATCTGACGCTCTAATAAAATTCGTCAATACTTTATCTGATAAAATAAACTCCAATAAGAAAACTATTGCAGTCTTCCTGGATATACGCAAAGCTTTTGATACAATACCTCATAATACTTTGTTCAATAAACTGGAGTCCTATGGTTTCAGAGGAGTCTCGCTTAAATTGTTCAAAAGCTATCTGAGTAATAGAACCCAGTCCCTAACCATAAATGATCAATCTAGTGTAACTAACTTAACTTCTTATGGTCTTCCTCAAGGTACTGTACTTTCTCCCATCCTTTTCATACTCTATGTAAATGACTTTTTAAATTTAAGACTTCTAAACTCAACTGTGATATCCTTTGCAGATGATACTGCAGCTATTTTTCACGGTAATTCATGGAATGAAGTTCATACCATAGCTGAAAATAATATGCTTTTAATCAAGAAGTGGTTAGATAAGAATACCTTGAGTTTAAATATTGAAAAAACGAATTACATAACTTTCTCTGCAAATAGAGTAGGACAGCCCAACGAGAATCAAGATTTGAGACTCCATTCTCAGTGCAATTTAAACTTGGGTAATTGTGATTGTCCCACCATTAAAAAAGTCAATAATACTAAGTACTTGGGAATCATAATTGATGAAAACCTTAAATGGGATGTTCATATTAAATACATATGTAGAAAAATTAGATATTTATCTTTTAAATTTTACCAAGTTAACAGAATTCTTAATAAGAACCACCTGAAAATGATGTATCATGCTCTAGTCAAGTCAATTCTGCAGTATGGCATAGTTGTTTGGGGAGGCTGTTTCAACTGTCATATTGCTGAATTATTTGTAGCACAAAAACTGATAATTAAAACTATATTAAGCAAACCCAGGCTCTATCGAACGGATATGGTTTTTAGTGATTTTGAGGTCATGACTATACGTCAATTATACATAAAAACCGTAATTGAGTACTTGATAAAATATAGATCCGATTTTCCTCTCACAATAAACTCTACACTTAATTATTATAATCTAAGGGCCACTGCTAACAAATATGTAACCTATAACACTAATATTGAATGTATAAGGAGGCAGTTAATTTACATAGGTACTAAAATAATAAACCTCATTCCAAATCACTTTCTCATGGACAATAAGATCAGCGGAAAAATTAAACTGGATATAAAAAACTGGACATACAGTAATTTCTTCTTCCATTTAGATATATGACTCGAGATTTCTGCTCCAGCATTGTTTTTTTTCATTTTTCAGTGGACTCGCTTACCTTTATTTTGAGTACCTATTCCTCTGTTTTCTTCCTTCCCCCCATTTCTCCCTTACATTTATCCCTCATTACTTCTCTTCTCTTCTTTGCCGGCCTATTACATGGGAAACCATAGTTGGCTAGGTATCTTCCTCTTTTTTTTTCTCTTCTCCAACACACCCAACCACAAAGCCCATGGTTTTTTATATTTGTAACATTTTATTGTGTTTTATTTGTTTCAAATTCTTTGTAATTTTGTTTTGTCTTGTTATGTGTGTTTTTAATAATAATAAATTGATTGAATTGATTGATATTTAGGATTTTCGTTAAATAATAATTATATATTAATTAGCATTTGAATAAATGCATTCTCTATTTAATTCCATCTACTAATTTCTATTGAGATTCAGGGCCAGCTTTAGAAACTCTAATGTTAAATTAATGAAAACTTCCCAGAATAATATCTAATTTCTATTTAATTCATCAATTAATCAACTATATTGTATTTCAATGTCCATGCTTGCCTGCAGTTACTCTTGAATCACTTTCGAAGAAGTTGAATTGATGCCAACATTCATTCGAGCAATTGCTTATTTTGAAATCTTTAATTCGGCCATATCTGAGTCAGCTGGCTTCAGTTCATTTTTCATTGTTAACATTACCTCATTCTTCATTGTTGAGTCTCACTTCAGAAATTCAAACTGTTTTTTATGTTTCAATTAGTTTTTTAAAATAAAATTCATAGAAGCAACACCTATTTTTCCTTCTTCTTCCATTAGAAAAAAATTGAGTTGATATCTTCAAAAATAGTTGAGATACAAATATATTTAGAATCGTCCTTTCTTCAAAATAAGGTTAGTTTTGAAACAGCTATTTCGAATATTAAAATCGAACTAAATTGTATAACAATAGGCTAGCGCACTTTATTTTTTCCTCCTCTTTAATTTAAAAACAAATTGAGTCTTCATCTTCAATAATAACTGAAATAACAGGGGGAGCTCACCGGCTAAATTTGCCAAAGACTCTATCAATACATTAAAAGAAAAGAAGTCCGAAGCCTATTTTGACAATATTAACTAATATCGGCAGATAAAATATTGAAAAGTAATCAGATATCATTTTTGAGTCAACAAAGCTAAAATTCAGAAGAGAAGTGACAAGGCACTCTAGATCAGTAGATTGTGAAAACTACGTAACGGCAGCCAGCTGTTCAACAGCAGGTTTGCTAACTCGCAAACCAAAATACAAAATATAAATCTTTTATGAATCAAAAACTAACAAAATTCGATTATAATCATTCAAATTACTGAAATTAAAGTATAGTTAATCATAAGAGAAATTAATTTCGGTACATACTGGAGAAAAATGATTTGAAATACATTTATTAGGCTCCCTACCAATTCATTCATCCAAGAAATTATTGATACGATTTTCCAACGACTCTATCAACATGCAAAACGTTGCTATTAATGTAATGTTTCAGTTGAATTGATTGTGGTTAAGTTACTCCAGTTAGTTAATTATAAGACAAATGCAATCGTTTAGATGATTAGAAATTCGTCCAGATGATGTAAATAATTCAAAAACTAAAATCAGTGGAGTCTCTCCATAGAAGGAAATTTGTAGCCACCGAATAAGAAACCCATTCCCAGGTGAAAAATCCCAGTCATTCCAAGGTTATTTGAATTATATTATAGGCATACAAATTTCAGGTATGATTCCAATATGAAGGATTTTTATCTTGACTGGACAATCAGAATAAGAACTGAATGATTAACCCTATCACATCCTATGACATACCCTATAACCATCACACATAGAAGATACTGTGTTATGAAGATACAGGTGTACCATCCAGACTACGAGAAGATGCTGACGATTATGCCGATTATTGAAATGAAGAAAAAACTATACTGATGATCACGATGATGATGATGGTCGGGAGAAACGGAAAGTAGACAAAGCCGCACATGAAGCGACCGAGGCACGCCCGGACATCCTAAGACTGCCTGAGACAGCCTAAGACGGGAGGAAGACGTTCGCTTCCATTCCGTGGCGAGATTATCGTCGAACGACAGCTACAGAGAGACACGATTGCGTCGAGGAAATTATCACCATGGTGATGAGGAGGAAGGGGGATCGCTGATGAATAGACAAGATGTCGTCCTAACAAGAAATCGGAACAATCGGACGGACGGCAAGAGGTAGGCCTAAACGTTACAGCCCCGCTGGGTGTAGATTGTATCGCTGATATTTTTCTGAAAAAGTACTATTAGTAGCGAAATTATTCTGTCTCAGTGCAAATGAACTCTTGCTGCAATTTAGTTTCTTTTGTTTAGCAATTCAACAACATTGTAGCAGTGTCTTGGAACAGTGAAAACAGATCTGAGAGGAATTTGAGATTTTTCTCGAGGGCAAGGTTCTAAAGCTGCTTGAGAAACAAATATTCAACAATTCAAACAAAAGCATTAGGTTCAACGATGAGCTTTGAATAATCTGATGTAATTGCACTACATCCAACTGAATTTTGAACTCCAATACTAGTCGAGCTCAATCTTGAGTATGTATAGATATATAATGTTTAGCTGATGACTGTCAATATCATGTATTTGCTGTTCAAGGCATTGGAAACATTTTGAATTTGAATCAGTCAAATGATTCAGTTTCGTAAAAGTTTATAAATTTCACATCGTCAAAACGATCTTTCCATTTTCCTATATCCTTGCATGTTTTATTTCCTCCCATCATATTAATTCAAATTGAATAACTCAACTCAATGTTCGATATTCAGATGGGAAATGACAAATGAAATAAATAAAAATCATGTTTGATTGATACTTAGTTGAATGAAGACAAATAGTTGTTCTACTACAAAATGATGGCATTATATGTGATCTTTTCTCAAGCTTACCCCAAGTTTTTCGTACGTCGGTTCACGTTTAATCACGATTAAATGCTGTACTTTAATCGAGATTAGTGCTAACCGATGCATTTTGGTTTCACAAAACAGAAATTTCAAGCGATAACGCCGATTAAACTAACCAGCTTGAACAAATTTTAATTCTGATTAGTTTGCACCATTTCAACCGCGATTAGTTGAAACGAAGAAAATTTGGTTGCACAAAGGTAAAAATCGAAAAATAACGCTGGTTAAACTAATCGACGTAAAAGATTTTTAACAGGCCATTCACGAGGAATTAAATCCAACTAACGCCGGTTAGGTACCTACTGATAGATGTCTTCCAATTAGTTTTTGGTAAAAAAATCAAAATATGGGCTAAATATATGAATGAATTCCATTCATTAATAAAATAGAGAAGTGTATTTAGCTGATATTAGCATTCAATAATAGATTATGATTTTTGAGGTTAGTTTTCGATCTGTTGTCGTCTGTTAGCAACATAGCACTTGACACTGGCGACAGACAGAGCATTTTTATGGCGCATGCGCGCATGCCTCTGTATTGAATGGTTAAATTCACTGCTTCAATAACATAACCTCATTTTTACCTCAAAACATACCTATCATTATCAGTTTTCTATTATGTAAATATTCTCTCTTATTAGAATTGAAATCTAACTCATTTTTCTTTGTCTAATAATATTGGACTATGATCTCGTTTGTTAATATTTTTTCAGTTTCAAATTCACCGCTTCAATAACATAACCTCAATTATTTGTGTCAGTTAAATTACAGTGCTGCCGGATTGTGAAAACGTTAAAATCTTGGTTAGTTAACCGGTAAACTTAATCGGGATTAAAAACTAACCGATCTTGGTGGAACAGAAATGAATCCGTAAAACTAACGCTGATTTGTTAATCGTCCATATTTAACAGACGGACGTGCAACTGGCCCATAGGGTGTCAAATTCATCAGAATCTTTTATTAATACGTGAAGTGTGCTCTCGAATAACTTCCATCAACTATCAAGAAAACATTTATCCCGCTGCTGAGGTAAACAGAAACCAGATTAATGTCCGAACCAGTAGCAGTACAAACCTATCAAGATTGTATCAGGTGTGAACACACTGATCCTTATCTAGATGGGAGCATAGGGTTGTTGATATTTTCATCACAATTGATTTCGAAGTTTTAATAATGTTGTCAAGATAAGAGATCAGGTGTCGGAGGTTGTGGGTGTCGACTTAATAATGTGGCGGGGTTCGGATTATTGGAGTTGTATTGGTGAAGTGAGACGGAGGCTGGTGCGAGTGAGAGGGTGGAGAGGAGGGAGATGAATGATCGATGTTGGACGAAAAATGTTCTTTTTAGAGAGTTGGAGAAGAATATAGTATGTTGGACAGTGTATTTGTAGCGGTGTGTGTATGTTGTATCCTTCCGGAGCACAGTGATGGCCGATCACGGAGCGGGAGATATGTCTTGTTTATGCAAATGAAGGCAGGCTGACACCATCCATCAGTCAGAGCGGAGCGTGGTCCATCTTCCCGGTTGCGTTGCCCTGAATGCCCGTTCCCGGGGTAATTTATGTGCGGCGGGAGGGGGACCGCGCTCTGCGGCTAGACTGAGACGAACACGCCGTTAAGACGTCGACGAAATTCTATGGCTCGCCCGGATCCTGAAATAAAAGCGAGTGTCAAGTTGATTAATTAGTGAAACTTTAAGTTATTCATCCGCACCTCCCCGGCCTCGGCACTCGCGTCTTTTGTGCCTCCCCGAAACTTTATCCTTTATAAGACCCTATCATTAACGTTCCTTATCGTTAATTTGTCGAAGTACATTGAGTCAAATCGTGTCTTTCACATGGTGACTCCTATCCAGGAACCTCGTTTTGTCACGTCTTTTCCCCTCGAGGCAAGCAGAGGCAAGATCTAACAACTGTGCCGACGTTTCCACAAAGTAGACTCATCACTTTTTTCTCAAAGTCTAACTTCCTTAAAAATATAGATGGAAGATTTCTGATTTCGGATTTGGATTCAGCGACCCCAAATTCTCTAAAGCGTAAGTCCCGTTTTCGAAAATATCCGAAAACAAGGAAGTTATGGCTGTTTTTAATAAAGCTTTCTATTATCATATAATTATACGGTAAAAACGAACAGGTACTGTACTATACAGTACGTAAGTACTCAAGCTATTATAATACAACTTACACTGTATTCGTGTAGGAAATTTGGTAGGTTATTTATCTTGATTTCTGAAAATACCCCAAAATAGGGAGTAAGATAACTTTGAAAAACCAAGTTTTCCTGCCGATTGAAGAAACATTAAAAATTAGTCTAAGACATATTATGTCTTAGAATAAAAACGTGTAACAAATATCAGATCACTATTCAAGCTATCAAGCTTTTCATAAATTTCATAAGTTTGTGTCGCGGTATATGACATAAAAGGCAAATGCTCGCGCTTGGTCCATAGTTCTACGACTGAGGATGAGGATTTAGGTCAGCAACTAAAATCGACAAGCCATGATTGTCAATCTTACTCATGATACAAAGCTTTGTACTATGATACATGGTTTTCATTCCGTATCATTCTTTAATAAAAATAAAACAAGATTCTGGTTTCAAAAGCATCAAAGTCGCCAGGCTGGTCTGAGCTATTCATGACTTTTTTTCAGTATGCATTATCAACTCAGCAGTTCTAATACACAGACATCACTACTTGGAATGCCATGACATTTTCTATTCTCTCAATTCCTATTATTACCATAGATCGATTCAGATCAGCACAATGTTTATACTGTATGTTCATAATAGATTTTTCTGATTGTAAAAAGAAATAGTCAATAATTGCTGGAAATTTAAAGTGATATTCAACGATTTGAACCTGATAAATTGGATTGTTGAATGACAATTGAAATTCAGTGAATTTTACTGTACAACATTCCTTTTCCTCCTATTTTATTGGGTGATGAGTGGAGATGATTTATGATTTCATATTTGGATTCATCTTTTCATAGTTCAATATTTTTTTGGAAACTAGAATTTTTAAAAATTAAAATGTTTATGTATAAACTTCTCAGGTGTTCAAAAACTTCTTAAAACCTTTGCCTGTCCCTTTGTGAGGCAGGAGTATTATTATCTTAGTATGTACTATATAATCATATGATAATGGAAAGCTATATTAAAAACAGCTATAACTCCCTTGTTTTCGGGTATTTTTGAAAATGGGACTTACGCTTTAAAGAATTTGAGGTCGCTGAATCCAAATCCGAAATCAGAAATCTTCTATATATATTTTTAAGGAAGTTAGACTTTGAGAAAAAGTGATGAGTCATAGGTTTGAGCAAACGTCGGCATAGTTGTTGGATCTGTCGGCTTATTCGTAAGATCCCCATGTGAAAGTACAGGAGAGCTGCAAAATATGAAATATGATCTTCCGTAATATGATATTCCAGGAGCGAGGTCTCTGCCGTGTGAAACTGGCCTATCTGTCCACGATATACGGAGTATCCGCCGGTAGCTCCACATTTCAAATGCTTGAAGTCTGGTCTCACATTCCCTATTTAGTGTCCATGCTTCCAACCCATACAAGAGAACAGGGAACACATAGCACCTCAAGAGACGGGTCCTAACCTCAATAGACAAGTCACGAGCCGACAGAAGTGTTCTCATTTTTACAAAGGCAGCTCTGGCCTTTTCAATTCTCATTTTTATTTCTGGCATGTGACTTGCATTGCAGCTGACGCGGGTTCCCAACTCGCAAACCAAAATACAAAATATAAATCTTTTATGAATCAAAACTAACAAAATTCGATTATAATCATTCAAATTACTGAAATTAAAGTATAGTTAATCATTAGAGAATTTAATTTCGGTACATACTGGAGAAAAATGATTTGAAATACATTTATTAGACTCCCTACCAATTCATTCATCCAAGAAATTATTGATACGATTTTCCAACGACTCTATCAACATGCAAAACGTTGCAATTGATGTTATGTTTCAGTTGAATTGATTGTGATTAAGTTACTCCAGTTAGTTAAATATAAGACAAATGCAATCGTTTAGATGATTAGAAATTCTTTCAGATGATGTAAATAATTCAAAAACTAAAATCAGTGGAGTCTCTCCATAGAAGGAAATTGGTAGCCACCGAATAAGAAACCCATTCCCAGGTGAAAAATCCCAGTCATTCCAAGGTTATTTGAATTATATTATAGGCATACAAATTTCAGGTATGATTCCAATATGAAGGATTTTTATCTTGACTGGACAATCAGAATAAGAAACTGAATGATTAACCCTATCACATCCTATCACATACCCTATAACCATCACACATAGAAGATACTGTGTTATGAAGATACAGGTGTACCATCCAGACTACGAGAAGATGCTGACGATTATGCCGATTATTGAAATGAAGAAAAAACTATACTGATGATCACGATGATGATGATGGTCGGGAGAAACGGAAAGTAGACAAAGCCGCACATGAAGCGACCGAGGCACGCCCGGACATCCTAAGACTGCCTGAGACAGCCTAAGACGGGAGGAAGACGTTCGCTTCCATTCCGTGGCGAGATTATCGTCGAACGACAACAACTACAGAGAGACACGATTGCGTCGAGGAAATTATCACCATGGTGATGAGGAGGAAGGGGGATCGCTGATGAATAGACAAGATGTCGTCCTAACAAGAAATCGGAACAATCGGACGGACGGCAAGAGGTAGGCCTAAACGTTACAGCCCCGCTGGGTGTAGATTGTATCGCTGATATTTTTCTGAAAAAGTACTATTAGTAGCGAAATTATTCTGTCTCAGTGCAAATGAACTCTTGCTGCAATTTAGTTTCTTTTGTTTAGCAATTCAACAACATTGTAGCAGTGTCTTGGAACAGTAAAAACAGATCTGAGAGGAATTTGAGATTTTTCTCGAGGGCAAGGTTCTAAAGCTGCTTGAGAAACAAATAGTCAACAATTCAAACAAAAACATTAGGTTCAACGATGAGCTTTGAATAATCTGATGTAATTGCACTACATCCAACTGAATTTTGAACTCCAATACTAGTCGAGCTCAATCTTGAGTATGTATAGATATATAATGTTTAGCTGATGACTGTCAATATCATGTATTTGCTGTTCAAGGCATTGGAAACATTTTGAATTTGAATCAGTCAAATGATTCAGTTTCGTAAAAGTTTATAAATTTCACATCGTCAAAACGATCTTTCCATTTCCTATATCCTTGCATGTTTTATTTCCTCCCATCATATTAATTCAAATTGAATAACTCAACTCAATGTTCGATATTCAGATGGGAAATGACAAATGAAATAAATAAAAATCATGTTTGATTGATACTTAGTTGAATGAAGACAAATAGTTGTTCTACTACAAAATGATGGCATTATAGGTGATCTTTTCTCAAGCTTACCCCAAGTTTTTCGTACGTCGGTTCACGTTTAATCACGATTAAATGCTGTACTTTAATCGAGATTAGTGCTAACCGATGCATTTTGGTTCACAAAACAGAAATTTCAAGCGATAACGCCGATTAAACTAACCAGCTTAAACAAATTTTAATTCTGATTAGTTTGCACCATTTTAACCGCGATAAGTTGAAACGAAGAAAATTTGGTTGCACAAAGGTAAAAATCGAAAAATAACGCTGGTTAAACTAATCGACGTAAAAGATTTTTAACAGGCCATTCACGGGGAATTAAATCCAACTAACGCCGGTTAGGTACCTACTGATAGATGATGTCTTCCAATTAGTTTTTGGTAAAAAACTAAAAAATTCAAAATATGGGCTAAATATATGAATGAATTCCATTCATTAATAAAATAGAGAAGTGTATTTAGCTGATATTAGCATTCAATAATAGATTATGATTTTTGAGGTTAGTTTTCGATCTGTTGTCGTCTGTTAGCAACATAGCACTTGACACTGGCGACAGACAGAGCATTTTTATGGCGCATGCGCGCATGCCTCTGTATTGAATGGTTAAATTCACTGCTTCAATAACATAACCTCATTTTTACCTCAAAACATACCTATCATTATCAGTTTTCTATTATGTAAATATTCTCTCTTATTAGAATTGAAATCTAACTCATTTTTCTTTGTCTAATAATATTGGACTATGATCTCGTTTGTTAATATTTTTTCAGTTTCAAATTCACCGCTTCAATAACATAACCTCAATTATTTGTGTCAGTTAAATTACAGTGTTGCCGGATTGTGAAAACGTTAAAATCTTGGTTAGTTAACCGGTAAACTTAATCGGGATTAAAAACTAACCGATCTTGGTGGAACAGAAATGAATCCGTAAAACTAACGCTGATTTGTTAATCGTCCATATTTAACAGACGGACGTGCAACTGGCCCATAGGGTGTCAAATTCATCAGAATCTTTTATTAATACGTGAAGTGTGCTCTCGAATAACTTCCATCAACTATCAAGAAAACATTTATCCCGCTGCTGAGGTAAACAGAAACCAGATTAATGTCCGAACCAGTAGCAGTACAAACCTATCAAGATTGTATCAGGTGTGAACACACTGATCCTTATCTAGATGGGAGCATAGGGTTGTTGATATTTTCATCACAATTGATTTCGAAGTTTTAATAATGTTGTCAAGATAAGAGATCAGGTGTCGGAGGTTGTGGGTGTCGACTTAATAATGTGGCGGGGTTCGGATTATTGGAGTTGTATTGGTGAAGTGAGACGGAGGCTGGTGCGAGTGAGAGGGTGGAGAGGAGGGAGATGAATGATCGATGTTGGACGAAAAATGTTCTTTTTAGAGAGTTGGAGAAGAATATAGTATGTTGGACAGTGTATTTGTAGCGGTGTGTGTATGTTGTATCCTTCCGGAGCACAGTGATGGCCGATCACGGAGCGGGAGATATGTCTTGTTTATGCAAATGAAGGCAGGCTGACACCATCCATCAGTCAGAGCGGAGCGTGGTCCATCTTCCCGGCTGCGTTGCCCTGAATGCCCGTTCCCGGGGTAATTTATGTGCGGCGGGAGGGGGACCGCGCTCTGCGGCTAGACTGAGACGAACACGCCGTTAAGACGTCGACGAAATTCTATGGCTCGCCCGGATCCTGAAATAAAAGCGAGTGTCAAGTTGATTAATTAGTGAAACTTTAAGTTATTCATCCGCACCTCCCCGGCCTCGGCACTCGCGTCTTTTGTGCCTCCCCGAAACTTTATCCTTTATAAGACCCTATCATTAACGTTCCTTATCGTTAATTTGTGCCCCAGCAATTTCATTATTCAAAGCCTTTGCCAGATTTTCTTGTTCGACTTCACACGTGCCTATCTCACTCTCTCACAATCCCTCTTCCTCTCTCTTCTCTCGCCGACTCGCGCACCAAGAAACATTAATAATTATCCACTTGCCATTATGAATAATTAAGACACTGATGTCGTCTTCTAGCTCTCCGTTCAAATTCCTGTCGTAGTCGATTGCTTTCTCGCTGTAGTCTCAGCGATCTTGGGAGGTTCCAGAAATAATTAATAAATGTTAATACCGTATTTTGTGAGTGCGATTTATCTTGTCTTCAAATAGCTTAGAGTTGGATTTTCTCCAATCAAATTGATTCCTCCTTCCAGTTATAATTGGGCTTCAATCTTTGAAAGTCTGAGATACTGACATATATAATTAGTGTTCAAAGGAATTACAAAATCATAAATAGAGTTCTACATAACAGTCTCATCTACCGGTTGATGAAGAATATATTAGTCCTTTGATAACAGTCTAGAGGAAGGACTCTAGCGGATTTTAGAAATCTCATTCTTGTGAAAATTGATGAAAAACGTGTAATATTTTTTATCGATTGAATAGCACAGAGACAGAGGTTAAAACGTTTCAATCTACATATGTATTATAGTGCTCATGTTAATGTCTACATGATATGATTAAAGACTAACTTATGTACTTATGATTAGAGGCATGCTTCCTTCCATGTTTGAAGCTTCAGTATTGTTGTTTAACAGCTATAGTTTAATCTGAACTATCTAGCCTAATAATGGAGAGTCTAAAGATCTTTGTCAAAAACTATGGTATTGGGGCCCAGCAGTAAGCTCGAGATTTGAAAATGTCAGGGTCAATGGCATTTGAAAATGTCAAAATTTTAAAATAATGTCAGGGTCTTTGGAGAAATTGTTTTTATGATTTGAAATACAACATACAACTATTCCATACAACAATTAATTCAAGCTCGTTCATGTATGTTGAGGCTCATTATCCTCTTCAACATCACTTTTAGAAAATGAAGTATAGGCTTCTTGATGACTGTAACGAGACTCTATTGTCATTCAAATAGCATCTGAACCATCGACAACTGGCAGCAACTTTCAACCTCTCCGAAGTTACTAATCCTTTATTAAAGGAAGATGTTGGAGGTTAGATGCGATGTGCCGATATTGAATTGTTTCGAAAGTGCAATGCGGCCTGTTAGACACAGACACAGTGCACAGGAAGTAATAAAGGCGACGGGCATTATTGCGATATAATCGGGCCGACGGGACATTGTCCTGTGCTGCTAATAAAGGGACGGACGCCTTCGGAGTAATATGGAATTTTCCGGGGCGCCGCCATGACTTTGTACTGCTGCTTTTCCATTTAATTTCCTGGGTCTACGTGTTGCGCAATATCAAGGCTTGTTTCAGTCTTGAACTAAGATCTCTTTTGCCTTGTAGTTGCAGTCCACTCTTTGCACAAATGTGTTCTTCCACCTGATCCTTCATCCCTGGTTGCCATTGTTGTCGGTTTTCTTTGAGCTCCAACCATGTTATTAATTATTACTATTCACCCTCCAGACTAACATCATCAGAATCTCTTACTTAAGTCTCTGGGGTGGCTACTCTGATCCCAGTAACAAATCTAGTTGTTGAAAACCTTATTATTTAATGTAAATGTTGATGATCGATTATGATTTCGTTATTGCCCGATTTCAAGAGTGGGATTTATTGATGTTAATTCTTTGAATCCTCATAGACTTGAATATTAGTCCAGGCGACGAATGCTCGAATAAAGGTATAGAGGGAAATGTTTGGAACACAATTTTCAACTCCACAGCTCTTTTAAGGATAGTAAGAGGATTAACATATCAAAGTCCTCCCCTTACCCCCTGTGCTAAAGGGGTGGGGGTGGTTTGAAAGTACCATTTTTTAATTTTTCGCATACATCTCGGAAACTATGCATCTTATGAACGTTCTTATTCTGTGCAAAATTGAGTATATCAAAAATCCCAACCCCTACATCATGTGCTGAAGGGATGTGGTTGGTTTGAAATTGCATTTTCCACTTATTACTTACATGCTTATATCTTGGAAACAATGTGTTCTATTGACATAATCAACTACATAAAAGTGAAGCTTAATAAATTTACTACAAGTTTTTTTTCGTAGAGGTTATCAATAAATCCGATACTTTTCGAGGAATTTATGTTCTAAAGTGATGCATTTTCAAGAAACCAGTGTTTCTTCCATTTTTTCGCTCTTTCAAGTCTTATAACTCTTCAACAATTGATGACACAAGAATGTGCTATGCCAATTACGAGATTGTAGAGCATTGAATAATCTTTCATTCCATGTTCTATAATTCGACTAGTTCACGCATTCCCATACGACTGTTGCAGCAGTTTTAGTTTTAAGTGTCTTTGTTTGGTAGGGAGTTTAGAAACACCCCCTGTGTTTAGTTCCGCAGACGTTCCAATAGTACTCAATATGAATGTTCATACTGAAGCACACTGCCAATTTATGATGACAGAATAGTGTGATATTCGAAGAATGCCACTTGTTGCAAATCTTGGGATTTGACACTCAAAACTAAAACTGCTGCAATAGTCGTATGGGAATGCGTAAACTAGTCGAATTATACATGAAATGAAAGATAATTCAATGCTCTACAATCTCGTAATTGGCATAGCACATTCTTTTGTCATCAATTGTTGAAGAGTTATAAGACTTGAAAGAGCGAAAAAATGGAAGAAACACTGGTTTCTTGAAAATGCATCACTATAGAACATAAATATCTCGAAAAGTATCGGATTTATCGAAAACCTCTACGAAAAAAAACTTGCAGTAAATTTATAAAGTTTCATTTCTATGCAGTTGATTATGTCAATAGAACACATTGTTTCCAAGATATAAGCATGTAAGTAATAAATGGAAAATGCAATTTCAAACCACCCTCATCCCTTCAGCACATAATGTAGGGGTTGGGATTTTTTATATACTCACTTCCAAACTAGTCTCAATAGAGCTGCAAAGTCGAAAGTTGTGTTCCTAACATTCCCTCCAAATTTCATTGTCAACTGATCTATTGTTGCTGAACAGAAAATTTCACCCTCAACACTTAAACTGCTGGAACGGTCTTAGGGAAATGCGTGAAATAGTGAAAATATACATCAAATTGAAGATAATTCAATGCCCTATCAGCTCATAATCAGCACAGATTTTTTTTTCATTGATCGTTCAAAAATTATAAGGCCGAAAAGATGAAAAAATTGGAGGCAGAAGTGTTTTTTTCAAAAAATGTATCACCTTTAAGAGCGGATATCTCAGAAACTATAAGAGATTTGGAAAACATGTTGGTAATTTTGTAAGATTCAATTTTGCACAGAATATAAATGTTCATAAGATGCATAGTTTCCGAGATATATACGAAAAATTCAAAAATGGTACTTTCAAACCACCCCCACCCCTTTAACACAGGGGGTAGGGGTAAGGACTTTTGATATGTTAATCCTCTTACTATCTTTAAAAGAGCTGTGGAGTTGAAAAACTTGTGTTCCAAACATTTCCCTCTATAACCTTCCGTTGACTGGACTATATGTTATTTATCATATATTGTGTATACAACGAATGAATAGTTCAGTACTATAGTAAATTATGCAACTTACTTATTTATCTATTAAGTTTATTGTAGCAAGTGTTAAGAATTAAAAATTATATGAATGTTCATCATAGCAAAGCTGGAGTACAAGGGATATGGAGTATCATATAAGTGACAGTTGACATAATTTCTATTCATCTGTGATTTCTCTCCTTCATGACATCAATAACATTATTCTGTTCTCATCATAAAGATAAGATTGATTGATTATAATGACAAATCAATCTACATATTCTGATTGTTTCCAAGCATGAATAAAATTTTCGACTGGCGGCAAAGTGTATAGTATAGTGCTCTGACAACCACACGAAGTCACATACATAATAGTTTTGCACATTTCCTGACTGTTTCTAAACTTAATTCTGATTTTCAACCGAATTTCTCTAGTGATAGAGAGTACTATGTTCAATGGAGAACAAGGATGAATGAATGCTTCCATCCCATTTTTCCATGAGTGAAGTGTTCTACCATGAGTAGTGTTCTATAGGATTTTCTTAACTGTTCTCTAGTAGTAGTGTCGCACATCTCCCGATTGCAGCCAATCATAAATAATATTCATCAGATGCAGCTCTCTGAACTGTAGTATAGACAACACAGGTTTGAATCTGTGAATTTAGAGTGTGAAGAGCTCTGGCAAACACAAGTAGCCTGTTTGTTTACATCTAGTGTGGCTCATTCCCTGATTGTGTCCAAACATAAGTGAAATTTCGGAGAGGCAGCTAAGTGTGAAGTGTCGTAGTGCTGCCAACGACGGCGTCAGTCAGCCAACATTTAATTACGGCGGGTGGCCGGGCAGCCAGGCCTGTATTTATTCGGTGTCGTTCAATCAGGACGCATTGTGTAGCCGCCCTGATTAACATTTGATGAAGTCGTCTGGCATATGACTTGCCTGCTCTGCTCTGCTCTGCTCCCACCCACTGTCAATCCCAGTCGCCGCAAGTCAATTCCCACACCATCCACCATCCACCATCCAACATCCACCCTCATACAGTCAAGGGAGGAGCTGCATACTAGATGAGACACCACTTCCATTGACTGTTGACTTTTCAGAGGTTGTAATTTTCTGATAATGTAGTGATTTTCAGGGTCATGTCTACTAGAAAATCTTGACAACAAAAATTGACTGATAAAGAATTTGTTGTATGAGAACCAATATCAGAAGCATATTATTACTGATCAGTAGCTACGATCAGTTATTACTATGATGTAGTAATAATTAATCATCACCAGCGTACTTCGAACTAGCTGAGAATTGATTATTTGCAAAGCCCAAAGCGAAATTATCACGACTCTAGTACTTGATTTTTGGCAAACAAGTCGTTCTCAGCTGGATAAGTACTTACCTTAAAACTTACCTTACTTTTGAACTTACCTTAATAAATCCTGCCTTACTCGCGGGATCGAATCAAGGCCACTCTAGATGAACAGGTCGTGCTCCTGCAAACGTGACGTCACAAAAATAGGCCGACTGGCAGCCGCTTCTCGTGTTCTGTAGCCCATTCTCCATCCATATTTTCACAATTATCTGATATTCGGGGGCTCATATTTCAATAAGGAAGTATTGTAATTCAATAGCTCATTAAGTGGACTCTTATGAATAGTGAATACTCACTGTTTATATATACTTAATTTCAATACTGTCTATACTTAATGGGCATGGAAGAAATGACTAACCACAAGTTGCTTTTCTGGAAATATTTATTATAGAAGTACGTACTGAGAGTTGCACTTACTATCAAATTATTATATCTCTACTATTATTTACACCTATTCACTATTCCAACCTTACTACTAAGCTTTTCCAGTTTCCTTTTTCTTGAATATTTTCCCTTTCTGCAATAAGACTGGATCCATTCTACTGTAGTTGTTCAACAGAATATTACAAAATGTGAACACACTTTTTTTCAAAAAAACCATTCATATCATTATAACAAGTTTTGCAATCATGAAATTTCACATTAACGAGGGCATTCAGCATTACATCCATTAAAGTGTTTCTCTGATATTTTCAATTATTTAGAATGCGTATTCGTACCGCCCACTCATCATAAAATTGAATATCTTTTAATGGAGTAATCAGCAAATTTGATGGATACTTTAGATTGCATCTGTCTATTACTGAAAAGTAGCATGAAAATGCGTTTGATTTGAGTACATAACTTATCAAATACGAGGGAATTTATACATTCTTTACATTTTATAAATATACGCTCTCAGTACAAATCTGGTTTCGAGATTGTCAGTATGAGATTTCCCTAATAGTACATATTTGGAATTAGAATCATTCTGTAACTGCTCTACTATTTCCAATAAAGTATAAACAGTGTGTGTGTCAATGCTGATTGAGTGTCATGAGTATGGTTTCCGCGTATTTTTGATGATTTCTCTCCTCGCTTTGAAAATTATTCCACTAGTCCAGCCAGATCAAAACCGTTTTCGAGAATAAATTGTTCTCATGCTCGTCGTTTACTGAAGTGAGGGTACGACAATAAGCTATTATTAAATCATTATTAAATCGAGTTCCTTTAAGTACGTGACCAACATTAAATTTACTACTCTCCACCACTTGGCTATGGTATCTAGAAAGATAATAGTACCCTCGAAATTTTCATTCTGAATGTTGCATTCTCTTAAAGCTGCTACATTTTTCTCATCAAATACCTGAACCGGCAGGTGAGGTTGCAACATCCTTACGTATAGTAAATCTTCCATAGAAATGTTCTATACACACTCGCGAAGATTTAATTTATTCATTTTTACTTCTATGTATAGCTCGAAGCCATATTTGAGCCTTATTAAAGTTTTTGGGGAACGAAAATACTGTAACATTAGGTAATATATCATAATTGCTTCTACAGCCTGGTACACAGCATTTATATGGCATGATTAACTTGTTTGAACATAATCACGGAAGCAGTTTCCACATGAACGCTTGAAACTAAATGAGTCGATGCTATTTTAGTTTCATAAGGTAGCTCGATAGCTCAATAGTTCAATAGTGGTAGTTTCAATTGTTAAATTGAAGTTTCAACGTAGCTATTTCAGTGGGGAAATATGGGATTCCTCGGCATGCAGTCCGCCTACTCTTGTGACGCGTCACCCAAAGTGGTGGGGAAAGAGCATGGCCTGTTCATCTAGAGTGGCCTTGATCAATTACATTAGAGTCAACTATGAAGTAGAGGTGTAAATAGCTGATTCTCTTTTACAAAGATCAACTCTTATTGAATAAACACACTAATTTTCAGTTGAACAATACAAGAAAGTATGATATCCAGAGGAGAAAATGTAGCCTATTAATTTATTCTCATAAGGGCGCTCAGAAAGTACTATCCAATAGATAAGGATTAGAGGAGAATGACTATCAATCTTTACTATGAAGATGGAGTGAGGAAAAACATTTTCATTTAAGATTACTGGAATTTACATTTTTCCACTCGTGAGGTGTACATCACGAGTACTTGCTACGTTCTGGCAAGAAAAATCGTGTACTCTACAATTTAGTCCTCAGCGTGGAATTATGATAGAAAGTTGATTGTTAAAACAGTATACAGTTGCTGTTTTGTGATTTCCATGAATCAAATTATTAGGCTACCAATTGCTAATTTCATAATAATTTAGTGAGAAAATATTGCCGTAATACTACTACAATGTAAAACTGATTCAATTTCTCCACAACGCAGACGCCAAACTTCTATTCCATATTTGTTTTCTACTTGACTTTTTCATATAACTTTCATCATCAGTTCAGATCAAAGGATTTATATCTATAGTACTGCAAAGTCCGTGTAGTTCATAGAAATTTGATGATCTTCGATGTTCATTTAAATGATACTAGGAACTGTGTGACCGTGTGTTACCTTTTTTAATTTTCTTTTGTTAGATTACTTATGCTCCATGTTGAAAGCCTTGTCTCATCGTTCTCTTAATATTATTTCTTTTCTTTGTTCCCATTCTCTCAGTACCAGTGTGGAGTTTCCCAAGAAAATAAACATCCTCCATACTTTAACTTGAACTTACTGAAATCCTCTAAGGGATTCTCACTCATTGAATTATCGATGAGCGCCAATCCCTAATCATATCATATGGCATATGCTCATGTGTTTGCTTGTTCCTAATTGGTCGAAAATCAAATAGCGGGAGATTGTGTTCTCATTTAATCGAGCGAACTGGCAATCAAGTTCATCTGAATAAATTAGGATGCAATGGGGAATGCCTTGTTTACTTTATACTTGGTGCTGAGAACTGAAATCGACCCCTTCCTGAACCGTCCTAATGTTTGAACATAATTTCAGATCGTATGTCGTCCAACTAGTCGTTTCCCAATGGATCAATCCTTGGTACTAGGATACTGTGCTGATTTGTCTCATCAACATGACAGCTAACATCTTATTGTTCGAATACTGATGATCTCTTTTTCAGTGCAGCATCATTTTACGAAGAGACACACCGTACAGTAAGCTATCATGCACAGCCCTTTCCTAGCTGGAGGCATTACATCAAAGTCTCACCCTCCTTCAGTTTGCTTTTCTCTTTTATCCTTAATGATCCACATCAATATTTAATCACGACTTGAGTAGATACGGGGTTCAACCAGTGAAGGAAGCTGACTGGAATCAGTTATAATTTTTCCATGTATTCTACACCATCTTATTTTGAAAAAAACTATTTTCAAATTCAAGATACTCAATCCAAATCAGCATCATCAATTGTATAATAATTCATTCATTAATTCATATTCCACTGAATTATACATTTCTATCACAATAGTAGACTATGACTAAACAAATAAAATATTCAAAGATTGAATGGTTTTTTGTGAAGTAGTACCCGATTGATAAGTATCACCATCTTCGCTTCAGTATTTAAGTAGGCGGCAAGTAGACTACATGTGTCTAGGCCACTAGAAGTAAGCCTATTGTAGTATTTTAGTACTACGGAACTATGGATTTTGGCCAGTGAAACTCAGATGTAAGAGAAAACTTCTATACTTCTTCTATACAGAGAAAACTTCTAGATTGTTAAAACTTCTAGATTGTTTATTCTATTGTTCGGTTTTGACTGTTGAATAGTACGCCTGGTCTTTTTCAAGGACTAAAAAAAAATCGATCATCTAGAGCCAGACTATCAGTGCGGTTGACACGTCTTGACAGAGTAGATCACTAGCTCCAGTAGTACCAGAGACCAGCCAACAGCCATGATGTGCACAGTGAGCGGACGACGTTCACATTCCTCTTGAATCACGTGATTGGTGCGTTCGCTCCCTCTCTCGTCTGATCCCCCTCCCAAAACACTGTAAACTAATCCTCCAGCCACTCCACAACTTCCTTTCTTGGTTTAATCCGGCAGGAAGTATTTTCAAGGATTCTATTACCAGAGATGCAGGAAACTGTGGAAGTAATATTATACAGTCGTTCTCTCAACAAGAATTCCAAGAGTAATTTCAATTGGAACAGAGATAAACTTTCATATTATGAAATTGGACAAACAAGTATAAAAAGTATCTTATCTGTGACATGATATGATTTTCAACTGGTATCATCCTCATTGTAGTATAAATTCCATCATTTTAACGTCTATATCAACTGAATTGGAAAAATTAACTTTTGATAGTCGTGAGGTTTAGGACAAATGAATCAATTAGAATAATGAAAGGTATCAATTCTCTGCAAGCTACGGTTCATTACTGACTTTTTCTTGTTAATTAGCCTTGAGCAAAAGAAAATTGTAATTTATTCTATTCAACATAAGCTCATGTCAAACTCAAAATACATGTCTGGATGGAAAGAGGGAGAATATCCTTCTCAAACTCTATTGCAAAACAAGCTTATTAAGAAATGTGTTGTGATGAAGTACGTAATTTTAAGTTCATTATTTTCTGTCTTTTTTTTGTCTCCTTCAGCATTACATGCATATTCAATCTCGATGTGTGGAAAAACTTATCGTAGTTAATATGAGTTGTAGTAGAGTATAATTATAGTTGTAGTAGAGTTAATATGAGTTTTATCGTAGTTAAACTATATGTAGTTCATTATTATACAATATTGACAGAGTAATGCATAATTCGGGAGAAAATGAGCTCTTCTATGGATAGCAGTAGATTACGCTGGATGAGTTTTCTTACAAGGAATGAATACTGAATAGTCATGAACCACACAACTATCAAACATCAACCAAAATAATCAAATATCTCTTAACTCAATGCCCATTCTCATTTTATTTGGTTGAAAATTATGGACTGATCACATTCAACTGTGAAAATTTGTTTCTAGGGAAAACATATAACCAACTGAATTCAGGAGTTGAATCCCGTTGCTTGAAGATTAGAGATTGAAGCTGTTTATATTGGAATTGATGATGAAAAACTGTGATGACCTCAATACTGGATTGGAGCAGACAAGTTGGCCAAATTACTGTCAACCCTACGAATATACTTGACCCGACCAACCAGTCATCCACCTAGGGGTATCTTGATAAAGTCCGACTTGATTAATTTGCTTGGTGAGGGGAAGCGGGTGGATGCAGGGGGTTAACACACGCGCACCAAGAGGAGAGAGAGATTGTTGGCAGTTTTTCACAGAGCAAAGAAACAAGTACACGCGCAATCTTCATAATCCCTGCAGTGCTGCACTTGCACAGCCCAAGACTAATCCAGCTTATCCAGAAAGTAATTTCGGAGTCCTTTGAAAGCGAGTTCTCTATTTTATTTTTCCCGCTCTCCCTTTTGCGCCGTGCGAACCCTTCCCGAGCTGAGCGGGGCCCCGTTGAGACGCAGAGCACGGGATATTGCGTCCCGGAAACCTAAACTCGCTCATTTTCTTCCCTTCGTCTCGTCATCGAAAAGGGCTCCTTATCTCCAGGCGGCCCTTCAACCCACCCACTCCCTGTCCAAACCTCCCACCCTCCACCCCACGATGACACATCAAGCTTCTGTCACTGCCATAGTACAATTTCATCATATCATCCACTTCTTATTTTACTCGGGACCATTTACTCCTCCTGGCTCAGCCATCTCCTCAGCTGTTTCGTCGTTTATTCTCCTTTTTTAATAACGCCGTCGTCTCCTCGCCGCAGAAAAAAGGGAAAAGTCCAGAAAAATACATCTGACTTTATGACGTTTAAAGTAAACGAGAATATTCATTCGAGCTGCTTACATTTCGCCTGCAGCCTCGCCCATTCTTTTACAGTCGCGAAAATTTCAGAAGTCTCATTACTCGAATTTCGAATTCCTTATTCGCAAAGGGAATTATTCCAGTGAATTAATTGGTTTCCCGAAATTAATTAAACCTGAAGCAAATCGAAAAGAAGTTATAAATTTAATTCGGAATTTGGTCTACTAGGGAATATGGTTGGAATCTATTATCTTCATACATATACTATTAATTTTCTTTCTCTGCTCATAAATTTTGCTGCCATTGATAAGGAAGAAATTGTTCCACAAATTTATGTATGGGGCCCAGATAAAAATTTCTATAATAATAAACTAAACAAAGCTCTAACCTCTAGCGGAAATATCCATCTATTTTTACAAACATGAAACATCACACCACTTCCTCCCTATGATCCAAATATTATAGCTGATAATTTATTCGAACAATAATAACTATTATTAATATCTCATTCATTAAAAATTACTCAAATACTGAAATGGACATGAATACTATGCAACTCTACTCGATCAATGAAATTCAAGATTGATTTGCATGATTTCAATTCTCTCACATTGTATGAGTCTTGGTTGTTTCAAAGATGACAACATGGAACATTTTTTTATAAAAACCTTCAATGGTCTCAACCCATTCATGGTTTCAACCCCACAAAGGTCTCAAATTTGATTATTTTCATACATCTTAATACATTGAACTACGTAGATGGCAACATAGGATGGAGCGGTTAGTGGCAGCCAATTTGCCAGATCCAGGGCTGTATGAATGTTTAATGATCAAACAGGTTGTGTTTGGTGGCCACTGGGATGTCAGCCCTCAGCCGAGAGCCGACCCATGTCACACGCTGCCGCTAGAACAATGGTTGCAAGACATTGTGTTCGTGAGTGGAGGATGAGGAGTAGGTGGATGAGGAGGTGAGGGCTTCCATTGTTCAGTGCCTCATCGTTCATGCGGTGAGGCGAGCGCTACTCCCTGAGGACTTGTAGTTGTCCAGGTGAGTTAGTAGAGAGTGCCCTGGAGAGTACGCGGCACATTCATATCAACACACACCGTATTATAATTATTATATTATAGGTAGGGTAGCGGGTAGCCTACTCTGCATACAGACCCGCATCACTCACCAATCATAACTAACCGATCCATTTGACTCGATTCCATTTGCTGCTCTGCTCCTTTCGTTTGTTTATCGAAATCAATCACATTAGCCATGCAGCACAATCATTATCACAAACGACTGTAATAGAACTGATGCACAAACAACATGCACTCAATGCGCTCCCCTTGTTTCTCCACGACAACGACGCCAAATATGGTCAGATTCACTTCAATTTGTCAGCGTTATTTGAATGGCAAGAATTGATGCTATTCATAAGGAATGATGAGACAGTATAAAGGGAATATCGCAGAATCATCCCACTGTCAGCATTGGTTGGATGGGAATCACTGATGTTATTCATAAGGAGTACTGACAGTGTATAAAGTGAATCTCATTGTAACAACCCGAACCGTATTCATTTCAGCCGTGTATCATTTACATTGACGACTGTTCATCATTCTGTCCAGTGTGTATGTGTTCTCTGCATTCTGCCAATGCATTGTGACATCAGCCAGTGTACCTGTTGCTTTGTTCTTTGAGGATAGCTAGTTGGTCATTTGATGAGAGTGGCAAACAACGAAATATGAAGCTTAGTATGGTAATAAATATGTCTTACTTCTAACGCTGGGTTGCACTGAACAGAATCTATTGTCTCAATTCAGCTTATTATCATAGGTACTAAGCAGTTCTGTAGCAGAACTGTAGCAGAATTATAGAACTCTACTCTAAGAAGTACTGTGTTGATCCTAGATTACAATTTGAAATTCTGGAAACATATATTAATCTGATCACGTGGTATAATATGGATTGTCCATAAGCAGTGAAGCAAATAAGAAATGAAAGGAATTGTATCAGCAGGGTTTCAGGACTCAGAGCAAAGGAATCTCATGAGGAATTTCATTCAGTAGACAGACTCATGAATACCTGAATAGATAGCACGAAACAAATCTGGTGTTTGTGGATAGACAACAGTTAACTACGTGGATTAAAGTTCATAGAATTATTTCTTAAGAATTATTAAGTCTATTTATTGTTCGATTATACTTGTTCATATTTTGATCATACCACACAAAATATCCTGCTAAAATACATCATTGTCATGTTAACAGTTGTCGTCTAAAATGACTCAGTATTTGAAAAGTTACACCGATTTCAATGTATAATTGAATTTTATAACTTCTACGGATGATGATCTTGTGTTGGATATCTCTTCTGCTTTCTACTTTTTCTTACTCCTCTAGTCTTGAGGGAAACTGTGACAGCTGAATTAAAAATACTTCTTTCCTTGCATTTTAATTTTTCCAATAATTAGATTAAGGAATTTTTGATAGCAATTGTATTGATATGAAAAAAATGCAACAAATCTCATTCAAGAATGTGAACGCTAATAAGAAACCCACTTCAGCGGAGTCCATTTATCAGAGATTTATGATCAAATAATAATGAATATTATCATCTTCAGTGATAATTATCATGCACAATCAAGTCAATGTCAGTGTGGGGTTGGAAAAGGGAGAAAATTTAGAACTGTGACATGTCAACACAAGGGTGCTGATGCCGATTCGTTAAGGCAGCGTTGAGAAAGAATAGTTGACAGGGGAGAGGGTTACTTTGGCTAGGGAAGTCTGGGTGTTATTGATTTCCATATGCGGAGAGGATTTGATAGAAAGTATCAAAATTCATGAACCGTGTCTCGGTTGAATCGCGCCAAATGATCGTGACCACATCTGGTACATGATGGGTCATGAATATTGAATTAGATCTCAGCAGCTTCATCCCCCCTCCCAACGTCATACATCATCCACCATCCAGTGGTCGCTCAACAAAGTGTTACATGCGTGAAATACCTTGCAAGTCTGATGAAACGTGTTCATAATCTGGTGCTGACCCGCTGATCAAATCTGGGTGAGGAATTCCTTTTGACTTCAAAATATGAATAATTGGCCAGAAAACATGTACAGTACTGTAATTTATTCCTGAACCAATTTGAGAAATTGTCTTTCAGTGAGGCCAAAGATAGACATGCTGATGAGAATGTTTCAACGGTGATAATTTATTGAATTCGAATGTGATAATGCACATAACGAAATATCTTTCAATAACTGAAGACTGCAACTCTGCAGTAGGCCTACGGTCGATATAAGAAGCGACACCAGTTAGGAGCAAACTAAAATAGTTGGATGGGTGTTACTTCTAACAGTAACTCGAATGTAGAATAATATTTACCACATAATGAAGCCCCTAACCAAAAAAATATAATCCCTATATGTTGAGCAAGTAAGTTCCTTGGATATGTATTATATCGCTTGATTCTAATATCTCGCCTAATATTTCTCATTCTACATTCACTACAATAAAAATGATACGTTCATGCAAATAAATTTTTTCTGTAAAGTGAGCTCAGCATCATTCTCTTGTGCTTTGGATCAGTTGATTGAACTCAGAACAATATTCTTCATTTCACCTCTGCCAGGAGTTGAAGGAATGAAGGAACTTATCTCATGGATGGACATCGTGCGATAGCAAAAATACATTCTCATTGAACTGACCCATTAATTAGTCAACTGCGACAATTGGACCATTATTTATATTGGAATTTGTCGGTTGAATATGAAAAATATTCAATAGTGACAGAAGAATTCAATAAGACTATCTCTATCCTTGATGGATGAAATAGGATTATTTTTTTAAATTCTAATACTGAAAAAATGCTTTAACCCTGGTAGGGCGTTCTAAGTATTACCTCTCAAACATAGTATTCTTATATAAGGTATTCAAAATATAGCATTCAAACAAGAATTATGTGTACTGAATAATAATGATAAAGTGGTGGTATTTCTGTGTTCTGTTATCCTGTAATACTCATACAGTACTGAATCATTCAGCACAAAAAATGACGTATGCATTCTTTTCTAGTGCAGCTCTGGAATATTGATTTCATTAGTTTCATACATATTATCATTATTCCATATGAATTTGGAAAAACTCTGATGTTCATCCCAATGTCATAAACCATGGGTTTTGACAGCTCTTCAAGCACATCAAAATTTTAAATCCATTTTCCTTTTTAATTTTCAATAATAAAATCAGGATCACTAGAAAGCCAAATTGCTCTGACTGAATGAAAAATCGCAGAGCTTCAGAGTGGTGGAACTTTCCAGTCAGCCGGCATTTTCATATTAGATTTTGTCACTTTTTCGAGTTAGTCTCTTTTTTGTGCCGCTCCTCGCAAACATCCAAAGACTCTGACTGGCCAGGACCTGGACCTTCCTCTAGACCTCACTATTAGTTATAATGTCATGCTGTTTTTTTTATAGGAATTTAAAAATTATAAATAAAATGTAGAGAATTCAAACCAAGAGGAAGATCCTCAAAATTTTAATACCTAAATATTTTTAAAAAAGTAATCAAATTGAAATAAATAGAAACTCCTTTTTATATAAGATAATCAAAACTTGTTCGATAATAGTCTGTTTTCCTTTTCTTCATAGCCCAAATTATATAACTTTCAACTTATACATTTCAAATTTATTTCTTTTTAAATATTGTAAACCGATAAATTTTGCATTTCTTAGAATGATTTCTTCTTTTTATTTGAGAAATATCTTCTCTACCATCTTCAGCTATGTATCTCCTTTGTAACTCTTTTTCCCATTTGGGAAGTGGAGGAGCCCCCAATATCTACTAAAAATTATAACATTGGTTACAAATGGTCATACATATTAATTGTTTTCTTTAACGTAATGAAATTGTTGAAGCTTACTTCCCGATCCGTCACACCAAGTTCAAATTCAAAATCAAATTTTATGAAAATTTGAAATCACGCAAGCATAGGTCACGTATGCCTTGAGAAATGGCGCGGCAAACTTTTTTGTTTGTGAAAGTTGTTCAGTGACAAGGAAGTTGTAGATTGTTGGTGGATGGCAGGGCTCTCTCCATTCTTCGAGAAAGAGGTGTAATTTATTTAAGAAGTGAGTAATTTCTTGGAGAATGTGTTGTGCGGGTGTCTGGTTGACTAATAGGCGCACCTGGCAAGTGTGGCTAGGAGCTGAACGCCGATTGGTCGAGCCGAGTCACGTGACTGTCAGATCGATAAGTAGCTTCTCTGGAGAGCCCCCTGCTGCCATCCCTTGACAGCTTTAAACATCACTTCACTCAAATATTTCTCGCGCTGGCAATTATTCGCAGTACTCGAATACTTTCCTTAATCTGCCCATTCATAACGTGAATAATTTTGGTATTTGATAAAGTTTCCATAGATAAATAATAGTACGTCACTTGGAAGCTGGGAAACTCGGTAAAGAATTTGAACATTAATTTTTTTTTCAAATCTCCCCTAACAGAGTTTCATAGATATCGAGAAGAGAACTGATAATTTATTTATTCTTCCATATACAATGAATACACTTTAGGTGAAAACAACAAGCGTTCGCTTGAAACTGCTCCAAATAGACAATCAAGAGCTCAGGTAGAGATGTTAACTCAATACTCACATAATTTGCATTATGATCGTGATATAAAATGTGAAAAAAATTCAGAATCTTTATCCAAGGTAGTTGGAATACAAAATAAATTATGCCAACTAACTAGCAAATTTTGTTTGCTATTATTCTGTTTAATGTCATATCCCAATTATAAATATTTTTCAAACATTTTATTTTTAAGGGTAGAGAAGGAAAGGATTGTAAGCGCATCATATTCACTGATTTATAAGGTGATTATTCAAAATCACAAAAGTTCTTAGAAAATGAGTAAGGATATCAATAAGGGAAATAAGGAAATACGAATATTGTGTTCCTTTTTATAATGACATACTTAAGAAATGCAGATAATGCGTTTGCGTTAGGTTCGAACTGTAATTTTTTCCTTTAATTTTTCTCTATATTCTGTTTTACTTGTCTATCTTTCTATCTTCAGTTTAATCCTCTTTATTACATACTTTACTTATCTATTACGATTTTAGTTTTCAATTATATTCAGTCATGTACAGTGCTTTTTTTGTACCACTATGGGTAACGTTAGACTTATTGGGAATTGTCATATTGTATAAATAATAATTATATAAACATGATATATGAGTACCTACTGTGTCTGTGTGCTTGTCGTGCATGTTGTGTAGAACACACTTTACTGAATTCTGATGAATAGCAATAATTTAATGGTAATTTAGTTATTAATCAATTCTATGTGGGATATGGTAATGGTAATGTATGGTAATGTAATGGTAATGTAATGGTAATGTAATGGTAATGTAATGGTAATGTAATGGTAATGTAATGGTAATGTAATGGTAATGTAATGGTAATGTAATGGTAATGTAATGGTAATGTAATGGTAATGTAATGGTAATGTAATGGTAATGTAATGGTAATGTATGGTAATGTAATGGTAATGTAATGGTAATGTAATGGTAATGTAATGGTAATGTAATGATAATGTAATGGTAATGTAATGGTAATGTAATGGTAATGTAATGGTAATGTAATGGTAATGTAATGGTAATGTAATGGTAATGTAATGGTAATGTAATGGTAATGTAATGGTAATGTAATGGTAATGTAATGGTAATGTAATGGTAATGTAATGGTAATGTAATGGTAATGTAATGGTAATGTAATGGTAATGTAATGGTAATGTAATGATAATGTAATGGTAATGTAATGGTAATGTAATGGTAATGTAATGGTAATGTAATGGTAATGTAATTATTAATCAATTTCATTTGGGATATTCTATATTTTGCTCCAATTTAGAGCGACAAATCTTCTTAGGCTGGCCACTAACGGTACAACATTCATGATACACAGTCGTCATACATTGATGTGTCATCACAGCCATGATCACAGCGAAACTTTTCGATCAAAAATTTTTGAGGCTAGGTCTTGTATCTCCCATACTATTTTTATCTTCGTATCTACGATCTTCACGATATCTTTGTTTTTGTATCTATGATTTTGTTGTTTATTATTTCTTTGCTGTGAATTTCCTGAATTTCTTTCTTGAATTTTTGATATTTGAGGTTGAATTATTCTTCTATCATTAAAACTTGTCATTTTCCAGTGATTTATTTATTTTTATTGGCTGTTTATTTTATGTAAGAAGCCTCTAGATGATGATGAACACGTGTATGTACATGATAAACATGATTTGTTTGACATGCATGTTCTGCCGTTAGTGGCCAGCCTTGAAGAGGTGATAATATGTGGAGAGCTTTGTGTGATTGTAGTAAAGTATGCTCTATCTATATTTGAAGCTGTTCTGATATATAGCAATAGTGCAATAATATTTCAATGTTCAGAGTATTATAATTTTTTATCAGTTCATTCAAAACTCAATATTTTATATAAAAATGTAAGGAGTTAGTAGAGTACTGTGTGGTTGTTGTGTACTGTAGTGTGCTCCCGACTCAGTACTGTTCTGATAAATCACAATAACAGAATAATGTATTTACAAAGTTTATGTCCTAGGATATTCTATGTTCCATATCAATTCACAGTATTTGAAAAGACAACATTTCTTGGACAGAAGGTAAGGATATGAGTAGAGTAGTAGTATGTGTAGAAGAGGCTCTCCGTGCTGTGTGCTCTCTCTGATCGATAGTATTGCTGTGCTCCTCGGCGATGGAGATGGTGGAGCGAATTCACGCGCCATCAAGCGCATTATGATGCGACCCATTCAGCGACGCTATTTGAATACTCGACGATAAAAATTGCTATACAAGACCATGTTCAACTCTAATTGGGCGTTCAATTGGATAACGACTCTAAGTTTTTCCCTGCTCACCCTTCACCCATCCACATAAACAGTGCCCACCTTACCTATTGTCATCCTCTCTCTCTCTCTCTCTCTCTCTCTCTCTCTCTCTCTCTCTCTCTCTCTCTCTCTCTCTCTCTCTCTCTCTCTCTCTCTCTCTCTCTCTCTCTCTCACATCATACTATTTTCTTTATATTGCTCACATTAAACCTATATTTCACTCGTTTCCCCAAAAATTGAAAATTCATGATTGAAAGCTGATGCTATTGAAAGTTATTGAATACAGAGAGATTATCACGGAACTAAGTTACTGATTAGAATCTCACATTAGTGTTTACTTTGTAAGGGAAAGAGTTTCTTGAATAAGATTTTACAGTGAAAACTCTTTTTCAATAATTAATTTGGAAAGTTATCAATAATCATTTTCGAAAGACTTCATTGTTGAAGTGTCTTATCAATTCTTTCACAAATCTCATGGATTTGTCTATGATGCTCAAAATCGCTCATATACTCCAAAACGTTACTCAAATTGGTGCAGTGAAGGAAGATTGTGAAACATTGATGTGGAAAGGAGATCAGAGTTGAAGATGGAAAAATTGATGATAACGTTCATAGTGTAAAATCCTGCTCCAGGGGGGGGGGGGGCACAAATAACACATGAAAATAATTATAAATTTTTAGGTTATGCTGAGAGTATACGTAGAAATGAGAGTTTATGTTGATATTCGTACAGCTATGCCATAGCATAGGCAGTGACAAAGCAGTAGGATATTGGCAGAAGAAACAGTATATAGTAAAAAGATTTGATTTGAAAAGTAATTTCCTGAACCGGTAGGTTGATGGTCTACAAAGTAGCCGAAATTGGAACTACAATTCTCCGAAATGTTGCTATTGGCTTAAGGTACAAAAAGGGATATTAAGTTGAATTCAATGCCAATATGCAGTTCAATCTGAATTTTCTCGTTATAATAACCTTTACATAACCTTAATTTTGACATTATTTTTCAACAAAATTTGGTATAAGAGACGTTTTGGACGTTGGTCTGTGTTTCTATCCAATTAAGTGAATTGTAATATCTAGAATAAATAAATAAATTAATAAATAATCAATTCTGTCACCAGGATCAAGCAGAGATTTAAAATTCGGAATAAATCCACTCACTAAATAATGACCAGAATACTTTAAATCTAGTACCTGTTTCACAGTTGGAGGAGATATTAAACCGCACAGGACAACAAACCAAATGGCAACTCCATGCGAACCAGGTCTCTGACAAATACTATGGTTTATAATTTGGTACTGCCCTGAACCAAAGTAGTAGATGTTTCGAGTACCGAGTCTAATGTGGATGCTGTCTATGCGATTAAATACCTACCCTTGGAGCATTAGCTGGTTGTCAAATTTTAGGGACTTTTCAAATGAATTTGTAAAAATTAATATCACATATGATTTTAGGAACTTTAGAACAACTTTTAAAACAGAAAGAACAAATATTAAATTACATTAAGACAGAAATTAAAGCTTTAAAAAATTTAGTATGCGGACTAGGTTTGTACAAATCATCCAACCGATGATTTGTAAAAATGACCTTGAGCTCCCAATTTCCACCTGGGCTTCTTCTAAGAAATTATTGCTCTTAAAATTTGCATACTAATTCGGGATTGGTCAGATACCATGACGTAACAAATGCGCCACTTGAGTAGTGTAAATAGATCCAACTTTAAAGCTTTTATTGAGATGAGTTTCGTGTTATAGGTTGTTCTAAATTATCGAAAGGTTTCTTTAGAACAATAATAAACAATATAATCACGTCTACATTGACATACATAGATTAATAAGGAAGTAAAGTAGGTGATTCAAAAGAGCTCGTGCTGGCGCTAATTTTGTGAGCTTCAAATAGCTAATACGTAGATTTGTGAAACATAGACCACAATTTTTTTTAAAAGAAAGAAGAAATATGAATTTATATAAACATGCTTGTAACAATAATGATAAATGCTTCTTTTGTTTACATTGTTTTTTTATATGATTAGATGTCAATCCTAAACTACTATAAATATAACCAGGACTATACAGAGGCTTTGGGGAAAAATAAAACTTTACAAATAAATTTAGCTTAACGACAACTATGAATAAATATTTGGGCCTATTCGGCAGACAAATTTTGATATTTAAAAAGAAGAATTAATTTGCATTTTCTGGTCGCTAATAACTATTAAACGAACTGCCTTCTGAATTAGCAAGTTGTTGGTACAAGTAAGCCCTGTTTTATTTGGGGTTATGAATCTGGATTATTTTCAACCTCAAAACATTCTAACTGTCATTCAAAATGATGAACACTATGAATAAAATATGGTTTAATTAATTAAATTCCAAAAAAAAGATATACTCAATTTGGTAAGTACAGCCTCTATAGGTCAGATAACGGTTGTCTATCTGCCTCTGGTTAGATTATGGTTTGTATTTGGCATTGAAAATTGTTTCCTTTACTCTGACTGTTTATAAAATTCTGTAATGAATAACTTTAGGGATGTGAAATCAATCGGTATGTCACAATAGTTATAATCAAAGTTGACTATCAAAAAGTACAACTATAAAAGTTATCATCAATATTCAAGCTTATAATGTACAAGAGAGGTGGTTAATACAACAACTATATTTTTGCAAGAACATTGAAGTTGAAAAAGCCCTCAATCACAAAAACTCTTAATATTCTGTGAAACACGTATGATAAACAATGCTTTCTTTGCAATTTCAGGCCTTCATCTTGACTGAATCAATGACTCCTTCATATTTGGTGAGTGGAACAAGTACATTGTGAATAGATTACTATATTATCGGGGATGCGATTATCATCACCGTACTATAAGAAAATGGAATTGAATAAGACTGATTAGCATCAGAAACACTGATCAAAAAGTACGAAGTATACCTCAATATTACCAATAAATAGAATATCTATAATATGGAAATATTTGTTTCTGTAGACTCTATCTTTCGTTTTCATCATACGAAATGATGATGCTATGGAATACATTAGAATAATGTTTCAGATACAAATCAGCCAACCCAAATACTGAAGAATCAGTGAACGTGACAATCCAAACCAGATAATGATCATTGAATAACATAATGTCACAAAAGATGCTATGCATGGACCTCGTTTGAATTATTGAATCTATAATAGAATAATATTGCTAAAGGGTTCTCTGCAGATTGTCACACTTTGGTTCGTTGCAAAGCATTAGCAATCTCATTCAAGCTTGAAAAAGAAGCTTCTTAACAAATGGAAGTTCTTCTGTTCCACGATTTAATATTGTAAAAATCATCGTAATAAACTTGTGTTTAATTGGAAAATAAAGACACTTACAGGAGTGAGTGATTATGATTTCATGCTTTTGAACCCACTTTTGACCAATGGAATCAATGAAAATAAAAATCAGCAAACCCACATACTGAAGAATCTGTGAACGTGACAATCCAAACCAGATAATGATCATTGAATAACATAATATCACAAAAGATAATCTGGAGACTATTTGGTTGAGTGGTTTTGTGTCATATTCATTGATTCTAACAACCATATTGTTACATGAACTTGCTACCGGCTACATGCCCTCTATAGATCCAATATCGGAACAAAAATTAATGACAGGGACCTCCTCCGAAGAACATATCTAGCCGTTATTTATGTGAATGAGGAGCGATATAGATGCGACACTAATCACATCGGATAATAAGGGATAAATATATAGTAATAAAGGATATTAGTGATAAGGATACAGTAACAACGGATATATAGTAATCATATCGGATAAAGGAAGTGCAGAGCCAGTCCGGTTAGTTAGACAGATCGCTATATATTGGAGTATTGTATCGTCAAGTACCTTACAATGGGCCTGAACTTATTAAATTATTACGGTGGGATATGGGTCTTATTTCATTAGGGTCGGTTTTCTCCACTTGCGAGCGTTGGTTGGACTCTTGAGTGAAGAGTACTCACTCCACTCGCCCTCGCCCCTCGGGTGCTGGTGGGCTCTCCCGCTGATGCAGGCTGATCCTGTGGGAACACCGCGTCACCACAGCTACGCCACCGCGTGTCGAGATCACAAGCATCATCCAACAATTTTTGTCACAACGCTCGTCAAGCGCTGTGGGTGGCGTAGCTGCGAATGTGCCCTTGTACATAGAGTGGTCGCTGTGCGTGGAGCTGAAACAGTTGTATTGAGAAAATAATTGTGACTAATTGTATGTTTGTGTTTTGCAATCAGTAAGACAGAGATTGATATCAAATTGAAATAAAAATCAATAAAACTTTGGATTCAATGATTTTATTTAAGGCAAAGTACATCAGTACACAAGCCAGGTCACATACAACATTCATTATAAATAAAATACAATATACAATGTCAGCTTCTAAAAAGTCCAGTGTCTAATTGTCTTTCTGTGATGACTATTTTCACTATGTCCAACGTATATTAATCATATAATATGTCCACTTCTATTACCAATATAATATCATAATATATTATGTTTAATTTAATGAATGTTACAAAGTAATAAAGTATTAGCTATCAAATAGCATCAACAAACAAGTAAAGTACATCCCATAGAATAACAAATTACATCACAGAAGTCACTCCCCACTATGTTCAACAATGTAACCCTCACAGCCACTCATTTCAAACAGCTCACCAATTTTATAAAGAGGGGTATCCAAGAGCCATTTTTTGACCGTGCTGGCAAATGAGCTACTTGGCAAGGACCGAACTCTCTCAGGTAGGTGGTTATAGATTTTCACACCTGAAACAGGGAAACAGGGAAACAGACATGCAGATCCGCACGATGCCTAGTATTATAATTATGTATATCTTCATTTCTGGCCAAATTGAATTCATCCTTTTTTATGGCTAACAAAAATTGGAAAATATACACATTGAAAACAGTCATAATTTAACAATGCCGAAAAAAAGCTTACAGTGCTCAAGATAAGGAGCACCACAAAAAACACGCGAATGGCTTTCTTCTGGAGGATCAATACTCTGTCTACCTCGCTTGAGTGACCCACCATAAATGACAAGAGAATGAAAAAAGCATGGTAGGCCATCCTTGTGAAATCAAATGTCATTTCCATTTTGAGGCGTCTTATCAGAAATATTACTCTGTTAAGCCTAGAGCACAAAACGTCTATATGCTCTCTCCAACATAGCTTGGGATCAAGAACAAAGCCCAGAAGTCTTAACACATGCTTCACTACCAAGAGTACCTCTAGCTAGGCTGAAAGTGACAGCCTGTGTTATCTCGTTATTCAATGTCAACCTATTTTCTACAAACCACCTATAAAAAAATAGCAGACACCTCCAGCAAATCATTTACCTGCGCTCTAGACATATCAGCATTGGGATCACTAGCAAACCAAATGGTGTCATCAGCATACATGATAACTTTGCCAGGCAACTCATGTAGGTCGTTGATAGCTACTATGAAAAAGAGGGGGCGCGACAGTCGAGACCGACGACATTCGAGGCCTGCGACAGTAGAGGACTGTTTTACAGTCCTCTACGGTCGTAGGCCTCGACTGTCGGGAGTGTACGAAAATTGAAGAGTGTCCTCTACTGTCGCCTAACGCAGGCGACATTTGAGGCCTCTTTTTCAGGAGTCCTCTCCCGTCGTAGGTCTCGACTGTCGGGGCTGTACAAAAATAGAGACTCGCTTGCAGCAGGCGACAGTTGAGGACACATCCTACTGCGACAGTTGAGGACACATCCTACTGCGACTCCAGACGAAATACATTTTGTAATGATTATAACTTCTGATTTGTTGAAAACCAAATAATGGAAACTTCCTTCATAAAAAAGCATATGAACTTTGAATGTAGATAGGGATTTTCCTTAAAGGATTTTCAGAACGATCATCTTTGTGAAGAATTACAGCTTAATCAGTCAAGTATTTCAAGCGTGATGAGCTCAAACAGACAGAAAGACAGACACCATCTCGTCTTATAGATGGATAGAAGATAGATAAATATTTAGATTTGTCAATGAAGGAGGCATAATGCAGTAGTAATGGATTCCCATCACTTAAAAATATGTTTAGGGACCATCATCCAAGTACTGGAATGTATATGACTTGACCACCTTTGTTGACGAAACTCAATTGGAGGATGGAAAGATGGTGGTTTCTTCATTTTACATGCTGAACTTTGTAACATATTTAATTTGGATTGATAAATAAAAATCCCTAGCTGAAATATTTATAGGTCTAAGTGAAGTAATTGGCTAATATCGCCAAAGAGATAACGTTAAGATTAGATAATATCAGACGTCCTGGCTAAACTGTGCAACAGCCTAAGAGGAATGGAAATAAATTTTGCTAATATATAATATTATATAAAATATTGAAAATTGAGGTTAGGCATAAATATTTACTGATCGGCGACCTAACGATCGACCGAGCCATACAACGTAGAATCTGACCAAACATCTTGGCAGAAATGTATTGTGGCAAAACAGTATGCAATTTGAGGAACTATAGGTCTCACGTGGCTAATTATTGTGATGTATGAAACAACTAATAACCTATAAAAAATTACTTAGCATGTAAAGAGCATATTTAAAAACCCCAACAAAAATAATTAAATGTATTAAGGAGGTAGGAGATTACTGGGCGCATGAATACCGTAATAATTTGCATGCACCAATCAAATAGTGACAATTGATAGGCGGCAATAGTGAGCCGATTCAAAAATATTTGTATATATTTCTATAAATAAATAGAATTTGTAAAAAATTGTTGTATAGTCTATGTTTTGGATATGGCCCGAAGGCAAAGACATTATTAAATATATAGCATGAGTAATAATTTAATATTTTAATACGGTCTATTTGAGCCTTGAATGGCGGAGGACTAGAATATTCAAATTTTCATGCAAATTTGGAAATCGGAAATGAGAATTGTAAAATTGAGAAACGAGAACCACACTCGCCTGCCAACTGCCACCATGAGAGGTCACTAAAAATTATAGAGCATAATACCTTGCTATATCTTGTAATAATTTAAAGTTAAATTGAATTACTAAATTTCTTATAAGACTTTGTGATGCTCTTATAAAGCAAAAGTCATTTTTAAATAATTTTGTAACCCCTTGGAAGAGACGACTCCGGCTACAATAATCCAGGACCACCAGGAGTTGGATCGACATCAGCAGCTCATAAGAAAATTCCGACACGTGAGTGAAAAATATTGAAATAGTGATAGGGCGCCCTCAGTGCTTCGAAATTACATAAGAATCAAAGCTAGCTCGTCGAAAGGGTTTTCTTATAAATTGAGAATTTGGTAAAAAAATACTTGCGCAAGTAAATGTAGTATTAAAGGTATTTTATTAGAAAAGTAACGAATCAATTCATATATTGGAAGATCTATCAATCAAAGAAGTATAAAATCCAGGCTGTTAATACATATTCATATGATCATTAATTTCTGCAATATAATTTGTGATAGTTTGTTGTAGCTCTGATTCACTAGATGAATTGCTCTATTTATTCCTTCAGGTGCCAAATCTTGCACCCTGAGATAAAATATATATTTATTACAAAGAAATCTATTAGATACTATGGAATTTAATATATATATATTTTGATTGTTAGTTTGTCAAATTTATCATGCTGACCTAAAAATCTATTCAAAATAGAATTGTCCAAGTCGACAGGTATTGGCAAGCTGATATCGCAGCTACATGCAAAAAAATCTGGTGTGGTACACTCACACAACTTTCCTTGCTCATATTCGAAACTACGATCAGACTTTTGTATATGTGTATATATAATTGTTTTCAGAGTACTTTTTCCTTTGTGTAAATTGTGAAATTCAATGATGTTTTTAGTCGTCATTTTTTTAAAGTTGTCAAAACAGCTGTTCTACAGATGAAATATCTCGACTATGTGTTCTTTTTATGAACTGCTCTACCTACCTACCTCATGCACGAGAAGGAGGTTACAAAGTCCATTTCTCAAGGATGGGGTGGGCCCCCCATTAGTTTCCCAGAAAGGAGACTCATGCCAGTTAATAGAGCTGATAAATAACTATACAGAGTATGAATTTGAAAAAAATCGGTCAAGTTATTTTGAAAAAAATCGTGAAAAACATGGTTTTTTAGTAATTATCCGCCATTTTTCTCAAGAATATTACGGAGCTCCTGCAATTTTCCAAGGAAAAAACTCATGTCATTTCATAGGACTTATGAATAGCTACCCATGGCTTGAATTTGAAGAAAATCGTTAAAGACGTTTTCGAGAAAACCGTGAAAAACCTGGTTTTTGGTCATTATCCGCCATTTTTCTCAAGAATATTACGGAGCTCATGGAATTTTCCCAGAAATGAGACTCATGCCAGTTGATAGTGCTTATGAATATCTATCCATGGTATGAATTTGAAGTAAATCGTTAGAGCAGTTTTCGAGAAAACGGTGAAAAACATGGATTTTCAGTCATTATCCGCCATTTTTCTCAAGAATATTACGGAGCTCCTGAAATTTTCCCAGAAATGAAACTTATGCCAGTTGATAGGGCTTAAAAATAGCTATCCATGGTATAAATTTGAAGAAAATCGTTGGAGCCGTTTTCGAGAAAACCGTGAAAAACATGGTTTTTTAGTCATTTTCCGCCATTTTTCTCAAGAATATTACGGAGCTCCTGAAATTTTCCTAGAAATGAGACTTATGCTAGTTGATAGGGCTCATAAATAGCTATCCATGATATGAATTTGAAGAAAATCGTTAGAGCCATTTTCGAGAAAAACGTGTAAAACATGGTTTTTTAGTAATTATCCGCCATTTTTTCCGCCATCTTGAATTGAATTTTATTGAATTTCTTATTGTCGGGTCCTCATGGTATAGGGACCTTAAGTTTAGAATTTCAAATCGATCGGTTAATTAGGAATGGAGTTATCGTGTTCACAGACATACACACACACACACATACACACATACACACACACAGACCAATACCCAAAAATCATGTTTTTGGACTCAGGGGACCTTGAAACGTATAGAAAACTTGAAATTGGGGTACCTTAATTTTTTTTGGAAAGCAATACTTTCCTTACCTATGGTAGTAGGGCAAGGAAAGTAAAAATGCATATGATCATAAAAATAAAAGCACATGGTAACGTTTCGTGCCATAAAATTTAAAGAATAGTATTTAGCCTGTGATATTTTATTGATTTCGATTATTGTTCTATCTTATATATTTTTTATCGCTCTATATATTTTTTGCTCTGATTTATTTTTTGCAATATTTGTTAATATATGTATCAAATTGTTTATGGTGTGCGATTTATTTTTATTCCTCAATACTATAGGATAAGTACCATATATATATTTTTTGATAAATTATCAGTATTATTTTTATAAGCTCCTGTATGAGCCCATTAATGTATGATGACAAGAATATGTCGTACCAAAGTGAGACTGTATCCTATAAAAAAACCACGACCTGATTTTTATTATTATTAAAATATTTCATGCTCTACCGACTGATGCCAAGCAAGCGGCTAATCGTTATTTAACTATAAAAAATAACGTGACAACTTTCAAAGTTACAAGAATTTAAAGTTATAAAGAGTTTAAAAGTTACAAAATTAATAAGCTTCAGAGAATAGAAAAAGGTCATATAGTATGATGCTTAGAGTAATGAACAAATTTACCTTTTTATATAATCTAGGAGGTTGATTTGAAAAATCAACTACTTTACATGAACATTCTTCCTTAAAAATATTTTTTACTGTGTTTTTGAAAACTATACCCGAATGATCTCTAACAATTACTATATATAATCAGGCATATAATTTTGTACCTGTGTGAAACCACCTTTTTTGAGATCTTGCAATTTGTAGAAATTCAGTTCTAAGATTATTCCTGTGCCTAGTATTTATAACTCGCTCTTTGCGCTCCGCGGCACCCCTGAAAATGTTTTTCTGGTATATATTATTTTTGGTTGAATTTTTTTTAATTTGGGGTTGGGCTGTGCCCCCTTGCACCACACAATGTTTAATTGGAGTGATAAAAGTTTTGGGTTGGACATTTTTAGGGTTAGAAAGTTTTTGAGGCCTAAAAAATGATTTATTTTAACCTTTTTGAGCGCTTGATATTTTTGATGATGTTATCATCATATGAAAGTAATCATGTGTGATACATTCCATAAGCTACATCATTGATGAAATAATTAATCAATTTAGTTTTCACGAGGAAAGCTCAATGTATGGATAAAAAAATCGTAAAATGTGGATGTGTGAAATTAATAAAAGTTATTGATTTGTAACAGGATATGGATTTGTAGAATAATATCCAACATCTATAATGTACTGAGAATTTGACATCCAAGTATCAAAAAGATATTCACGAGTTTGAAAATTTCGTTTTTTATGTAGAAGCAGCTTAGGTATATTTTCAGTTGTAAAGTTGCAATACTTATTCATAATGTGGAAGAAATAATGGGATATAATATATTATTCAATTGCTGGTAAATCCATACAAATTAAATGATAATTCTTTTCGTGCTGTCTACCATTCTGGAGAGCCTAGCGCAGGCGACAGTTGAGGCCTCTTTTTCAGGAGTCCTCTACGGTCGCAGGTCTTGACTGTCGGGAGTGTACGAAAAATAGAGAGGCCTCAACTGTCGCCTAACGCAGGCGACATTTGAGGCCTCTTTTTCAGGAGTCCTCTACCGTCGCAGGTCTCTACTGTCGGGGCTGTACAAAAATTAGAGTGGCCTTAACTGTCGCCTAACGCTGGCGACATTTGAGGCCTCTTTTTCAGGAGTCCTCTACCGTCGCTGGCCTCGAATGTCGCCGGTCTCTACCGTCGCTGGTCTCGACTGTCGCAGGACTCTTCTGTATTTTGCCTCGTTAGACATCGACCCGAAAAAGATAGGGCCAAAATGGAACCCTGGGGCACACCGTGCTTCACAGCTATGGGAACCCTGCCATTCTAACTGACCACCTGTTTCCTGCCTGACAGATAGGAGCCAAGCATTCTCAGTAGACCAGGCTCTAGTCCATATCTTTCGATTATTTTCAGCAAGACGCTATGTGAAATACAATCGAATGCTCTTGAGAAATCACACAGCAGAGCAGAGGTGGATTGTCTCAACTCGAAAGACCTAAGAATCACTTGAAGAAGAGTCTTCACTGCTAAACTTGTAGACTTACCCTTTCTGAACCCAAACTGAGTAGCAACCAAAAGTCCATGTCTCTCAAAGTGGTCAACAAGTTGCTCCAGCATGGCAGCCTCATAATCCTTGCTGAATATTGTAATCATGGATACAGGTCTGAAACTGCCTACCTCATTATGAGGGCCTTTCTTGTAAATGGGAACTGTTTTTGAGGTTTTGAGCAAATCTGGGAAAACTCCTCCACTAAAGCAAACATTAATAAGGAATGCCAGCAATGGTGCCAAAGTATCTATTACTCTTTTCAAATATATACCTGACATATTGTAGACATCACTCCTTGTGGTAGACTTGAAGCCCTTGACCAATTTCAGAACATCCCTCACACCCACCTGTCCTCACACCCAAATGATTGATTGGCCTGAGCGAACACTCTTTCACTATGCCATTCAGTGGGACCCATGACATCATTCACAAGATTATCAACTGGGCCCAAAGAAACTTATTAAAATACTCAGCTGTTGCCAAATCAGTGGAGGGGAGAGAGGACCGAGGCCTTCTTACTCGGATATTTTTGATGACAAAGGAGAGGAATTTGGGAGACTTAATTGAAAGAACCCTGATGTGAAGAGTTAGAATATAAATATAAGTTGATACTACTTCCACCATAACTTCATGAGAATCATTGATATGATAAATAAATAACAGATAAAAATAATTGATGATCACTACAAACTAGAATATTCCGTACCATTTCGACCACAGTATGAATTACGTATTTCTGAACCTTCATACGAACCAAAGGAGAAACTACTTAAAACACCGGTTATTGTAGAAGCCTTCTTCTGCTCCATCGCAAAATCAGGCATACACACGTGTTCTGTTTCCAAAGGATTATCGTGATAGAATATAACTTAATCAATTATTTGATACCATTCTGATCACTACATAATTTACGTATTCCCAAATACTGTACAAGTGAATTTATTATTTTATATTGCCACTGGGTGTGCTTGCAGTTGTAGATATATATGTTAATAAATTATCCTTCACGGACTTATAACGAATACTCATTAATGAAACACAAAATACAATATTAATGAGCTTAAAATTGAAATAGATGTATATTACCAAATTTTATCTATCCTCTGTGGCATTTATCAATGTTATACCCACGTGGATTATTGATCCATTCATTGAATAAACACAGTAGGGAACAGGAACTGTAAAAAACAGAACATTACTCTATTATCCCGATTTAATTTACTTCAATTAATTGAGAATTGTGGATCTGACAATATTATGGAGCATTTCAGACGTTTTTGAGAATTTGAAGACCTGGTTCAACGTTTGTTATGTTTGGGTGAAACAAGACTTGGCTTTTGATAAATGATACTATTTTCTTCTTATTTGGGTGAAACGAAACTAGAATGAGAGAAAATGTAACCAAATATAACAAAGCAATTGTATGTAAACGCTCAAACCCTGGATGGAGCGACCTGCAACTGGATAGAAAAGTCAGTTTCGAACCATTTTTCTCATGCTGTCGAACAAGATGAATTGTCAATGAGGGCGGATATCGATGAGGGCTCAGTGTGAGGTACACACAACCCGATTTTCGCGGCAGCAAATACTACGACGAAAATTAATTACGGGGCCGTCGAAAAATATGAAAGGGAAGTGGGGTACAAGAGAGAGCTAGATGGACGAAGTGAGAGAATGGTGACGGGGTCGCGTTGGTTTCATGTCATTTATTTTCGATGATTGGCCGTTGGACAAACGAGGCCTGTGGGCTGACACGGCACGCTCTGCGCTGTGACAACAACGCCTCAGGGCCGAGTACATAGAATGGCGTGTTCACCTGACATCCATCCCAACCGCTGCCTCTGCTGCCTCTGCTGCCTCTGCTGCAGTCACTCTGCACTCGCTACATGCACAGCTCGATGCTCGCAAATTATTAATGACTTGCTGTTAATCAATTTGCGCTGGAGTCGAAACGCCTGGCACCAAACATTGATCTCGTTCTGAGTGCATACCACCGTGTGTGTTTCTGCTGGGCTATCTCACTCCAAAAAGTCAGCATTGGCTGAATGAGAAGCGTTGATGCTATTTATGAGCGATGCAGACAGTTCAAAGTGAATCTTACTCCAGCTGTGCCAATCATTGATCAGTATTTTGAATCGGAATGTATTGTATAAATATCGGAAATGATATTACAGTTTTAGGCATGAGCCTGCATGTTGTGTCTTTTCTCATGTCAAGTATTATTGTACACAATGTATGAATTGATAAATAAATAAGTAGGCCTACCATCCACATGAACATTTATTACAGAGATAGCCGGCGAATGTACAACAATATTGGCACGATACATTTGTATATAGTTGAACAGTTGCAGAATCTCTAACATTCAACTTTCGGTTTTCTGTTATTTTTTCGAGAATTAGTGAAGCTCTTCAGTCATTATTCAAATGGTTGGAAAACATCGAATTTGAATAATATTGAGTGACCTGGTAGCTCTTCAGTCATTATTCAAATGGTTGGAAAACATCGAATTTGAATAATATTGAGTGACCTGGTTGACTCAGGTCTGTTATCAAAGTTTTCAGGTCGCACCTGATGAACTTCAAGGTCTCTGACATGACTGACTACTATTTTTAGGCAGCCAGGTCCGACGAATAACGTTCAATTGAATCCAAATTAGTTTTCAACACTTTAACCATTCTCCCAAAAAATAGTTCCGAGGTTGCATCACAACTTGATTTAAATATTGAACATGCTGTTGAATTATTCGTTGATGCATTACCCACTGAGATTCGAAATGCAACCCAAATAAAAATTGTACCACACAAACTAAAGCCTCTCAAGCCTTGAATAACTGCAGGATTAATAACTTCAATAAGAAAACGAGATAAAATGCATCAGAAATTAAGAATCATCAGAAACAGCCTCAAAACAACTTTCTCAAATCACTATATAAAAACTACAGAAACACATTAAACAACATGATAAAAATATCTAAGTATATGACTACTATAATAATATATTACTCCAAAGCAGAGGCAATTCGAAAAAGACATGGGAGTGTACCAATGATCTATTGAATATAAAACGAGATAAAAAATACCCAATATAGATCCCGAAGTTCTAAACCACCATTTCACGCATGTAGGTCAATTATATGCTAATAAAATAATAAAATAATAAATAACAGCCCTAGACAACGTACTTATGCCGATTCGTCAATCCCCTCATTCAATTCATTTTATTTGGCTGATACAAACAATGATGAAATAATAGATACAATCAGTTCTCTCAGAAGTAACTCTTCTGCTGGAGTAGACAATTTGAGTTCTGCCTGTCTGAAAAAAATAGCTTCCTATATTGTAGAGCCTCTTAAAATGATAATAAATAAATGTTTTTTGGTAGGTTATTTTCCTAAACTATTTAAAGTTGCTAAAGTTGTTCCTCTTTATAAATCAGGTGATAAATCAAACCTCTCAAATTATCGCCCAATAAGTTTAATGAATAATTTAGCTAAAATAATGAAGAAAATTATAAAAAAGAGACTAGTAAGTTATTCGAATAAACATAGAATTATCAATAGAAATCAATATGGATTTAAGAGTGGCATATCAACAGAAGATGCAATATCCGACTTTTTGGAAAGAATAATCGAAAACTTCAACAGTAAAAAGAAAACTTTAACAACTTTCTTAGTCTTGGCAAAGGCTGTTGACACTGTATCTCAGTCAAGATTATTAGAGAAGATGGAACACCTTGGAATCAGAGGCTCACCTCTCAAACTTTTCAATAGTTATCTAACTGAACGGTATCAACTACTTACTCTGAATACTTTATCAAGTAATAAAAGACTTACTGAATATGGTCTGCCTCAAGGCACTGTTCTATCACCAATACTTTTCCACATTTATTTAATGATTTTCTTAAAATTGACATTGGGAACTGCTCAATCGTATCCTTTGCTGATGATACCGCTCTCACTTTCACTGGCAATTCCTGGGAGGACGTGCGCCTTAGCGCACAAAATGGTCTCAGAGTAGCACAATCATGGCTCGATGAACATCTGCTTACTTTAAATGCTTCTAAAAGCGTATTCATGACTTTCTCACCCAATGCCCAAACACAACCTCATGAAATAGAAAGTATTAAAATACACCAAGTAAACTGCAATTGTCAACAATCAACAAATCACTGCTTTTGTCCTGAAATTCGAAAAAAGGACCAAGTAAAATACCTGGGAATACTGTTGGATCCATATCTGAGATGGAATATTCATATAAACAGCATGTGTTTAAAAATAAAATTTCTAATACATAAATTTCATCAAATTAGAGAACTAAATAACTTGAAAATAGCTCGATTAATCTACTTCTCTTATGCACAAGCTGTCTTACAATATGGAATAAGAGCTTGGGGTGGAGCCTTGAACACACATTTTGAAAAACTTTTCATAATTCAAAAATATATTATTAAAACAATTCTACGCAAACCCAGACTTTATCCTACAAGCGATCTTTTCAATGAATTCAAAGTACTAACTGTTCGACAGCTGTACGTAAAAAATTTGATAATATATATTAAGAAGAATAAAAATAAATTTCTTCTTCGTGAAAGAAACTTGAATTTAAATTTACGTCCTATTAGAGAAACATTCCATCAAGACAGGATGGATTTGAATGTATGTAGAAGACAATTCACTTACTTATCACAGAGGATAATAAATCTTGTTCACACTCATTTTGTTGCCAACACAAGCCGGAGCAAAAAACTAAATTGCGAGATTGAGGAATGGATAAGATCAAATAAAACTGAAGAAAAAATCTTCTAAGCACCAACTGTTTCTTGTTTTTATGTTTTTTTATCATAGAATAATAATTATTGTGTGTTACTAACTTTTATCTTATTTAATCTACAAAATGATATTTGTGTGTAGATTCCACTAATCTTTGTTCTTATTTTCGTTTATATTGAATAAATAATTACTGCAACTTAGGTCTACGCACAGGTTTTACCTTGTAGGCTACTCCTTAAACATAGATGGACATAAAAAATATACTGCAGTTTTGGGATCATTTTATATATTAATAGTATTTTTCTTGTATTATTTTTAGATGTTATAATATTATATTATTATAATTGTGTATGTTTTTTGAGAAATAAATTTGAAGAAAAAATGAAAAAGTTCTGTTTTGAAATTAATATGAGTAACACACTGCAATTGAAATGCAAGATCCACTTGAGTAATGCCATTTACGATGGCCTAATCTCATTCCATTAATGATTCACTCGAAATTCAAGAACGAGCATTACAAGTAAAGATCGGCACTTTTGGAAAGACAAAAATATGGCTAATTGATGGCTGACTTGGTGTCACCGCTCTTGTGGTTACAGTTCGGTTGGAGGGGTAGAGGTAGTGAGTGAATCGACAGTACTGATGAATCTCTCCTAGTCTCAATGAATCATTCCTTAAAACTAATAGCCCTGACAAAGGGCTCATTGAGACCAGCCGTGCACAATGGCCTTCTTTATTGCATCCTCCTACTTCCCGGATCGCATCGCATCGCGTCTTCTCCCCCACAATTTCTTTATTGTCCAATAAAACAGAAATCACTCCAATTATTGAACCGGATTGCTGCTCTACGGATACCTTGGCCCCGGGCTTCTCTCTCACTTTTTGTATTTTTCTCCCTCTCGCTCACTGCTTCCCAATATCTATTTCCTTCTAAACAAAATCCAGCACTGACTTTTTTCTCTTTGGCCCTATCAGTTGCACTGCAGCCGCATTTTCCACTGCTCTTTTCCGATAGGTCTTGCATTCACTATAGTCTGCCACAGTGAGATTCACTTGAATAAGTCAGAATTTCAAGTAGATAATTCCAGTGCTTCTCATACAACTAATGCAGACAGTGTGAAGCCAATGTCATTATATCAATTTTTAAAGAAACTGTCAGAATGATGGCTGCTGATGAAGAAATCGATTTTGAATAATAATCTAATATTTTAATAATAATAATTGCTCATCATATTATATTTATTTTGTCTTCCCTACTTGTTTGGATTAGCACGGCTTTCCAATTGGTGTGCCAAATATTAAACTTTCTGGAAGTATAATTGAACTTACATTGAGTACGAATTGGAAAATATCAATTGTGAAGTATTATTCTAATGTGTCATGTTTAATTTCATTGGAAATAGAAATTAATGATAGCTCAGTATTCCTTTGAGCTCCTCAATCAAGCTTCCCATATCACATCAGCATCACATATCATATGCAATGGCATATTTAAATCGACTGGATATATGCTTATAACTTTTTAAATTTTCTTTTTAATTTTTGTTCCACCTTTTTTTTAACTTGTGACTAAGATGACTTCATTGTTTATATGTGTGACTTATGTTAGATAACATAATGATTTGTGTCATAGGGCCATACGCTAAATCAATAATAATCATGTGAAGTATGATAATAAACCATTTTTGTTGAACCATGAGCAACATGAACTATTTGCTTTGAATTTCAAAAAATTGATATAATTTTTCTTGAAGTTGAGTTGTATCTATTGAAGGTTCCTTTTGTTTTCCCGAATCGCCGAGATGACTAAGGCATTGCACCCTTTAGACTGCTAGCGCAACCTGGTCGTGGATTCGAATCCTGCCAGTAGGCATGGACGTCTGATAATCTCATCATTACCCTTGCATTTTCCATTAATCTGCAACAAAAAAGTGATTTTCAAATTACTTGTTTCAATCAAATGGAAGCTGAAGGAGAGTGTTAATTATTTCTCCAAATGACTCTTCATTTCCACAAATAAATAATTAGGGTAGAAATCATAAACAAATATTAAAAAAGGGACAATTAGGGTATTATGAATGATTCCTATGCGATACTCACGAATTTTGCAAAGGTGAGCAAATAAACTACTGTCACATCTCTTCCCAAACACACAAGAGCATATAATTCGAATGCAGGTTATGAAAGTTTTTTCATTCATGTGAATACCACACTGTGCATTGTGATATTCCAATGCACAGCACATAGTTTAACAAACTTCAATACTAAACGAATTCCAGCCGACACGTGGATGTAGAAGGTGAATAAGTTAGCAAATTTATTCGCAGTCTCTGCCACCGTCTCTTGGCTGGCAGTAGCGGGCTGGCTAGTGGTTCACCTACATAGTCTGCTCTGCAATCTATGAGTGTATCTGCATACACAGCACAGCGCACAGGCAACACTACAGTGGACTGTTGGTGCATGATAATCAATAGTCTGTTAATAAAAGCCAGGCGCACGTATCTGACGCTGTGCACACCTCCCCCTCTGCCACGAAACCCCCCAGTCATTGCCCCCACCCCCGCCACAACTGTGGCCCCTGAGTCCCCCGTCGAGAGAGCCGGGCATTGTTATTGCCTGCTTATCAACTGATGAATAATAAAACGCAAACCGCGCACTACGGGGGGTACTCCACTCCACACTGTCACCCGCAAACCATCCCCCCCTCATGAACACCCCCTCCCAAACCAGAACCCTCTTCAATCTGCAAAACATTATCTTACACCCGCTACTCTGTCATTGTTCTTGCACCCAAGATCACCACCTAACTGCATCTATTTATGCGTTCGCTATTCATAAAAACTCGGCAACCTGTTTCAAGGTTGAGTTGTTAATTTGGTGCTTTATCGTTGAAAACACTAAGAACATCATAACAGTGTTGTAGATATACTACAAAGTGATGTTGGAAGTTTTACTAGAGATGGAAGCTGTGAGATGAATCATACGCTGATGAATGAACAAGATACGATGAATAAATTTATTTACTTTACTTATAGCGATTGGTTGCAATTTCATTGTGAATTGATTCACTGATCAAATATGATTATTTTTGAAACCTATCAAAGTAGTTGGATTGGAAATAGTCTTTCTAATAATGATATTGCCACTTCCAATGAAGTTGCCAAGTGAAATTTGCTTGTATTGAAGTTGTTAAGATAAATGTTGTGTACACTCCTTTAATGTACAAGTGCAGTTGTGAAATCTTTAAGGGAATTTATCACAAAATATTTGTAATATAGTTATATTATGTGTTCTGTTGGGATATATAGAATAGGAAACAGTACAGTTGCTCTGATATGAAAGTGGATTTGTTATGATGAAAGAGAATGAGAGCTAGAAATACCAGTCGGAGTACTTACAATTACCATAACGAGTTGAAATCTTTTGATGTTATCTCGATAAATCAGTTGTATCAACTGATTGAGATGTAAAATCTTTACATTCACTAATAACTTTGGACGTCTAGGAGTTTCCTTATTGATTCACATTAGCACAAACATAGCATTCATTATTTATTATTCGCAATGAATAAATTGTTGTGGCATTGATTGTTGTGGCATAACCATTTTCCTCATGAACTGAAGAGCACACAAATTGAAGCTCTTCTGAAAGGAATTGAAACGGATCTTCAAACGTGGGAGTTATAGTTTCCCTTTCCAGAGATGAGGATTAATTTATTATGTTAATTGATTGAGGGCTAATTAATTCAAACTTTCCGGCAATACAATAAATTACTTTAGCACTCCACTTGCAGCCGCGGGAAGGATTCGAAGAGGTAATGCTATTTGAGGGGGACGGATAATGCATTTTGTTTGCGTGGGTGGTGCTATGCCGGCTTGTGGGTGGGAGGGGTTGATCGTTAGCCCGGGTCACCACGATTCGTGCTCTGCCCTGGATCTGGGTCTAGAGTGAGGAATAGAAGAAGGGATTTAAGGTCAGCACAAGCGATCTGGGCATGGATGACTGGCGGAAGCATTAAGGCTCCGGCCCGGAGGTATAACCTGACGGATTTCCTTAATTGACTCCACCCCGCTTTTCCTTATCTCCTTTAATTTCCGTTTCCTGAACTATTGTTCTTAAAGGCAAAGGGGAATCATCCACGTACTCTCTTAGTTTTTCCTCCTGGCATTAGCGGAAAAGATCTTTCTCCTCCTTGTTCTAACCCCAGAATAAACACAACGGCAATTTCTTCGTCGTCATTTTCCCTCACCCTTGTTCTAATCACCTCACACGTCTTCATTAGTGACGTTGACGTCTTACTCTGCACGCTATGCGCAACAGCCTTCACTAAGTCAATCATAAGAGAAGTCCTGCAATACGTTACCATCATAGTCCTGCAGAGGATCACAGGCTACAGGTGGCAAGATTAAGGGTATATAATTCTACCTTTTTGCACTGGAGTTTGGAATAATTTTACAAGAACATTTAGCACAGTATCTGATTTTTGAGTAATCGAAATGAAGTAATTGATTCAATCCAAAAAGGCGAAGAGTAGATTTAAGAAAAATAAGTGTTACGATTAACTATAGGGATGTTACAGTCTTGAACGGCATAACTTAATATTATTATTTTCTCATGTAATACGAATATGTATTTACATCTGTCAGATTACGACACCATCTATCTGGAATATGTATTGTGATGAATTTTTCAAATAGATCTCATGAGAAGAGAGAAAAATTGTGATTACCTTTAAAAATGAAAGAATTTGCTAAAGGAATAGTTAGCGACCGAGCGATAAAGCTTACTTATCAATAACTGTATATTAGATAAGAGTACCGTTCTGTACTGAATATTTTTCTAGGAAAATTATTCAATAAAATTATAATTATTTTGCGAATAAAGCACAAATTATTTACGAATTGCTCACTGATTTTGAGGTTACACTTTGTTTACTATCGATCAGATGTTTTTAAAACAGTTCGAACGCAGCTGACTGATTCAAAGCATTGTCAAATATCATACCGGTTTTCATGCAAGGTAAAATATCATCTCTAAAAATTATAAAACTATCAATAAAGGATCAAGAATTTCAAATAAAAAAATAAATGTATGTATTATTGTTGAAATTATTTATTATTTAAGAAATTGTATTATGCGTCAGGTCTTATTGTAACTAAATAGGTCATAGCATGAAATTCTATTATTGATAAAATGGCAGAAATTAATTATAATAATCTCAAACCTAATAAAAATTGTACAAGAATATTAATTTATTAATAATTTAATTCAACTGAACCACATGGTAATTAAATCTCTTTGGTAGGTCTAAACCAATCACAGTGCATAGAAATAGCACCAAGACGGTGATCGTTTGAAAGCAACACATGTTAATCTATTATCAGACACCAACCCTGCCTTATCAGTTACACTAGCACGTGTACATTGTATGAGAGGAACTATGTCTAGAAGATTAAGCAGTTTTAAGAATTACATAAATTAAATTATTATTGTAATTAAAGGAATTGTATTCTACTGCTTGCCACTGACGTCATGTTTACGTCACAAGCGTTCTACCAATGGCAAATTTTTATGCAAATTATTACATTGAGATTCCGAGAAGCAAGGTCTAGCCTAAAAGCTTAGAGAAAAGAGCAGCACTTCCCTTTTGAAATCCTTACCGTGTAGATCTCTTTCATAGTTACCAAAGACCTATTTGTAAAATTTCTTGTTCGATTTTTAAATGTTCTATTTGTGAGCCGATATTTTAGGCCAATCTATTTGTTATTTATAAATTTCTGTTTTCATCAATCGATAAATTTAAAAGCTTAAAGTAAACTATCCCTTAATTAATTCGGTGAAGGAGATATTTAAATTAAAATTCCCCACGTGCTGAAACCGAAGCCTGGATTGCCGCCGATCAAACGATTTTTGATCTAAAGAAGAAAACCACGACGACCAAGGAATTTCACGTGAGTTATAAGTCATAAGGGGCCCCAATCTACGCTTCGAAAATATTTCAGTGCAGAAAAACATAAATTTTTCTTCGTTAAATTATTGGCCACGCCGACAAGCGCTTTTAGTTATTAAGAGCCTAAATTTATTCATATTTAATTTCTAAGAATTTGTAGTTGATTAACTATCCTCCGCTGCCTGAACCACGACCCCGAACATTTTAAAATATTTTATAATTCATTTTTTCACTATTTTTTCAAAATTGTTCAATTTTATCAATTGTAAAATTCTGTTGAATCACGCATGGTATCATGCAGGCACAAGAAAATTTTTAACTATTCTATTAATGCTGAATTATTATCAACCTGTAAATCAAATTCTGAATCTGCACTGTATGATTGCATATTTTATTGTAATATATTTCAGTTTTGTTAATTCGCTTTCTGAGTTCGATTATTTCTTAAGCCTGTCAATTATTGTGTCTGATACGTTCTATATCATCAAGAACCAATCGAATACGATCATTAGAATAATTGAATTAAGCTGGATATTGGAACAGGTCTAAGTGGATGTAGCGAGTGGGGTCAGATCAAGATATTTATTCTTTGTCCTTACCTGCTCATATATCAGCTTTTATCTGTTACCTACCTCGACTTAGGAGCGAACTCATCAATTGTACAGCAGAGGCAGCCATAGATCATATAAATTCCTACAATAGAGCTTAAAACCCGACAAGACTCTGTTCTCGAAGTATATTCTGAACGATATTGGGTTCAAATACCGTATTTTTAATCCTTCAGAACTTATTAGAGACGCAGTCCCGTAAATTATCTACATCGGGATTTTTGCTCGACCTGTATGATTTTGTATGCTCATTCTTCACAGGTAATAATTTTAAGGTATCCGTATTCAGTGTTAGCGTCCGCTACACTACTTATAAAAATTTCATCATTATACAATCTGTCATTAGAAGAATCAAGGGTGAGCGAGCGTTTAGGCCTCCCACGATTCCGACAATTGTATTGAGTCTTGTAGTGAGTCAATCAGTCTGGTGTTCACTCAGCGTCCTCACACGCCATTGCAAAATTTATAGCCACTACACCACTGACTCAGTGCAAGATTCACCCTACATGTGTGAAGCCGTTAAAAAACGCACCACATGATTTGCCGGCCCAACGTGAGGCATTTAAATACAGCATTACATCACCCTACGTGTGTTGTCCTATCCTTGGAGGTGAGAGTGACTCCCCCAGGAAGAGCACCACATGATTTGGCGCCCAACAGTGATAGGCATTGAAGAGGTGGATAATCGACTGCGAGGATTATTTAGTTGCTCAGTATACTATAGCGCTGACAACGGGAAAATTTGTGAAAAATTCATGGTTGTGAATTTCTTCGAATTTAATATTAACTGTTCACTGTTATATAAAATAACAAGAAGTACCATACCCAATTTTTGAACAGAAAAGAAATTTATCGATTGATGAATTTTTAGAGAAAAAATCGAACTCAGAATTTTATTATCGTGTTATTCGAAAATTGGTCATACTATAAGTCATAGGTATAAGAGATATCATAAGAAAGGTCATATTATTTGAAGAATATTAGGTCTATATTGAAACAATTTATAAATATTTACAGAAAAGAGGATTGAAGTTATTTACATTTTTAAAAGTTTTTAAAACATAAAGAGGGAAGTAAAATTAAATCACGGATATATTGCGGAATAATTTAAGCAGAGTATCACTGCTTTTATATAAAATTGTGCAAAGAACACTAGCCTATATATTGAATTGCGGCAAGAAATTATAAGAGTAAAATATTTATAATAATAGTAATAATAAATTATAAGAGGCGTACCTGTATTACCGCATAAGTGTTCACTGTGTATCCTGTGTGTTCTTATCATTTTTATGTTAACGATATTGCTAACTTGATTCATTTCATCACTGAACATATTATTGAAGCACACTTTTGTATTCCTTCACTTCAACAAATTTTTTTTTTTACACTATTTCAATTTCTGATCATTCACTTATAATCGTTTCACATAACCTCACATGTTTGTGGTCGTTTCAACGCACTTGCACCTTCACATCATCCAATAAATTATGGAAGTACCACACCGCATCCTGGAACCCACATCGGCGACTTCAAGGACGGAAGATGTCGCGCGGGATAAACGCCCATGCATTGCCGTTCCAGAGGTCCGGACGCCCGCATCTCATGTCATAGAACCATTGCCGCCATCCGAAGACCACACACCCACCCCTTCCGTGTTACAGATGAGTCTCATCCTGGAAGCATTGAACGATATGATCAAAGAAAGGAAACAACTGAACGAAACACTAAACAATATAAATAAGAACTACGACCAAATAAAGGAAGTCAAACAAGCAAGCGGACGTGATACATGTATGGAAGACCAACCTACCGAAAATGTCAAGGCTGAAGTCGCGCCGCACCCTGCAGAACGCCGAGAGGGACCGGACGACATCGCCCGCCAAGCTGAGGACGTCATCCAGGGCATAGAGGGACATCCCGTACCACCGCGCGCCGGACACCAGGAGTCCAAGGACGTTGCCCGCCGAGTGGAAGAGCAGCCCGGACCGCCGACCGCACGTATCTCCCATCCACCAAGGACAGCACCTGCAACACATCAAATCAGTATCCATCAAAAACAATCAGAAAACAACATTAGAACAATTAAAATCCGCATAAAGTCAAGACCACACACAAGCAGCAAAACAATTCAAGAAAGAAGAAGAATATCTAGAAGAACCTACAACCACCGCCGTCATGTTAGGCTAAAATCGTACATCAAGCTTCCTACCAGCATGCAAGAAAAAAGGAAGACGGTATCAGGAAGGACCTACAATCACCGCAGTCATGTCCGGTTGAAATCAAACAGACTGTACACCGGCATGCAAAAAAGGAAAATATCATTTGGAAAGACACACAGACACCACCGGCATGTCAGGTTTAAAAAGATCAAACTGCATGTTACCGGCCGACAAAGAGGAAATACGTTTGTAAGAATTGATTTACACCACCGGCACATTCGTTTTAAGCCAAGTTTGATAAAACGGATAGTTGCAAATTGGAATGGAAACTTGAAACAAATACCGAAATCAAATTTAGATGGGGGCTTAAGGAATAATTTTTGAATTAACTGGAAGCTACGTTGTGAATACATCAATTATCAAACACTTCATAGTCACAGCCTACCCATCGAATCATATCTTTGCAAACTAGCATCTTTCTACTGCAGCCTAATCAACATAACCTAAACTTCGCCGCATCTCAGCTAATAAGGAAATATTATTAATTCACTTCAAATGAAGAAATTATTATCAACTTTAATAACAGAAGAAATTAAAACTACGAAACAACTTTAAAAATTTACCAACCTAATCAAGCCATCCGCCTCATGCTACAATCATCACAGAAACAATCGCCTAGTTATATCCGCCCAACTGGAAAACAAAAACAAAAATTGTATTATCCACAGAAAATAATTATAAATTAGAAATCAGATGAAGTTAGTAGTGAATAGGAGGAAAGAAAATAAACAAAGTTTATTTGAAAAAATGTGTAAATCTAACCTTGAAATACAGAATCGATAGAAAAATCTATTCAGAACCAAAGCCTGTTCGATAATTTTCTTCGTCCCACCAACCAATGTGTACGAAATCCTAGAGTCAATGTTAATAGAATCAAAGCAATATCGTTATTCAATTATTAATGTAACATATTATTTAATGTGAATTATAAGCAAAAACGCAACCAAAAATATATATTTATGTTAATTTGCACGAAATGCGCATGTTCTATGTCATATATGAATGTATCTCTAAAAAACTCCAAAGAAAATGAAATTCTTACCTTTAAATGTGAAATTTATTACTGTTGCATCAAAAGATCATGAATTGTAATTCAAATTGATAAATGTAATCTTAAGGACTTAATATTTGTAACCAACATTGATAAAAATCAAGAAAGCCATTTCAAGTGTAACCCTGTTTGTACGCAACGTACTAAGCGCAAATAAGAAATTGCTCGAGTCAAACGGTAGACGATTGTCAAGTCACCGAAGTAAAATCACACTCTCACCCAATTTATGTAAAAGCCAAACCAAAGAGTCGAAACCTGTAATAACTATGAAAAAATGATGAAAGTCTATATTTGTTGCAAATACTATTCAAATCTTAAGAAGTAATATGTGAAATCTTGTATATTTGTTATAGTTATGGGTCTGCTCATAAGCCACCCGTGAATGGAAGTTGTGGAGTTGTTTTAATGAAGGATCCAAAGAGACCTCATTAATTATTGTATTTCGATTGTATCCAATGAAAGGAACAATCAATTATTTATTTTTCGTAGCCAAAAGTGCACGATATATTGTTTTTAGTGTTAAGTGTTGAGTTTTCGTAGAAGTAAGGAGATGAAATAGTGTATTCATCACAATATCGGATTTTTCAAATAGTCATTGTTTCGACTCGTCTCCCAATTACCTATTTAAAATATCCTGGGGGCTTTTGTGTGATGAATTTTTCAAATAGATCTCATGAGAAGAGAGAAAAATTGTGATTACCTTTTAAAATGAAAGAATTTGCTAAAGGAATAGTTAGCGACCGAGCGATAAAGCTTACTTATCAATAACTGTATATTAGATAAGAGTACCGTTCTGTACTGAATATTTTTCTAGGAAAATTATTCAATAAAATTATAATTATTTTGCGAATAAAGCACAAATTATTTACGAATTGCTCACTGATTTTGAGGTTACACTTTGTTTACTATCGATCAGATGTTTTTAAAACAGTTCGAACGCAGCTGACTGATTCAAAGCATTGTCAAATATCATGCCGGTTTTCATGCAAGGTAAAATATCATCTCTAAAAATTATAAAACTATCAATAAAGGATCAAGAATTTCAAATAAAAAAATAAATGTATGTATTATTGTTGAAATTATTTATTATTTAAGAAATTGTATTATGCGTCAGGTCTTATTGTAACTAAATAGGTCATAGCATGAAATTCTATTATTGATAAAATGGCAGAAATTAATTATAATAATCTCAAACCTAATAAAAATTGTACAAGAATATTAATTTATTAATAATTTAATTCAACTGAACCACATGGTAATTAAATCTCTTTGGTAGGTCTAAACCAATCACAGTGCATAGAAATAGCACCAAGACGGTGATCGTTTGAAAGCAACACATGTTAATCTATTATCAGACACCAACCCTGCCTTATCAGTTACACTAGCACGTGTACATTGTATGAGAGGAACTATGTCTAGAAGATTAAGCAGTTTTAAGAATTACATAAATTAAATTATTATTGTAATTAAAGGAATTGTATTCTACTGCTTGCCACTGACGTCATGTTTACGTCACAAGCGTTCTACCAATGGCAAATTTTTATGCAAATTATTACATTGAGATTCCGAGAAGCAAGGTCTAGCCTAAAAGCTTAGAGAAAACAGCAGCACTTCCCTTTTGAAATCCTTACCGTGTAGATCTCTTTCATAGTTACCAAAGACCTATTTGTAAAATTTCTTGTTCGATTTTTAAATGTTCTATTTGTGAGCCGATATTTTAGGCCAATCTATTTGTTATTTATAAATTTCTGTTTTCATCAATCGATAAATTTAAAAGCTTAAAGTAAACTATCCCTTAATTAATTCGGTGAAGGAGATATTTAAATTAAAATTCCCCACGTGCTGAAACCGAAGCCTGGATTGCCGCCGATCAAACGATTTTTGATCTAAAGAAGAAAACCACGACGACCAAGGAATTTCACGTGAGTTATAAGTCATAAGGGGCCCCAATCTACGCTTCGAAAATATTTCAGTGCAGAAAAACATAAATTTTTCTTCGTTAAATTATTGGCCACGCCGACAAGCGCTTTTAGTTATTAAGAGCCTAAAATTTATTCATATTTAATTTCTAAGAATTTGTAGTTGATTAACTATCCTCCGCTGCCTGAACCACGACCCCGAGCATTTTAAAAAATATTTTCTATAATTCATTTTTTCACTATTTTTTCAAAATTGTTCAATTTTATCAATTGTAAAATTCTGTTGAATCACGCATGGTATCATGCAAGCACAAGAAAATTTTTAACTATTCTATTAATGCTAAATTATTATCAACCTGTAAATCAAATTCTGAATCTGCACTGTATGATTGCATATTTTATTGTAATATATTTCAGTTTTGTTAATTCGCTTTCTGAGTTCGATTATTTCTTAAGCCTGTCAATTATTGTGTCTGATACGTTCTATATCATCAAGAACCGATCGAATACGATCATTAGAATAATTGAATTAAGCTGGATATTGGAACAGGTCTAAGTGGATGTAGCGAGTGGGGTCAGATCAAGATATTTATTCTTTGTCCTTACCTGCTCATATATCAGCTTTTATCTGTTACCTACCTCGACTTAGGAGCGAACTCATCAATTGTACAGCAGAGGCAGCCATAGATCATATAAATTCCTACAATAGAGCTTAAAACCCGACAAGACTCTGTTCTCGAAGTATATTCTGAACGATATTGGGTTCAAATACCGTATTTTTAATCCTTCAGAACTTATTAGAGACGCAGTCCCGTAAATTATCTACATCGGGATTTTTGCTCGACCTGTATGATTTTGTATGCTCATTCTTCACAGGTAATAATTTTAAGGTATCCGTATTCAGTGCAATATTTCGGATAAAAGCCTGGATTAAGAATTTGTCCGAAAATTACTATGAACCAAAAATTACTAGAAATTATTTCGAAGTATTTTCACGAACTCGGTGTTATAAATCCTTATTTTTGAACGAAAAAAGGAGTGCATGAGTATGCTCAGTAGTATCCGAGCTCTGAGCACTACCACCAGGCTGACTATTGATGTTGCAGCAGAACTTTGAATACTCTCACTGAAATCACCATCTGGATTTTCTTTGCAGATCAATCTGAAAATAAACGTGTACAACTGCCACTGTCTGACTCTGACCCCTGTTATCTCGGAGATATTTTCATTCGAATAATGATTACAGCCGGAATTTGATGTCGCTACTCTCTTTTCGAGAGGGTTGAAAAAAGTTGAAGATAAGAGAGACGTCGACGCCGAAATCACTTGGAGAAGGCCACAGACGCACGCGTAGGCGCCGAGATGCGCTCACACACACACACCGGCTCCGTACAAAAAGAAGGGGAGATGCATCGATAAGGCGGTAGCATCATTGATACCATCTCGATGAGTCTCCTCTCGTCACCCTTGTGTTCCTGGTCCTTGTTCCTTGTTCCACGTTCCTTGTTCCACGCGGCGGCGGCACCGATATCTCTTACGACATCTCCACTCCACTGTCCGGGGTCCACTCCCTTCTGTTCCTCATTCAATCTGATTGATTTTTCCACTGTTCGTCACCCCTTCGCCTCATCCTTCAGCATTCGTCCTCCTTTTGACAGCTGATAAGCTGTTTTCAATTGTAAATGCCCGTTTGTTCTGTCATGTACAAGAGCAATGACGTTCCTGGCTGATAAATGCCGATAGCAGAGCAAACAGTTGGGAATTTCCTTTTAAATACGATTCTTCATCCGTTGCCCATTGCGTCACCTGACAATCACATCTTTGTTCTGCTTGTGACGGGGGAAAAACGTTCCAGACTTTCTTCTAAATTACTTACTCCATTTACAATAAATTGTCAGAGAATTTATATTCCGATTTCAAAGCTTTTACAGAATATCCACGGTGATTTGAATCGTCAAATTGTCTGTGATCGACAGCAGCAAGATGTTATTCTTTGCCGAATATTGATTGGCCAATGGTTCAATTACTGGGAAGATATTCAACTGAATACCAGCACTTATATTTTAGTGTTCATTCTGTCATGTTCGAATGTTACTTTAAACTTTTTTACAGATCCTGAAACAAATTAAAATGAAAAAACTGTGAATATTGCACTAGACTGTTCTACCGATCGGCTTGATCCAGTTCAACAAATTGGATCACCTCACCTTCATTTCATTCCAATGAACAGTAGTAAGTTTTGATTCCCTAGCTAAGCAATTCTTTGTCGACTAATTTCAATATCTGATACATACAACACGATCCGACGCTCATTACATCGGTATTTGATTATTTCAAAACATTTATCCTGATTCCTGAGACTCTCTAAGAAATCATAAACTTGTTGAAACTATTCCCCGTGAGAGACGATCAGTATTCCTTATAGAGAAACAAGAACATAATTACCTCCCATCCCCTCCAATCAATGCTGACTGTTCGAAATGAACCTCACCACTTTACAATATTACTATCAACTGATATCAGTCTTTTCTATATTAGAAGTTATTAATCTCATCATCCTTTTAGGAAAATTGATAGTCCTCTATGTTCTTTAATCTGGAGAATTTTCTACACTTAATCTTTTTTGTCAATATTTGCAGTTCAGATGATTGTCTTAAGCCGGGTTTAGACGCTCAAGACATTTGCGCAAACTGGCTTGCGCAAGCCAGTTTGCGCAGTTGAATTTGTGCGTGTGAACGGTGGCTTGAGGCTTGCGCAAGCCAAAAAATCTGGCTTGAGCGAATTCTGTTCTGACAGAAAATCGGCTTGCACGCGAATCCTAACTACAACTGAACCTCTAGTTTGACTGTCTCGTGATTTTTATTTATTATCACCTATTCAAGTTTTCATGCTAAATATATTATTGTTTAGTTCTCAAGTGTTTCATAATATTGATAGTGTCTATAATATTAGTATCCCATAATAATTAATAAATTTGGAAAATTAAAAAGATGTCCTGAGTGATTTCATAAAATTTTATAAATCTTTTCCTTGACTATGGCAAATTAAGTCCAAAGAATACAGTGATCGCAAGGCTAAATCTCATGCCAAAAAATGCGATCATTTGACCAAGAAGCTGACAGGGAGACTGTAGAGTGATATGAATTGGATAACAATCTGATATAGATCAAAACTGATTTGGATAGCTACTGCTACCATAGATAACTGCTACTGACAGCAGTTTAGCTGGTTTTTAGGTTAGTATCAGTGAAATTCACAAGTCAAATTGCACAAACTGAACTGAGCGTGTGAACAGAAGAATTTTATTTCGCTCGTTTGCGCAAATTTGGCTTGCGCAAGCCAGTTTTTGCAAATGGCTTGAGCGTGTAAACCCAGCTTTAGATATAGCACTGTGGATTTCGTTTCAGTTACTTTTAATGACTTTGATCTCATTCAAAAATGGATGGAAATCCGTAATTTCTCGTGTTTTCAAAAATTATTGAACATTACAAACTTTTCTGTAAATTACTATTCTCGAAAACCTAGAAATAATTCAAAAAAGTGAAAAAACGAACTACAGGTTGGAAGAAACTAAGACGGTACGCTTCACTAGCACCACACGCTCACGCTCTCAGTCTAGAAGTAATCCGAATGGAAGCTGGTAGGCGTTCAAACATCGCTGCAAATAATAATGATAGGTAGCATGAAGCAGCAGGCAGAAGGGCAAGATAGACAGACACAAACACTCACACAGGCTGAACGTCATCAGGCTGAGCCTCGCTCACTCCCGCACGAACACGCTCGCTCACGCTACGTTCAAACTCTCATCAGCTAATGGGGCATACAGTTTTGCCCTCTCTGTCACTGAGGATGCCCCGCAGTAGTGCGGGGGGTGGAGGATCTCAGATGATGACGGACCAAGTGAGAGCCAAGAGGCGGACGATTCCTCCATCATAGTTCTCCTTCTATTGCACGATATGCGAGAGCCGTGAGAGTGCACCGAGTGGAAATAAAATGATGAACGTTCCGAGCAGCTCCTCCCTGATCTCCATTCGTCAACCTCCATCCAACCTAGACACTGGCTTCTATCTTGTTGTGTATTTATCATCTTTAATTTTGAAGAGTTATCCACTCCAGTTCATTTGCTTGGTTATTTGTTTCCTGAGAATATTGCATCTATCTCGAGAAAAAATGTTTCTAGCGTTGAAATATCATGAATTAATAGTTTTTTAGTTGACTAAAAGTCGGTTGCTATTCAATTTATCCCATCACAGTAGTATCCTATAATCATTGGATGCTCTGGTATGTGAATTTTGCAATAATACAAATAATTATTCCTTCATCAAATAATCAAAGAAATAGCCATACAACATCCAACACCAATCAACTGTCATTGGGACTCTGCTTCTCACACAGATTCTGAGAAGTCGATATCGGTTATAAGATGAAAATTTATATTTTCACTAGATCTTGGAATGTGTTCACATTCATTCCAATAATCTCTTCCATTTGATTATCATCAAACCATGATATGAGGCTAATCGTGTTTTGATTAAGTACACCGTCTATGACAAGTATATTTACCAAGACATACCGGTTCAATGTATAGACCCAAACATTCACTTAACCAAATGTAGTGAAAAGTAGTACAATAGTAGTAATGTAGAGAACAGTAGTACAAATTTAGAGTACATGGAGTACAGTATGTACTAATGGATGTGTACTGAGTCTATATCATTTCATTCCTGTTAGTAGTAGGCTATATTGGTAGTGTACGATATGAATGGAATCTCTCTGTATCTCAGGACCGAGCATGAATCCGTATGGAAACTAATCCATTAAATCCAGTACGGTCATCAAGAATAGTGACGTGCTCTATGAATACTTGGGTCACACCACATCTCATCAACGACTATAGAATCCAGAATATTCATCAATAATAGTTGGGTATACTCAGGTTTACCACTTCTGCTCAACCATTGCTGGCCTGGTATTCACCTCTCATTACATCTGCGGTTACCCGAGCATTTATCGGAGTTACAGTCGATGGCATCATTTAACTGCAGAGAGGAAGCGTGCGCAAACGTTGCTTGATGCTACCAATAGACCGTAACCGATATTGAGGCAAGATTGATGTCGGCCGGCCCCGGCCTGGAGGCACGAGTGCCTCTCAAATAAACAAACCATCGGATGTTCACTTGTTGGCCTGGAAGGTACCGACCACTCTATGGTGCTACTGGTCGTTGGTTGAGTGGAGACTACCCGCGGCTTCCATCAAGACAGAGACCTCTCCACGCGCGGGTTAAATCTGAGCGCTCTTCGCCAAGATTCATTTTCCAAATTGCTTCCTTTCCGACGGTGCCAAATCACTGCCCCCCCCCACCATCACACCACCCAGCTGCCCCCTTTGCGTGGCCTTCATCAGCACTCTAATCACTCTCTCGATCACTCCAGCAGAGGACAATTACACAGGATGAAAGCGGGGCTGGCTCCAAATGAAAGCGCTCTGATCATCATCACCCACCCCCCTCTACCACAATCCCCTCAACCCTCTGTTATTACTCTTGTACGTATTCTTTCCATGTCTTTCCACACCACTGCTGAACAATGTTGCCTTTAATTACACTATCATTAGATTAATAACGGGGCAGGGTCACTACAGGACAAGTGATGGTTCACATGTTTGTCCCACTCATTTATCCCCCATAAACATAAATCACCGCGCCGGGAATGAATCGTAGAGATTCACCTCGGTGATTGGATGGTTGGCATTGGTTTCAATCGTATTGATATAATTCGTTACACGTTATTATTGATGCAATTGATATAGGCCTACTGTAATTCCTTTTCTTATTCTATTTAGAATTGAGGAACTTAATATTCATCAAGCAATCCAGACCTTCGAGCTCTTGTAACTAATGAAATAATTAAGGAAATCAAGACTTGAAGTAGTGACTCTCATCCTTCCCTCATGATTTTTTAATAAAGTCACGAAGCTTAGCCTTCTTGACTAAGAAAAATTTTTCTCTGATATTTCTTCTTGACTATATAGATCAATAATAGTTTGGTCATGTAAATAAAATTACACTCTTATCTGGTTATGATAAGATTGGAAAAGATAAGTTGAGCAAGAAGACGTATGGAAAATGTGATAGAAAATGGACTGTAGTTGATTTCTATAGTCTTTATAGAAACGTATTTTGCTTTCTATCAACATCTCAACTTAAATCAAACCTGAATTATCAAATAACGCATCCTTTACATCGGATCACCTCATTTTATTTATTGCATGTTCAATAAAAAAATGATTTGTATTAAAAAAGTGATGGGGCTAAATTCGAACCAAAATAAAGGAGCTATATTATAGATTGATATAATAGAGCTATCGGATTCTATATGATTTAATAAACTACAATGATTGTGTTACTTCTTACTGAAATTCTTAACCAAACCTTAATCAATGAATGCAATGATTAGCATGACGACTGGGTTTCAGATAATTTACTACGCAGAACGTGTTGTTATCATGCGATTCGTTCTGTGAATTTGAAGGGGAATTATTGGAAGAACGACTAGAGGAAGGAGTTGGGGAAAAGTGAACTATAGACTAGGATATAAGTCGTATACAGAGGGCAGGCAATGCCTTGGCCTGGTTTCATATACTGTATATGAAAGCAATTTTGTACGTGTGACCAATCACAAATCATTGGCCATGCATGAGTATAATGGTTTCACCCTCTCTATCAATACCTCCATCCTCCTCCCGTCAACACCCTATCACCATCGTTGTGCGTGTTAAGCTGGCCAAACGCAGAATAACCTTCACACCTTATAATATCATATCGGGAAAGAAAATTGAATTCTCCAAAGCTATTATCGATAGAGGTGGTGATATCGTTGCCAGTATGATTAGTAGCCTACAGTTTTTATTGAAAGCTTCCATGATGAGAAGTATAATGTAATAGATTGAGCTCCGCAGAGCTTCCTGGTAAAACTGTATAGAAAACAACTGAAAGACAAACAATATAAGATGAACAAACTGGAGTGCTCCAAGTCAATTCAGTTTCAGTATTGGTTTCAGTTCTCGTAGAGTAGAGATCTCGAGTTTTTCTGTTGCAACTGTCCAGTTTTACCAGTGACAACCTTACAACACACCATTATATTAAAATGAATCTCTTAGGATTATACTATACTTGTAACCTGTATGATGCACAGTAGCATTAGAAGTGGATTAAAATATTCTCGGATTTCATTGATTCAGACCTATTGATTCGCCTATGTGCAGCGATTCCTTCTCAATTTTCTGTCATAAATGAGTGACGTATCATTTGCATATTGATTCTAAGCGATGTTTCCATGTACAATGATTCCTCAATCCTGTCTCATGAGTGACGTAATAACAGTATGAAATGATCACTTAGTGAGCTGAATTGTATTGTGAGAGGTAATGTTGTAATACCTTGTCCGAGATAGTTAATTGTAGCAGCGATTTCGCAATGAGAATAGCTGATAGTGAAACTGGATCACAAGCCAAACATTAGCAGCGGAATAGGAAGAGACATGGAGTGTGACTGACGTTATCTGAAAGAAAACTATTCTGAGGCAATTAATCAACTCGGATCCATTCTGCTATGCCATAATCAAGCGTGATGTCTCCTCGTAAACAGAAACACTCTCACATTCGTTTTCTGCGGTTTCGTTGCTCAATGCCATTTTGGGACCTTCTGCACACTTAGTTCCATCTTCATGCGACATGCATGTTCTTCCCAAACTGATTTCATGTTTGTGTTGTATGAATAGTTCCTATGTATGAATATGTAATATTTCCCTGAAAAGAATGATTCATCATGTACTAAAATTTCCTCGTGTACAGCTTACCGATTTAGCATCATTTCCTATTATGTATCATCTTAGTTACGAAAGCCGAAAACAAGGTAAGAATCATGAAATAAAATGGAAAATATAAATCCAAGTACCCTTCTTTAAATCTAAGATAGCCTACTTGGATTTTTAATTTTTAATTTTTATTCGAGAGTAACCCTAACGAAAAAAGACAATTTGATAAAAATCATGAGTATGTTTCTTGTAGTTGTTTCCACTGATTTTCCAGAACTTCAAAATGTAATAAGATCGAACTATCCATGATGATTTTAATTGAATTTTTCTGCTCGGTTCTATAAATCTAAGAACTGGCATCAACGATTTGAATGAAACACCCGACATTTATTGACTCATGACTATTCTTATATTGAGTTTTAGGTGGAAATATTGTTTGCTCACTAGCAGAATAATTGTCATGTACATATCCTCACTTAGGACATGGGATTAGTGAAAGTAGAAAAAGACAAGACAAATGAGCGATTGAAAACATTCTTCGGCGGATCATCCACGATCCGTTGCTTGAAATTCATCGAATTGAAATATATTTATTGAGAAAAATGTATTATTTTGAAAGAAAATTATAATAAAAGTGAAAAAGACAAGTATTTGAGATCTTATGACTATACCTGAGTAATAACAATATTCGTATGGCTTTTATTGGTGGGGAGTTCCTGACGGAAGTTGCACTTCGCCTGAATCTGAGTGTAGCGGAGTTGATCCCTGCCTAGACAATATTTGTGAACCACAATCAAATACTTTGAACTTGAGGTATTTGTAAAGCAATATGCTCTGAACACAAGCCATGTGCCTACAACACTGATCCCATAAACAGTGAATATAGAGATCCGCATATAATGGAATCGCTTTCGCAGTTTCACTGTTCAATACGGCAAGTCTTGAGCCAAGGAAGTGAGGGGGCACATCGCCTAACATTTCCCGGATTCTGAACTTCCGTCGTCAACAAATCTTCCTCCAGTAAGAAGTTGGATCCTCTGTCTTTGTCTGTCAGTTTGTTTTTGGAAATCGTGAGGGGAAAGTGCGAGTGAGTGAGTGAGTAAGGGAGGATGTCAAAGTGGCTAACTGTTGAGTCGCTGTTCCCCGCAAAGGGGGTCTTTAATGCGGGGTAGTATAGGCAACGAGCAAGTAGTAGCTTCTTGGTACCCTTACGCGTCGCGTTGCGTTGCAGACGTGCGTCTGGGGCGTCACGGGCTGCTGTCATGCGTTACCAGACGACGGCGGATGCATTAGCTTCACTTCCGGAGCTGCGTTCCGCTTGCTCAATCACCCTCGCTGCTTCTCTCACATAGTCGCCCTCCCTCACTCTTCCTGCTTTGGTGAATCCGTCTGCAGATTAGCTCCCCTCTCGCGCTCTCAAATCACCCCACCCACTCATCACAAATCCACGACATAACCCTAAACCGTGACTTACTCCCTTCTCCACACACTCACATGCGCATGCACTCGCTCCCGTTCGTACCCGTTCATCCATAAAAATGCATTTAATTTCACAACATGAATAACTCCTTTATGTGCTTATCTCCTCGTTTCCCTCTAAATCACCTACTTCTTTCTCCTCGAATTCCTCTCGCGTTTTTCCCTCGAGTGGAATAAAACTTCCCTCCAGACCTCACTCACCTGAGCTGATCAGGCTTTTGTAGCGAAGTATTAACTCACTTTCTTACACTCAATGTAATTGAATGTGATGTTGGTGTTTGGACTTTATCTATAATAATTGAGTTTTTTTCAAGTCTTGAATGTATGTGTAATAGAACATATTGTTATGGAATCGAACTCTTTGGCTCCAGTACCCTTTGTATCGGCTACTATATTTTCATTATCAAGTTTTCCTTCAGTTGAGTTGCTCATATGATAGATTCCGCAATGATAAAATTAGAAATCAGTTGAGAATATCACCATTGACTGTGCAGCTCAGAATAAACTGATTGAACTGGAAAAAATCATGTTGAACGAATGCCAAATAATGGAATTTCAAAAGCTGTCATGAAATATAGATAACCTATGGTAAAAGGTATATAGGCAGACCTCTAGAAAGATGGTAAGATGAATAGATATATCCTTTGAAACCGGAACAGGTGTGTACGCCTAAACCTGGAAAGAAGTGGACGATTTTCATTGTCCTATATTCGTATCAGGATTAGCTGTATTGCTAAAGTGAAAAAACTGTGCTCTGATATTCTAGGAATACATGGGGAAATTTTGGTGAATCGTGCTCATTTTCTTGGTAAAGGAAATAAAACCGTAATAGCGCACATTCCGAGGGATGAAGATATTAATAAAATCTTTGTTAATGTGAAAAAACTGAAAAATACAAACATTGTCATTCATCGAGACTATGCTCGTGAGGTGAGATTCAAACGGGGGAAACTTCTGGCTTTGAAAAAAGAACTGTCAAAAATGGTGCCGGACATTGATGTACACCTCGGTTTCGACTTCCTAAAAATCGAGGGGACTCACTTCCACTGGTCGACGGATAACAAGTTGATGGCGGGGGCGGAGGATGGTGTCGAAAAACTCAAATCAATTGTACATGTGGATATGAGTCGCTTTCTAGCGGGTCTAGCGGAGCAGCCAGCCAACTAGGAAACTCCCACTGCGCGTCTGCTGTTCGAGGAGCCGAATGTGCAGTCTGTAGTTGTGAGAGAAAGAGATGAACACCTTAAGTTGTTATATTACAATGTGTGTGGTTTGAAAGACAAGGTGAGAAATTTTAATTTTGTAAATTTTTTAAAAGATTATGATATCATTTCTATTTCTGAAACACACATAGTGCAAGAAGATGTAGAGTGGATAGGTGATTATTTCATTGATTTTGAACTGGTCTGGTGTTATGCAAAGAAAAACTCTCACTTTGGTCGTGCTAGTGGGGGTTTGCTATTGGGTATTAATAAAAATTCAGCATTTAAAGAAAAACTTTGTTTTAGAAATATTGATTATGTGAGTGTAATTGTTGTAAAATTGTATAATTCCGTTTGCTTGAATGTATTGCCAGTGTACATTAACTGTAATAATTGGGAGAGAGAATTTTATGAAATGAATAATTTACTGTTGCAAAACGCAGATGAGGGATTCTTGGTTTTAGGGGATAAGAACGTGAGAATAGGTACAGAGCAGAGATTATCGAGTAAGATGAGCCAATATGTGTCGGATAGATTGTTAAATAATAGAAATTCCCAAGATAAAACAGTCAATAATAAAGGCCGGCGTTACTTGGAAATGTGTTCAGAATTAGGATTTATTATACTAAATGGTAGAATGAATAGCGATCTAGAAGGGGAGATGACTTTTGTGGGAGCAATGGGTGACTCTGTGAACGATATAGCAGCAATTAGTATGGAGTATTTCAATTACGCATTGGATTTCAAAGTCGTCTCCCAGTCATTTTTTGATCACTTTCCAATCGAAGTTATATTAGACGTAGGTAAGAAGCCAGGTGATAATATTATCAGTGTTTACCTCTATTGCCAAAACTGTCTTGGAATAAATCTATTTCTGAAAAATATAAAGATAAGATAACAGTACGAGTAAATAATGATTTATTGTTGAATGAAAATGTCGAGAAGGCATGTCAAGATTTGTCAGAGTGTATTCGAAGTGTAGCTAAATCTCTTGGATCCGTTCGAAGCTTAGATAGGTACAGACAAAAACAAGCATGGTTCGATAATGAGTGTTGGAAAGCCCGAAATAAGGTCTTATCTTTTCTAAATCTGTACCGCCGTATCAGTAATGATCACACCCGGCTATTATACTTAGTTGAAAGAAATGATTACAAAAAAATGTGTAACGAGATGAGGAAGAGTTATCAAAAGGCTTTCCTGAATAATATTTCCTCGGCCCAAAACCCAAAAGATTTTTGGCATGCTCTGAATAAATTTAAAATTAGATCAAAAATTGTAAATAATTCAATAAATCCACGTGAATGGGTAGAGTATTTCCGTCGACTATTAAATCCTGAAATGTTAGCATTGTCTTGTTTATATGCGGAACCCTATATTTATAATGATAAATTAGATAGTGACTTCAGTCTGGATGAGTTGAATATAGTTTTAAAATCAGTAAAAAATAACAAAGCGCCAGGAGAAGATCAAATTCCCTTTGAGTTCTATAAGAATGCGCCGCCCAATATGCTAGATAGATTACTGAATATTTACAATACAATATTTACAATAGGTAGGGTCCCAAGTAGTTTCAAGTCTTCCATTATTTTTCCGATTTTTAAAAAAGGTGAGAGCAACGTAGTAGGTAATTACAGAGGTATCAGTTTTTTAACAGCATTCTTCAAAATTTTTGCAGGGTTAATACTAAATAGACTTAATCACTGGGTGGAGGAAAATAACGTACTAAACGAGTTTCAGGCGGGATTTCGTAGGGGATACTCTACTATTGATAATATATTTTCCTTAACATCTATCGCTAGTCTTCAGTTAGCTAAAAAAAGAGGTAAATTATACTGTTTTTTCGTGGATTATTCAGCCGCATTTGACTCAATAGACAGAAAATCTCTATTATATAAGCTTAGTAATATGGGCCTCTCAACAAAAATGTTGGCTATTTTGAGAGCGTTAAATGAGGATACTTCTGCTAGAGTATGGTGCACTCAACGGTCTGGAGAGGGTGGTCTCTCACAACGTTTTCAAACTAAATCAGGATTGAGACAGGGCTGCTTAATGAGTCCCTTGCTATTTTCTTTGTTTTTAAATGATTTAAATGATGAACTGGGTGGAGGACTATTGATAAATGGTAAGAGGATTCGGGTCTTATTGTACGCTGATGACATAGCTTTGATTTCTGACTCTCCAGTAGGGCTTCAGTACATGATAAATAATTTAGAAAGGTACTGTGAAATGTGGAATTTAAAAGTAAATCTAGATAAGTCAAAAATAATGGTCTTTAGGAATGGAGGAAAACTAGCTGGGTGTGAGAAATGGACATTTAAAAATGAGCAGATTGAATGTGTAAATAGATACAAATATTTGGGGGTAGTTCTTACACCAACATTGAATTTTGAAGCTCATTTGAAAGAAAAATCAGATAAGGCTAAATTTGCGGTGAATTTGGCTTGGAGAGGTCTTCTAAATAGTGATAATATAGATTTCACAGCTAAATGTAAATGGTTCAAAGCTTGCGCAAGGGCAGTTCTGTGTTACGGAGCTCAAGTATGGGGCTATAGACAGTATGATACTGTAGAAAAATTTCAGAGATTTTTCATTAAGAAAGTGTTCTCGCTTCCTATAAACACCCCAAACTACATGTTGTTTATTGAGACAGAACTGTCACCTCTTTTTGAGTACTGCCTCAGGTTGCATTACAACTATATTACAAAAGTTATGGAAATGAAAGAAGGTCGACTTCCAAGATTTCTAGTGGAAGAAGTAATAAAAAAGAGAGTCTTCTGGTTTAAAGATTGGAGAAAATTGTGTAATGATATAGGGATAAGTTATAATGACAATATTAATTGGAGTAATAAATTTAAGAAAATTCTCTCAGGCTTGGGCATAATTCACAGGGATAAATTCTTACAGGACGCACAAGCAGGCCATTTCCATTCATTGTATAGATCATTGAACCTACAACTGGGTGAGAACAATTACATAAAGAGGAATAATTGTGATTTGTGGGTGATGAGATGGGTGTTTAAAGCGAGAGGCGAGCTGATCGATTTGAACTAGCCATGGGTGTCAGATAGGAGCTATACTTGTTCAATGTGTAATTTAAAAGAAATTGAGAACGTTTTCCACTTTGTTGGGCGATGCCCATGTTTGAAGGAATGGAGAATTAAATGGTTAGGGGCGGCGGTACTCTCTAGAGAAGTATTTATGTCTTATATGAATGGCCTAGATTGGAAGAGATTAGCTTCTTATTGTAGGGACGCTTGGAGATATAGGCGAGAACTAGTCCAGGATTTCAACTGGTAGGGTATTTTTGACATGCTCTGGGGAAAAATATTTATCTACAATAGGTCAAATTCATGAGTCCTCTACCTTCCAGAGGTTTTATTTGAGAGCAAACAAACTGTTGAATTTAGTTTAACAAAATAAAGAAAAAGTTAGATTTTATTTGTTAGAATAAGTTCAGTGCTAGCATTATTTGAAATTTATTATTTTTCTCATTGTTTTATTTCTCGAGGTATTTTATGCTTTTTTTCTCAGATTTTTGTTGTATTTTCGATTTATAGTCATCTCTATTGCTTGATATTGATTTATTTTCATTGTTATTGTCACTAGTTTCAACATTTTACCGACTTTCCGGCTGACGATCAAAAAGTATCAAGCCGTAAATGTGTGTTACAAATTTCATTGCATTGTATGAAAATACTGTTCAATAAAGCATTTTTTTCTTCTTCTTCTTCTTCTTCTATTCGTATCAGGACTTTCAAATCCTGCAAGATCTTAAGAGTTCATTTCTTGAACTACAGGAATAGCATCACCAAGAGACGGGATGTGGTACATTGAAAAACTGATCATTTCATTCAAGAGAAACCACTGATGGTTTATAAGACCGGAAATTTTCAATGAAATACTCTTGTCGGATGAATCGATACGATCAGAATCACGCCAACTTTAATTTCAATTAAACACAGATTATGATATAAGATTATTATTGATGACTATCACAATATAGGTTATGAAAAATGCGATTAATAGTTCAAAAAGTGCATTGTAATTCATTATTACTTATTAAATAACAAACTTATTATTGAAAATAGTAAGACATTAGCTAAACTGATCTTCTTTAAAACTGATGATACTTTAAAATAATCAACATGGTCATCAATCTGTATGGTCTGTTGATATGGTCTGTAGATAGCCTATTTGGAAAAAAGTAACGTATTTTTACTGCTAGAGATTAATAAAAGAGAAAATGTGCCTTTTGTGTAGTTGAGAAGTTTATATTGTGGTAATTATTCATATTGAATGAAAAAGACTATGAAATTGTCAAAAAACCACTGATTTATTGATAATTAGAAAGACCGGTTTCGGTTATTACACCATTGTCAATCTCTGATAAACTATCTAAATATAAACTATCAGAGATTGACAATGGTGTAATAACCGAAAACGGTCTTTCTAATTATCAATAAATCAGTGGTTTTTTGACAATTTCTTAGTCTTTTTCATTCAATATGAAAATGTAACTCCTAAATAAATATTATTCAACTCACAAATCACAATTGCATCTTCATCTTCAGTCACTGCGATGTGACAGGCCTCTTATTCTGTTTACGGTTCAAGAGGTTACTAGCGCTGCAGTCCGAACAATTAAATTCAATCTCAACGTGAAAGAAAGACTCAATGATTAATGATGCACAATATTAACCGTCAAAGGATTTTGTACATTCAAAAATGTGAGCTGATTCTCTGCTTAATGTTGAATATGATTTATGATTGTAATGCTCTTGGAAATATTGAGCTTATCATTTAGATCAGCTACCACACTACCTGGTTACCTGGGCTAATGACGCGCACATGAATATCAATCAAACCGATTTGATATTATTCTTAAGAATATTGTAATTACACTGAACAGTGGTAATTATAATTTTTGATGATCTATTTAAAGTTGTTTCGTGTGAAGGAAAGTTCACTTGCCTTGTTGGACCACTTAATATTATGTTTGCATTTTTCTCAACTCTCAAATCTTTAGAAAAAAGTATTGGAGAGGCTTCTCTTTTTTTGAGTGAGAAGATTCTGAACCAGAACAAATAAGTTTTCAAGAGTTGGAATTATGAACAGTTTTTCTGCAGTGGAACCAAGCATATTGAATGTTTTTAGTGAAAATAAAATTTACTACAGAATTTTAAAAAGCAATTGGAAAAAATCAAGGTGACAGAGATTACGATTTGATCAGTAGATTTGTTCAAAATGGATGATATCATCCTTTAATTAATCGTAATTTAACCTAAAATTAATCATATCAATGAAGAGAAATGAATCATTGCTGAACCTTTTTCATTCGATTATAATATCATGGAATTTATAAAATCAACCTATATCTCGTAATTATTATATTATCCCTCAACTATATTCCAGTTCACATGTTCACATACTCATCAAATGAAACTATGAAATATATCCTCAAGAAAATCTCTCATTTCATAGAAGCATTTTATTTTCTCATGCATATTGTCTGGCTGGAGACGATAGGAAAATTATAGCCTGATTGGGGGTGGTAAGGAGAAGTGTGGGGCGGCTGAGCTGGGGGAAAACAGGAGGCGGAGGCCAGGCCGGAGGCAGTTGAGACATTAAGCCGAAGTCCGGGGCAGTGATTCCCGTCTAATGGCTGACATTAACGCCGTTACAGCTTCCGCTTGCCGCCCCCAACCCGCCGCCTCCATCTCCAGCGATTGTTCTTGGCAGGAAAACGGTACAGGCCAATCCATTTGGTCTTACACCAAATAAAAAGTCACTGCCAACGAGCCGACCATTAATAATTCCAACGTGCTCCATGGCCAGTGTAGGTCTACTTCACGCTGCAGGCCCCACAAGGCAAAACCATCATCTCGAGAGGCCAATTCCTCGACCAGATTCAATATGAATCTATTTTATTCTCTTCACATGACGTTTGTGATAGCGGTCTTATAACTGAATTATTTTATTGCTTCTCTTTATTTGAATGCCAAGTACATTTGCCAAATGCCAATTTTCTCTCACTGTTGAAGGATTTTTTCATCAAAAAATAAGCTGATATGAGTTATTGACTATTTCAGTTTAAAGTATTAATGCTGAACAAAACAGTTTTCTTTTTTGAATATCAGGAATTGAAAATATGCACATGTTATGACTACAGAGGATTTACCTGTAATTAATCATCATCATCATTATTATTATTATTATTTTTATTATCATCATCATCACTATCTTACGTTCAAGTATTAGGCTATTATCTCTTCCAACTTACAAACAGCTTAAAGTTATTCGAATCCAAGAAAGATAACATATAAATTGACATTTCATACATATATGTAGTTATTGCCATCTCTTACATGACTTTCCAATTGATCTTCTGCGTCCTGGTCTGTAATTTGATACCATTATGGGGAACCTTTCTGCAGGCATTTTTAAAATGCTAAATTTAATCATTATCATATTTTATTAAATAACCATGCAAACTCTTTTATATCGCATGAGTACTTCCAATGATGTAATTGAAATAAGATGCTTGTCAGCTCAACTTTGAATGTATAATTTTTCCAAATTAAAAGTGGTTCAAAGTAATTTTCCTCAAGTAATGTATAATTGGAGAATAAAAAGGTAATTTACGCTCCAACTCCCATATATTATATTAATCATTTTTGAAATTATCATTAATAACTCCTACTGGCAGGCATGTTGAGCTTCAAGTGAGCAGACAGCATTCACGGAAAGTGCGATTGGGCGAACAGTCGGCTGCTATGAAACATATTTGCGAGCATTCGTTTCAAGTCGAGTCGAAAAAGGCGAATGAAAACAAAGTCGGAGCGGAAAGGCCTTGATGGTCGAGTGGGTGACCCAAGCCGTGTAATCTTTTATCTCAGTACACCGTGATCTGTGTTCTGTTTCTGGACGTGCTCTACCTTCGCTCGGCCATAATTCAAGCGTCTCACCCTCCGCTTATGCGAATTAGAATCAGTAGATTGGATTTTATTACCGGCAATGCAGGTGCCTTACTACGAATGCCTTCTCGCTCGGACTATTATGGGAATTTATCGCTGTTCAAGCCCATCTACAAAACGCGCTTATGTAGCCGGCATGTACTTACGCGAAAAAATGTGCTCCCTTTTCGGAATTCTCATCGCGCCCTTTTAGTTCTACTGCAGAGTGAGACTCAAGAGCGAGGAGAGGAGTGAGAAAGGGCAAGAAACCAAAGAGTTCGGACCTGTAGGGGTTGTTTTTGAGGGCGAGCTGCAAGAGAAAAAGGGAAAAGTTGTGTTTGATGAAAAAACGGGAACCGCTCCGCCTGGAATGAGATGGAAAATAATAAGCGGGGATCTGAGCATCATCGAAGGTCCCCAACGGGAATGAGACAAAGATGAAAGTGAAGGGAGAAGTGAGACAGAAAAGTGGTCTGAAGAAGACGACGACGTAGGCGAGGTTGGGCGTGATGTTATCATTACTGCATATCGCAGTACGCCTTATGACTCTTCGCTTTTTTCATAAAGTTTAATTCGACTTTCTCTTCACTCTTGCCGCTGACATCTTTGCCGCTCCGGTTTAATTAATTTTTCTTTCTTTCTTCATCTTAGTTTTAATTGTGATAAGAATATTTTCAATGAAATTCTCGACAAAAAATTTCAAACTCGAAAGGATTTTGACTTTTTTAATTTGAGAGGGAATAAAATTTGATGGAGGTCTACTAATTAAGCTGGCGCAGAAGCGTTGAACGGCTTCCCCCACCCTAACCCTCACCAACACATCATGCATCCAACACCTAATCGCCTTAGCAACTCCACTCCATTCTCACCTGAACCCCAATTCGCTATTTTATGATATTTCAAGTTTATTTGTTGCCAGGAAGGGCCGTATTACACTCTCGTGATCTTGTGAAAAGCGAGGTTTCTTGGTGCGAGAAGGAACCTGCATTCCCGAATTCGTGCATGATGAAATCAATAACCTTGATAGGTAACTTATTGTCAGAGACAAAAGACATTTGAAGATCCATAAAATTCATTGTAATGAAATAAAGTATAAATATTAATAATATTTTTATAGATGGGATGAAGTTCTATTATAGGAAGGATGCTATGCAAAATATTGCTTGACTTTCAGAACTTGAGGTTTCTCTGTTTGCTCATAATTCTGCATTCCAGTGGATTCACTTTTCCTTGCTTCATTTCGTTCTCACTATTACCAAGAAGACCAAGAAGATGTGAATACTATGGCAATTGTTTCCCTCTACATTCTATAGTGATAATTATTATTGTCAGTGAATATATAGAATTTTCAGTTTTCTCTTTATAGTTATAATTATTTTAGAAATTGTACAAGGAGGGTTTAGTTTACTTCAGACGGAAAGCTAGTTTTGTTCTTGTTGCACTACCGAACTGTATTGAAGTTAGAACTGTGCTAAAGTTGAGTGATTAAATTTGTTACCGTTCTGCACCACGATGAACGATACACACAAACCATCGTTTCTCTAAGTACTAGTTTTGTCGCAGTACTTGACTTTCACACAGTGCAAAAAATCGTTGAGTACTTTGTTTTTCAACAATCAATATTCATGAAACATGTGCACTATTTCGAGGGGAATAGAATCAACAAACGAGCAGAATGACGAATAGATTTCATTCATGAATATCGAGATTCGGACAAAGAGAGAAAGCAGTGAAAATATTCTTTTATCAAGGAAAAGTGATCAATCAATGAATGACGACGTGTATGGGGACGACGAATAGAGTTGGTGCCTGTCAGTGCCCAGGTGAGTTTTTTGGGGTGGAAGGGGGGTTAGGTGAGGAGGATTTTGTGTGTGTCAGACTGACTCACGAAGGAAAAGGGGATGACAAACAAGTGGTTCGCTTCCCACAAGCCTGGCTGCACGATTAATGGCCTCGGGCCTCGGGGCTCGAAGCCTCGACTCATCAAAAGACTCACGAGGATCATCTCATTACGGAGATCCGTTCGTGTTCTTTTCAGTACTCAGTGCATGTAGCAACTTATAACGTGGCCGTGCGTACCGAATCTCATTGCTCCCCTTGTCTCTTCACACGTCATTTGATTTCATCGAGCAATGTGCACTTGCCGGCCTAATGAACTAGTGCAAATCGTGATATGTGCTTCCCAATCTCTGCCTTCAGTCCACGAACTACTGTTGTTTCTTAAGCTTACTCAGTTTCCCAATCTGATAGTCCGCTTCCCCTTTTTCTGTGTCAAGATATGGGGAGGATGAGAAATTGACACTCATATTTCCCGCAGATTTGATTGTATGATTGCTTCTCACAGTTTGGGGATTCATCAGCTCATGAGGAATTCATTTATGAATCCATTCATCAAAACCATGAAATCATGAAATCCTTCCTTCAAAAACATTAGGAAGCAGATTATACGTCATAAGATTTATGACAGAAATAAACCCATAATAGTTAGTGGAAAAGCAAATTAGCTGTTCTCGTAGAAAGTGGAAATTTACGAATTTCTATGGAACATGCTCCATATTATATTATGGAACCAATCAACTAGGAGGTTGTACCGATGAGAAATAATCACTTACTGTTATTTGAATTAACTGAATATGTTGAGTAGTCCACTTCCTTGAAGTGTTATTGTTGGAAGCTTGTGGCTCATGGCAGCACACAGCTCAGGTGTATTATACCTACATTACTATAGATGTACATAGTATGCATGACCGTCAACTGAGGTCCAAGGTATCTTTGAACCTGATTTCAGAGCAATCTACTCTACATCGGACAGACTAGACTTTTTTCAGAAGATATGTTGTCGAAGTGGTCGTCTTATTTTGTTTGAGCACAAAGATCACCAGTCAGCATTGATTGAATGCAAAACCTCGATGTTATTGATAAGAAATGCTGTCAGTTTAAAGTGAATTGCACTAGAGTATGTCCAGGTGTTAGTTATTTTTTCACGGATATCAGGCAAGGTCTGTTGGTGGTGTGACGAATGCTAGCTGATGGAAAAGCTCGATTGCTGGCAAACACATCATCGCAACGAGTATATATGTGAGTCGTACACGCATGCGCACTCACCAATGTGTCAGTGATCCCTTCACAATAAAACTGAGAGTGTTTTGGGAACATTATTTTCACAAAAATAGGATGTTATTACGTTCTTGTTTTGGATACAAAATCTCTGTAGGGTGGATTATTAGTATTGTAATAGTATAGTACATAGTATATATCCATCGGATATGATTCTCTCAAAAAGGTCCATCATTTACAATAGCTCTGTATATTGATCAATCGAAGCATTTGTGGGAGTACTCTCAAATTAAAATATGCTGTTTGGCTTTGTATTTTGACTAATAGTCTGCAACTCAAAGAGAAAGTTCGTGAATACTAACGAAATAGCCAGAATATCAACGAGAATAGACAAATTTTCAAGAATTCATGGGTATTCCATCTTCTTCCCTGGCATTAAATATCGAGGTTGTCAGATTTTCCGTTAACCCTATTTATAAACTACTAAAGGAAGGAATTCACGTCATTCTTAAAAATTTCACAGTTCCTCGGAGGTTTATTACATTCTCAACCTTTCCAGAATTAGAATTTATTCTCCAGTTATTTATTTTATATACTTCGACTTTTGGAGGAGAAAACTGTTCTATTGACACTTTGTTATCGTTCTGGACTTTATACAAAAAGCTTTATAATAAGAGTTTCGCTGGAATTGATTCTACAATATTTCGCCTGTGATATTTACTCCACAATTACGTATTTTTATCATAATGTATGTTATGGAATTGATTATCATTTGAGTTAATTTCCAAGACTGAGGAGAGCACTAGTGAATGGGAACGATATTTTAACTATGTTATAGGTGACATCTTACTTACTGAAGTATTTATAAGAATGAATAAGCTTTTTTAATACTAATCCCATAATCCTGTGATCAATTTTTTGCGCCCCACTCATGAATAGGAGTAATCACCCAAAATAAATCAGAGAAATAATAAAATGATTGAAAGAGACTAGGAATGGGAGAGAGCATGAAGCTGTGGGGAAAGTCAAGCGATAACAGGACGTGTGAGTGTGTGTGCGTGTGAGTGTCGGTGCTGTGAATAGGCGCCACATATCGATCAGCGAGGGCCAAACCGCATCTATTATTGGAAAATGTGTTATAGATTTTTGCGACATGCATGCATAAACGCAGCGGCGATAGAAGGCGATGGCACGGGCATCGTTTATCATCCGTGGATCTTTTCATATCAAGTGAAAAATGGGGTGAAGGCGTCGTTTGATGGTTGGGAGGGGGATGGGTTGGCTCGACCGGGCTTTCATCGTCGGCTGATCATTTGTCTTAGGACGCGCACCTGTCACGGGGTCCGGGGTTCGAGCCCCCGTCCTGCCAAGCAACTATCCGCTCGTTACGCCACGTCACCGGACACTGCTCTACAAGCCTTGGCAACGCTTATTTTGTTGATTCTGAGCACAAGATATTCTTCTTGGATTGTTGGGGAGAGATGACTATGAGGATGATTACAATCTTGTTTATGTTGAACACTACAGAAATTCTTCAAAACTAATAGTTTAAAAAATCTGGTGTGGTACACTCACACAACTTTCCTTGCTCATTGAACTGGGAGCCTCATTCTTAAACGACAATAATTTAGAGAAATAACATAATGACGATTGGCGGCAACATAATTATTTGAAACTACGATCAGACTACTGTATATGTGTGTATATAATTGTTTTCAGAGTTCTTTTTCCTTTGTGTAAATTGTGAAATCCGATGATTTTTTAAAAGAAGTCAAAACAGCTGTTCTACAGATGAAATATCTCGACTATGTGTTATTTTTATAGACTGCTCTACTCACCTACCTCATGCATGAGAAGGAGGTTACAAAGTCCATTTCTCAAGGATGGGGTGAACCCCCCATTAGTTTCCCAGAAAGGAGACTCATGCCAGTTGATGGAACTGATAAATAACTATACAGAGTATGAATTTGAAATAAATCAGTCGAGTAATTTTTGAGAAAATCGTGAAAAACATGGTTTTTCAGTAATTATCCGCCATTTTTCTCGAGAATATTACGCAGCTCCTGCAATTTTCCTAGAAATGAGACTCATGTCAGTTGATAGGGCTTATGAATAGCTATCCATGGTATAAATTGAAGGAAATCGTTAGAGCCGTTTTCGAGAAAAACATGGTTTTTTAGTAATTATCCGCCATTTTTCTCGAGAATATTACGCAGCTCCTGCAATTTTCCTAGAAATGAGACTCATGTCAGTTGATAGGGCTTATGAATAGCTATCCATGGTATAAATTTGAAGGAAATCGTTAGAGCCGTTTTCGAGAAAAACATGGTTTTTTAGTAATTATCCGCCATTTTTCTCGAGAATATTACGCAGCTCCTGCAATTTTCCCAGAAATGAGACTCATGTCAGTTGATAGGGCTTATGAATAGCTATCCATGGTATAATTTGAAGGAAATCGTTAGAGCCGTTTTCGAGAAAAACATGGTTTTTTAGTAATTATCCGCCATTTTTCTCGAGAATATTACGCAGCTCCTGCAATTTTCCCAGAAATGAGACTCATGTTAGTTGATAGGGGTTGAAAATAGCTATCCATGGTATAAATTTGAAGAAAATCGTTAGAGCCGTTTTTGAGAAAATCGTGAAAAACATGGTTTTTTAGTAATTATCCGCCATTTTTTCCCCCATCGGGTCCTCATGGTATAAGGACCTTAAGTTTAAAATTTAAAGTCAATCGGTTAATTAGGAATGGAGTTATCGTGTTCACAGACATACACACATACACACACACACACACACACACACACACACCACACACACACACACACACACACACAACACACACACACACACCACACACACACACCACACCACACACACACACACACACACACACACAAAGACCAACACCCAAAAATCATGTTTTTGAACTCAGGGGACCTTGAAACGTATAGAAAACTTGAAATTGGGGTACCTTAATTTTTTTGGATAGCAATACTTTCCTTACCTATGGTAGTAGGGCAAGGAAAGTTAAAAATTTCATTTGAGGATAACTATTGTTAGCTAAGTTGAGATATTCGGAGTTTGGAAGACTATCAGAGAGTTTGCTATTTGTTGAGTTTTGCTGGAGAAGATAACAAAATCTTGACAACTAATGATTGGTTTAATATCAATAATTGTATAAGTCATATTCATAACTATTTTATAGTTGTGATAATAACTAGTAGTTCTGTGAACAGTAGACCTCGCGCAGTTACAAACCACAGCCTCCTCTAATACTGTCCATCATAGTGAATTATGTCCTGTCCTGACGTGTCGGTGTCGGTGTAAAGTTATATATAACTTCAAAATAAAAAAGGAAAACAAAAGAAAATAATATTTCACTTCATTGAATATTCACAATGATTCAGTATAACTAGTAAGATTAGAAGAGATATTCGAGTTAGATTCAGGGAAGTTAGTAAGAGGTATAGAAATGTGTATGAAAAATATATATCCAAAGAAAGAAGAATCAATTGACGAAAGAAAGAATTAGTAAAGCTCAAATTTAATAATTCAATCATCAATTGAGCAGCATAATTTTCCACAAGATTTTTTTAATGTATTGTAGCGCTCATAGAATGGGTCATCAAGGAATGGGTTTAGTCTATTGTTCTATTTAGGTAGGAATTGAAATGGTGAGCGGTTCTGACAAATCCTATTTGAAATAGTATATTAAGTCTTGGTCTATTGCATGGAACATGGAAATTTTACAAATTGATGAAATCTGGCATGAATATATTATTATTTAGAATTTAGAATGATCCAAGCAGACAGTATTGCTCGAAAACAATAATTGTTTGATAACTTAGAATTAAGTTTTTTTTTGGCCTTCAAAATCATTTCTTTTATATGTAAATATGTTCTTTTCTAGTGATAATAATGTGGAATGTTTCTTCTGTTTGGTTTTGAAACATCTAAATTTAAAAATATATTTTGTGAAAATGATCAAGAACTGAAAATCTTGTAAAGTGAACAACTGCCTATTTGACTTGACCTATTTCGGACTTTGTGTGACCTTATCTAAATTTGAGAGAGGAATAGCACAAGGTTATCTATTTTTTGTATCCCTATCATTTTCGATGATGTACTGATTGTATGAATCAATAAAGAATCAATGTTAATCCAATATAAATTACATTGATGAAATCGGAAAGTAGAAATTGAAAAGTATTAGATTATTCAAATCATTTTGGGAATTCTGAGATATATTAAGTGTAAATTGTTATTTAAATAAGTGCTAGTAGCATAACCTACATTTTGATTTGGACTGTAGTATAAATTTGAGAAGGGACAGTTTTGGGCATAAACCTGTTATGCCTTCTCACATGTGTTTAATAATTGTAAATGACTAAATAAATAATCCAAGTACCTGAGGATGAGGGCAATGAATCAATCAGACTTATTCTAATTCATTTGCTGTCTATAGTTCGTAATGCAACTTAACAATAGCATGATTCCATTTGTCCCCTCAATCCTATGCATCCTTTTTCCAAGAATCGATACGAGAATCATAGGCTTCTCTGAGTTTTAAATCTGATTATGGAAAAACCAATCCATATTAACTAAAGACAATAACATCTCTTTGAATCCCACCCACAAAAAATCATTAAAATAATATAGGCTTACGGTGGATGATGAACAGTAATATTGGGTCCCCAGAGTATTTTCGCAATAGGCAGCATTTAGAGGCTAAAAAGCAATTTCTTTTGGATGAACGTCTACTCATGTGCGTATGTGCATTGGTGGTGAGGGGTGGTCAGGGGGTGAGTGATGGTGACATAAAGCGCATTAGAAGTGTGCGTTGTGGGTGCGTGGGTGGGGGATAGTCGTTGATCCAGTGTCGGTTGCGGGATTCAATTCGTTGCGATGTGATTTGACGTTAATCCGTTTATCATTGGCCCTTCTGTTTGCAAGCTTTGCGCAATTCATTATTGACTGACTGTAGTGAGCCTATATATATGGAGGGCGTCACTCCCGGCCGAGTGTTCATATATATATATATATTGAGACTCACTTGAAACAGTCAGCATTCCTCATAGATAACACCAACGCCTCCCATCCAACCAATGCTGACAGTTTGAGGGGAATGTGACTAGATGGGGCAGCCGGGCATATGCGCACGCATTCAATCAACATTGTCCCCAAGTTCGCTCGACACCGTAGGCAAAAATGATTCAATTTAATTCGAATCGAATCAAGTGCAGGCTCAGTAGACAAGAAGAGTGACTTCCAATGAAATCAAGTTCTGCTCTTGGAGAACCGTATGTTACTCTATCAACTTGGTAGCAGGAAATATATCACTGAGAAGAATGTTTTATACATTATTCAAGTAGGGTAGTACAGTAGTTGAAGTAAACTGGCTCCAGATTAAACGAACCATTCTTTTGGGAAACACTATTGGGAAATAGTATGTTAAGTTTCAAATTTTATTTCAAAAAATATCACAAAGAAAAGTTTTTTATTTTAAACGGCTTGGTCTCTTTTTCAACACATGAATGAGGAACTGTTGTCTGGGAAAACTATATTCATGTTTCTCAATCTGTCAACATTAAACTATCATAGAAAACACGTATCATCAAAAGACTTTATCTTAATATGATATTCCTAAAGTTTATTACCGAAATTTCGTTGACTTACTCTTTTATAAAAAGTTTAGGATGATTTTACAATATCTTACAAATCTTCTCAGTTCTCAGCTTTTCAAAACAATTATTGCCAAAGCTGACACAGGAGAAGTTTCCTACAATATATCAGTCGTACATGGGAGAGGATAGTAACCAGCGAAAAGTGAAAAATTCGTGAAGAATCATGCATGTCTTATAGAAGGCTTCCACTAGCCGTGTTCAGAATAATACATAAGACGGCTCAAGCAAATCCCGCAGAAATATATACTGGCAGACTCTATACATGCAATCCCTCTGCCATCAGCCAGTAAATACAGAAAGCTTAAGCTCCGAATTCGTTTGACACGTCTACAATACCAGCTGTGAAAATGGGTTTTTGATTGCCAGAATAGGGTGGCTGATTCGGCTGGCTCTCAGTCACACCACCACCACAGCAGCACGGCAGCACATCACCACGGCACTACTCCATCATATTGATGCCTGTCTGCCTGCCTGCATGGCATCGCAATCGCATGCAGACTCTACGCTTCTCAACCTGGATCACTGGTATTCAGGACATCTCCTTGTAGTCCATGGTTCTTCTTACAATAAATTTGCTGAATTACGTGAATTGTCCTTTGTTATTTTATCCTACCAAGTAACCCAGGAGCTTGGATCAAACATTGATATTTTTGTAAAGGATGAAATAAAAAGGTGATATTCCCTAATTAATTTGATTCACATTATATACAAAGGTAAGAGGTTGATTCAGCATAAACTCAATTTAGAAAAATAAATATTCTCTCTGTTGGATTGAGTTGTAGTAGCTGTAGAGTTGAGTTCACATTATCATATTATGTTATGAAGAGTAAAAACATGCTACATTTCCCCATCACTCGTTTAAAAAAATAACAAGGAATTATTATGGTTGTCAACTAAAATCAATATCACACTGAATATCTCAAGTAAATCTCTCGACCTACTAAAGTTTCATGGAGGTTGATGATGTTTGTGACAGATTCTAGTTAGTGTATTTTTATTAAATAAGTGGTTGAGAAAAATTTCAAGTGTTCACATGCATGCATTGCTCTAGAAATAATCTAAAAATAACTCATCCAGTTTCTTGTCACTCCACCTTTCGACTGTAAATCCAGCTAATTATTACTTATCATCAGGATGCCAAGACCATTCCATCTCAAGAAATGTGAACCTTGACGTTTATTTACCTGGCTACCGAGTGATGGTTGTTGAGAGGAACTGAGGGAAAGTAGTGAGAGAGAGCACCAAATAGAAGTATCGAGAGAGAGATTCATTTGATGAGAGAGTGAGAGAAAAGCAACTGGACGCCATATTGACTGAGGTTTGATTAATTGAAGCTGCATGACGAGCGCCATATTTGGAGCGCACTGGACAGGCAAACTCATCCTTGACACAACACTCACACACTCACACACTCACACACCCTCACTCACCTACACGTTCACAAGTTTTTTCGTTGGATGTGGGAGGAGGAGGAGACCTCGGCCTGCCTATCAATCATTCACTGTGTGACTATATCAGACGTTCCCTCTTACTCGCTGCCCAGGTCCCTTGATAAAGTTCCGAATAATTAATTTTTATGTCTAATAGACAGACATAACCGCAACGGTTAGTCGAGCCTTACTTCGATGATCATCAGTCATGAGGAGATGTAGGGATAGCAGTAGGCCTACGCATGCGCTGATGCGGACAGTGACCGATCACCAAAGCATAACTAAACACATCTTTCCTGAATTCATTCTATTCAGATCACCTCTTCAACTCACAAGGAAAAATAGAAAGCACTATAGCTGAATGTTAAATGATGTATCACGTGTTCAAAGTATCACCATAGCTTGAATAATTTATTTATTTAAAAAATCAATCGTATAGTCCACTATTGATAGTAATGAAACTGATCATAGTACATACATTTGATATAGTATAGTTAATATTATAGAAAATCACAGCTCTAGCTCAGTAGTAGATGCATGAATATTCCAAATATAATTAATCACCACAGGGTTCGATGACTGGTGATTAATAATTCTTACCGCTGCTTCCGTGAAGTTTTTAAAGAATACCAATAAGGAAGTCAAAAAGATGGTTGGTGACTGATTATCAGTAACCATATATCCAATCGAGAATAATGAAGATCAACTATGGTTTTTCTAGTTGATTTTTAAAACGCTCGTCATGAATACAGGTATGCACCAATTTACCCCTTTGAAATTCCTTAAAACTTACAATGCCAGTTCTTGAGGTTCTCTGGATCCTTATAAGATATACTGTAGACTTATTAATATAATTATCAGTAAGATTTTTCTGGCTGAATAGTGTGAATATCATCAAAGGATGATAAATAATAAATGCTCAAAATAAAACCAATATTAATTAATTCCTTAATTATATATGCTGCGGAATGAAAGTGCTTGGTACCAAGACAGCTCAAACTGTATATCACGAGATGAGTTAGGAAATAATAAAAACTTCTAAGATTTTGTATGCTGACATAAAACATAAAGTATATTCCCATAAAATAATATCTATACAATATCTCTTGATAAATATAAATTTCTTTGGATAAATAAATTTTCTAATATTTAAATAATTATCACAAGGTTTATTAGTATTCACAGTGTTGTGAGCTGTAAAAATATAAATTTGTATATTTAATACTGATACGTGGACTTCAAGTCAGTTCAGAACTCTACAACTTAAAACCTGTTCGGTCTGTAGATTTAACAGGACATACTTTGATCAATAAACAAAATAATAATTAATAAAAATAACAATTTAATAATCTCAGGGCTTATGAGTTCGTGCCGTGCATGGAAATAAGCTTCCTACATAAATCAAAAAGTTTCATCTCTTCCTTGAACGATTTATAAGCTTCCTTCTGATTGGCTTTCTAATCTTAGTAAGACTCAATGTAATTGGTTACTTCAGATTCAGGGTTTCTCCAACTTTGTTATACAAAGATAAATAAAAAGTTTCTAAATACCTAAGTTGAGTAATAGTCTGAGAGTATTCTAATAAATAAATCTCGATATATGATGCTATAATACAGTATACATTTAATTTTTTATGTGAGCTTTGTGTACTCTTGGTTTTCATATATTTTTTTAAATTTCAATAAATACTCGAGTAACAATAATAGTTGTCCTTATCTATTTGCATAAACCTTCCCTAGTATATAATACATATTTTATGAGTAAAAAACTATAATTCAATTCGTAATAGTTGATTAAGCAATCAGCTGTGTTAGGTATCGATTCAAAAAACTGTCGATTGATCCTAGATCGATTGATGTATTAAATCAAATAAAGCATTCTAACCTCAAAATGTACATGCAGTCTTTCATTTTTTATAATCTGCCAATAATAAACAAGCTGCTTTATAATTTTTATTTCTGCTAAAGAATTCTCATTTTTGTTGAATTACAATTTTGCTTGGTTCTCTTATCGCTTTAGATAATATGATTGCTGTTTATCGTAAATAACATTCGATTTTACTTGAGCGGTACCTTGACTAGGCTATCTATCCTTTCCATTTTACGATTCTATTAAAGCTCAGTTGTTTTATTTTACAAATATTCCATGGTGCTAAAATACCACGTCACAGCACCTTGTCTCAAGAGAAGCTGAATAAGAAGATTCACCTATACAAGTTTAAAAAACAAGGAATAATCGATGAATACAAATATAACTCTGTTATATCATTTATAACATAAAGATCGTTTTCCATGGAGATACAATCACATTTAAAAAAAAAGTCTGTCCCAGTGGCTAGTCACTGGTATTTTACTTATTATGTATATTCTCTATCACCCTACCCTATCAATCATTCATTATCTAGTAGTACCAAGTAATCTCTCTCTCTCTATCTCTCTCACTAACTCTCTCTCTCTCTATCCCTCTCTCTCTCACTAACTCTCTCTCTCTCTATCCCTCTCTCTCTCACTCTCTCTCTCTCTCTCTCTCTCTCTCTCTCTCTCTCTCTCTCTCTAGCATTCAATCTTTATTCTCACTGATTAATTATTTATACTTTGTAAAAATCGCTGACTAATTAGCATTACCATCATTATATGTAAATTAGTGTATAAACTAGTGAATATTGTAACTATTGAACATAAATAAAGAAATTTAATCCAATCTTATTTCTCTCTCTCCTCATTTTGTTCATGATACTATCGTTTATTTTGTTTAATTATCAGGATATATATTTTGTAATTCTGTTTTTGTGCAATGGGTCTGTCGAGACCTTGCCTTGCACACTATCAATAAAATCAATCAATCAATCTCGCTCTCATTTCACTTATTATCTATCACCATATTCTATCAATCATCCATTCTCAAGTACTACAAAGTAATCTCTTTCTCTCCCTCTCAACCACTTTCAAGTTGAACTTGATGTTTGACATCACAGAGAAAGGTGCATCGGATGCAGAAAGGTGTGACAACTGGGTGACATGCAACAGCTATAGTCATTTGAAATTGTCAGCATCTATTATAAGAAAACAGAAATGCTTCTTATTCAACCAATGCTGACAGTTCAGAATGAGTTTCACTGCAGTCACAGGAGACGGACGATTGCCAGCTTTAATTACATTCCGTTGAGAAAAAGCAGCAACCGGCGCGGAACATTACTGAACGGTCTCACAAATGTTATTTCTCCCAAATAGCGAAGAATCTACAACTGAGCTGGCCCAAAGTTCCTGTTTGAAAGGTATCACTCTTGGAACTGTTAGATCACATATCACAAGACATTCAAAATAATATGAGCGACCAATAAACTGAAATGACTCCTGTTTTATTGCAATGTATTTCAATAATGATTACACTTCAAAATATTGATTGCATTGTGACTTGGCTATCCAGTGTAGTCTAGTCAACTGGACCTCTCCAATCAATACACCTGTCATGGGTTCGATTCTCATTCTTATTGTTCTTATTGGGATTTATTGTATCCTACGGTTCCTACCTCTCAATTCTCTTAAGTTATCATTATTATTATGTAGTTATCGTATAACTCATTATTAAAATTACTCATTACTAGCCCATCTATCTTTATCATAACTTCACGTGAAAGTCTTCTATCTATGTGTATCTATGATACTCATCAGTAGAAAATATCGACTCTCAACATCTATGGGGTGTTTTATACCCCATGAATGAATGGATAAATATTGTTTTGTCAAATACAGGAGAATAAGTGAGATACAGGGGAATACGGCGCATGCCAAATTTCACTGATAGTTTTAAAGTCTTTTAATCGATTATGTAGAACAGATTCTCATCGTTTCCTAGCTTGGCATCATTTTCAAAAAACCATTGTAATTATGATTCTATCAATAGAAAAATTCCATAGCTTTGTGAATTTTTGAACCTTTTTAAATGTATCTTCTTAAAAATACTGTGCTTTAGACCACTCTCATGAATCTTTTGTCTTAATCCATGGCCTCAAGAAGTGCTGACTTCGAGCTGCGTGTTCTGTGAAGGATCGTCTGTTTGACATTCTCTCCCTCATGTGTGCGGCTTTCGTTCAATTGCATTCCCCTAACCGCTTTCATTAGTGCTTCAAATGTCATCTAACCTCACAAGTCAAAGGTCATCATTTCCTCTCCGTGGTTAGCAGTTGTAGCAAATGAAGTCGTATGTCCTCCTTCTGAGAAAAACTCAGAAAGAAACAAAAGAAATGCTGAATAAAAATATTTATTCAGTATTCTTGAATACAAAAGCAACTTTTTCCTTCATGACAATTCCTTGACAAAAACAAGGTAGTATATGAGGTGAATCTACAAAGTATAAGTCGGTTCCTCTCTATACTCTTTGACAAGATCATTTCATATTGGGGCAAACAATCCAATGCACATTGAGATATATGGCGGTTAGGACACGAATCTACACCAAACAACTTCTTGCTAACACACGGTAATCGAATTCAGATTGGAGTGTCAGCTTACTGTAGCTGCAGATGACATCATGTTGATTTGTTTGTGTTGTCGACCGACCAAACTGGGACATAGTTCCCATGCATGAGCCGGCAACCGGCAACTGGCAACTGGCAACCATAGTGGAGCAAGTGTAATAGGAGCGATTGAGAGCAGTAGAGGGGAATCACAGTAATCATCTTGAATTGGATAATTTGATTTGGCCGAGGTCTGGGGTCGGGGATTGCTACTAATGACGCTAGGAGAGAGGAGGGGTCAGAGGACAGGAACGCAGTCCCGGTGCAGACGAATGTCACCGCTTCACAGGAAACGTTTCTCCTCCTACTCCTCAACCTACTCCTCCTCCTCCTCTTCACACATGACATGAGGAGTGAGGAGGCCACCACCACTTCATAGTGAGCTTCTCAGCCGAACATCACTCCTCTCCAGTTACCAAGTGTCCCCATTACGTCTGAGGGCTTTCAAATCCATCTCAGACATCAAGAGTAGTCCCTACACCATGCGATCGAATTCATTGATCCCGAAACTAATACTAGAAGGAATGGAGAGCTGTAATTATCGGTTCTTGAAAAATTGATATTCCCAAGGAGAAAACCTTGGTGGAGAATCTGTAGGTACTTTTAAAGATAGAAAAAAATTTTATTTTTATAATATCGTGGATCGTGATGGTATTAGCGTTCATGTATTAGCAAGTTCAGCCGAGCAATCAGTATTTTTGAAGATCAAGAAAACATATAATTTTTATAATATACCAAATAATATGGAAATTTGTGCATGAATTGATATTCCAAGCAGACATTGATATCATTGAGCAATTATCAATAGAAATTAAAATGTTATTCTATAATGAGTTGGCTAATTCCAATTGAAACATTGTTGAGAAAATCACATGATAAATTCCATGTTAAAATGATCATCCAATAATTCCATATTGATAACATACATAACAATATTATTAAAACATACTGGAATTCATTTCTTCTTTGATTTTAGTACTTTAACATTTCTATTTTGTGAAGGTAAGTTTTGAGTACACTTTATTTCCAAAAAAGAATCACAAACCTATACTTTATGGAAATCCTATTCAAAACACAATAATATACAAATAACGTTAGGGGTAGAGTAATGACAGAGAATGAGAATAATAAAAGTGCATTTCAACTGCATTTCTCGGGAGCAAACACTTGACAGAAGGTGTTGAGTGGTGTGGAGGGACGGGGGATTAATGGGCAACATTCTTTTCTGCTGCAAAGTTTTGCTAAGCGCGCACAGATTGCTCGACTAATCGCGTCCGGTGGTTGAGGGGGGGGGAAGGTTGAGGATGGTTCGTGATGGAAGGGGGGTGGATTCCGGGGGTGTAATGGGGGGGGGGGTTAAAGAAATAGCACCAGGGGCGTGAGAGCGCCCTTCTGCAGGGTTTAGTTGCCTAACACTTTACTCGGGTAATTGAATTCCGCAATATTTGAGGAGAGTTGCTGTTGCCGACGAGTCCCGAAGGGAGCTAATGTCGTTAGCCGGGAGCCCCCCCACCCACCAGCCACACCTCTGCTCCCCATTTATTATTATAGTTCATCGCTTCTGATTGTTTGGCGAAATTCTATTTTCAGGTTCATCAATAGAGCACCCTTCCGTATTTCTTTTCCTTCGTAACTCCCTTGTGGTTTGGGTGAGGGGGACGGACCCCTTACAATCCCTCCCATCACCCCATCACACCTAGTCGCGCAGCACGAAGCTCAAAAAACGCCTTCGCTGATGAAAAAACAACTTTACTTTCCACATACAGGAAACTTTCGGAACCATGGGAGGGAGCTGGAGAAAGATTGTGTTATAGAAAAAGGTGAGTCTCTATGGAATGGAATAGGTACCTATGTTTGTTCTGCAATGGTGCGATAAGTATTGTTTACACTGAATATCATCACAAGTTTTATGCTTCATCAAATATTACTGAAATCTCAGAAAAATTATAATATTTCGCATGAGATTACCCGGAGGTTCAAATTCCAAATCTCTTGAAATCATAGTCGAGACTGGAAATAACTGGATGTGTTATTGGATTGATCGCAAGATATGTTATTGAATTAATTACTGAATATGTAATTGGATTAATTACAGAAAACTATACCAAAAATTCAGTCAAGTTTTTTTTGTAAATTTGGCCTTTCAACAAGGCTGTCTTATTGCTTATGAACGGATAGGCGAGAATGAATAACATTGATGCACACCATGAGAAGTGGGTTTCCCTTCAACAACGTCACACGCCATATCAGACTATATATACATGATGCAACATACTCTTTAAACCGCAATGTTATAATAATGATTTGTTGTTCATTTGTTACAATGTAAACACATGAAAAAAACAGAACCCCTACCCTCCACTCAGATCTACTAGTATTGGTTAGCCTAGATTAGTAGTGTAGAAGAATCCAGGGTATCTTGGATAATGGATTATATTGTTGTTGATAGTATTAAACAGTGGGAGATAATGCAAGTTGTGAGTTGAATCTCCACAGAGGAGTTATATACTGGATAAATGGAATAAATTCTGGACTCTTACACACAGTAGGCTATCCTATCTAGTGGTAGAGATTTTAGTGCTGCTGAAGAAATGTGGTCTCAATATATTTTTTTGGTAAACTCCTAGTGACTCATCGCAATCGAGATACGCCTCGTCGAATATTGTTTGACAATATTACACCTCGTATATCAAAGAAGTAGATTTTGATGGAGTGCAGTTGATTCAAGAAGGATGGAGATGAATTATCATTTCAATGGCGAGGAAGCCGGCCGGTGTCCGGATGAGGAGTGGGGTTTTTAGGCGGTGAGGGGGTTGCTGTAGACGTCCTAACGTATGCGTGTCGTTCGCCTAAGACGCGACACGACTACGGGTGTGATAAATGAGTGTCATCAGGCGGCAACCGGCTGACAGAAGGCAGATCGAGGAGGAGGAGGAGGTGTGCTGTGGTGGTGAAGAGGGTGCCAGCACTACAACCCTGAATGGGGCCTAATGAAGCTGACCGTCCGGTAGCCGTTGGAATCAGTATACCTTTTCTTTGTCTACTGGAATTAATATGGAAAGTAAGTAGCCTTAATTACAGCAGCAGGGACGATGCGAGGCATAGCAACATAGCGACCTGCCTGACGACACAACATAATACAACACAGCTGAATTACAACGGCATTCATGCCACAATACTGCGACCTGACTCCGCACCACGAAAAACTGCAAGCTGGGGTTCCAGAAGGGATTGTTGTTGTTAGGCATTGAACCAGTCTTGGTGTTCCCTGAAATCTGAGAAAAGGAGTAGTATTTAGTAGTATTTAGTATTTAGTAGTATTTAGTAGTATTTCGTATTTAGTAGTATTTAGTATTTAGTAGTATTTAGTATTTAGTAGTATTTAGTATAAAGTAGTTTAGTGAGTACTGAGTAGGCTATACTGAGATCGACTATTCAGCATTACAATTCCAATGCATTTTTTTTCAAAAATAGGAATAGGTTATTCTATTTTTACAAGTTTCAATTATGGCATAATTGAGTAAGTATTTTTGCCTTTTCCTTCAAAACGAGGAAATTATCAAGAAAATAAATCATCAACAGATAAGCAATTCATGAAATTTGATTTAAGAAAATGGAGCAACATCAAGCATGATAAAAGCATGAGGTATCTACATCGTTTTCAAGTCAATGCAATAATAAGTGCAATGTAATGCAAGACTGATATTAATTTATCGCAAAATTGTTACGAATTGTAATTCAGTTGTAACAACTCCTCATATAACAACTCAATTCCGCAAAATACTAAATGCAGTTCTGTATTAGCTGAAGTTGCAATGAATTTTACTCTTACCAGAGATGACAGAACTAATAATATAGTTTCCTTTACTCTATGCTCTTACACAAGCTAGCGAATCTTTTAGGAGCCCTAGGAGCCTGACAACTTACCTAATAATACGTAGGCTTCTAATGTTTGGTAATACCTGAACTATTACGCTCCATAATGGAGATATTATGCTCCACTACTAAACGAAGGTAGTTTAATTACAAGGTTGTTACAGACCATAGAAAAACGAGTCTGATACTTTCAAATAATGGCTGGTGATTATCGGAGCAATGGTAGCTGATGTGTGTGTCTTTGTGGTGTCAGCCATCAATATGGCGTCGCTTGTGTGTGTGTGTGTGTGTGATGGTGATAAGTTTCAAATCATTGGTGTAGAAAGTAATAGATTAGCTCATTTATCACGCACCGACCATACAAGAATGTGCACTGTCATTTACTGAATAGGACACTGCGCGGTTGCGCCGCGTGTATATTTTATTTGTGTGTGTGTGTGTGTTGTGTGTGTGTGTGTGTGTGTGTGTGTGTGTGTGTGTGTGTGTGTGTGTGTGTGTGTGTGTGTGTACGACTGTCGGTGGTAAAATTAGAACTGAGTGGAGTTTGAGATAAATGCTGTATAAGGCACATTGATTGAAATGAATTGATTTAGAATGAGTTGTGATTCGCATTACTTTATTGATTCAATTCCCAACACAATCTCAGTCTTTGTCATTAGAAATTTCTTTACATAAGATTTGAGAATTTCCTATTATTAGTTATGTAGACTACTGTTTTAGAATCTTTCTAAAGAAGCAGAACCAAACTCCAAATGAACAACGTTCATGAACACAGCTCTAAAATGCTCCGAAACTATTCTCAGTTGGCGAAGGGTTCCTACATCATGACAGGACCAATGAAGACAGTAGAAATGTTATTCTTATTGCATCATATTATATCTTCACTCACTCAATCCTCAGCTCTACATGTCGTTGCAACCCTTGGCCTCCCTGGCATAACCTCTCCACCTGAGCCAGTCTCATCCAGTGAACAACACCAAGCGTCCTCCGTTGACAGAGGTAGTTAGCTGTAGTGTCTCAGATCGCGCTCCACATCATCTGTCCACTCACTTGTTGGTCTACCTTTTCTTCTTCTATTACATAAACTACTATCATCTACTCTACTTCAAAGATAGAGGTAACATGAGAATGTCATAGATATAGAAAGTCTTTGAAATAATATATTATTCAAGCTTTAGGTATCATTAAGAGAATTGTACTGTATTCTCTATTGAACTAACTCCTTTCTGTGGATGCAAATACCTGAATTAAACCTTTCAACTATAATGATAAGTTTCACGGCTAAAACTGAGGACTTTTCCAGGTTATTTGATTGAAGGGTATGATCTCTAAACCAATCACATTCAAAAATCAATCATGAATGAATCTCAATCTCTTGGTGTAGATGAATCAATCGAATCTGTGGTCACCTGAGAATACAAAGCAATTGAAGGATTCATACGAATCAATTTGAACTTAAGTTCAATATTTGGAAACGAATCAATAGTTGAATTTCTTCATTGATTACCTTGAACCCAAGCATCCACTAGTTCTTTCTCCATTCGATTCCTCTTCCAAGAATAATTCATGATAGGAATTATTGTTATTTTTTGTGCGGCGTTGATGTGTTTTGGGATCCGTTTGGTGGGCGCTATGCAGTCTGGCATAGCTGGAAAGTTGTTTACTCTGAACTAGTTCCAACTAGGACCCAGGTGTTCTACCTGGAAGCACCCCCCTCCCCAAAAAAGGGCAAAGAATGTGACGAAATAAATTTGCCTCTACCTGGAACTGATCTGAAAAAACAACCCCCTGCCGATCTTCCCACAACGATAGCGTTCTTGCGAGTTCATTCATGGAGTTTGGGACACACGATACTTAACATGCTGAAACACACGGCCACACTGTAATTTCGAAGGTTGGCTCGGTTTCTCGAGCGACTGAAAAAACGTCGTCGTTCTGTGACAGCCACAGCCTCGCCTACCATTCAACGACTGTGTGAAATATGGACGGAAACGGACTCCGCGCTCTCAATTCAGGTGTGACACCCACTCGCACGCACGCACACACGCCCACACACATTTGAATAACCCAGCAGCAAGTGTGGGAGAATGATAATTGGAACTATGCAAGCAGGATACCAGTATAGATTTGATTCACTGGGTCAAGGATAACCAATAACCATGCACCCCTGAAGCTCTTCAAATTATTGTTTCTTATGATTCTCATATTTTAATCTAACCATTCCAATCATCTCAATTTTCGAATATATCATCTATCAATAGTTCAATTACATACTTTTTCTTTAATTAGAAATAGAAAAAAGGATTCACACTCAACAAAAAACAATAGAATTTTTAAAATTTGATCCACTGATTTCAATCCATGAAATCATTAGATATTATAGAAGAAAAGATAAATGACAATGAATTACACGGATACTGCAGGTACTGTATTCAGCAGAATAATCGTTGTGTCTGCAGTAATTGATCTATAAATATCATTTCCAATGCTAGGCCTAATCACTTTTTCATTTGTATAGACGTTAGTAGGTGTCAGAATACTAAAAATTCAAGTACCCTTCATTGAAAACTTTTATTAACATCATGTTTCAACATATTAACGCCATTTTCAATGAGATTCACTCACTTGGAAATGGCATATGTTTGAACATGTGTTGTGGATGAAAGTTTTCAATAAAGGGTACATAGACTTAATGATCAATAAGAGTAGCCCCACCAAATGTTAACATAAGTGAGTCTTTCGAAAAAGTTAATAAGTCCTTGACATTTCACATCTGGAAAGTTAAGTTCAACCTACAAGCCTGTAAATTTTAAAATTTATCTGATAATGTCTCATGAAACCATACAGAAAATGAGCCCATCTTCATACACAAAATTTGATGGTATTTTTCAATGTGACTTCAGAAAGAGTAATTTTGTACATTGATCCAGAGAGTATCGAAACTTTAGTCTATATTTGAATGGTGATGCAGATAGATTGTTATCCTATGATTGTGATAAAAAATATGACTTTTCAATTTACTATACTATGATTATCATTGCATTGGTGAATATAATATGTGGCCGAGCCAATTACAACAATCCATATGAGCTCAATCATCCCTGAAATTAAATGAGATCTCCTATCAAGTTCCGAGATAACTACTTCTTGAGAAGCAACGAGGAGAGGAGAGCATCAAGAGGTAGGTGAGAAGAGCATCCAACAATGTTTTGGCCGCAGTTAATCACAAGCTAGAGATTAGAATCTCATCGTGAAGAAAATTCCTGGCGAGTGTACGGCCTCTGTTTGGCCTAAGTTTCTAATTACGAGACAAAGGCTGGCCTTTAATGAGAAGCCGACAAACGCCACCCCCCGGGGCTCGGGACGGCCCCCGCGGGGGCGGCTAGCTCGCATCATCGCTGTCCAACATCATTCCATCATTCTCTCCATCATTCCTTCGATCATCCCTGCTTCTGTCCGCACCTCTCATCACATGGGCAAAAACTATGCAGTTGCCGTGGGAACACACAATAAATTGATTTCTGTCAGTTGTCGATCGACACTCTCTACAATCGAAGGCCGCTAATGATCGCCGAAACTCATAAAACACCAGTGTATCTCATTTATATTCCATGATAGATGGAAACAATTCAAGAATACATTTGTATCGGAGCATTAATTAAACGGTTTTGTACGAAGATAGTCATAGATATTCCATGTTATGGAATTCATATATTAGGATGTCTAACGGAGTTTGAGGTCGAAAGCACTAGTTGTACTGTTTGAATCAATTGGTGGAATTAAAATTATTAAGTATAAATAAATGCGATTATTTATACAAATGTTTATAATTATTATACAAATTATTTATTAAGTATAATGAATAAATAAATTAATTAATTTCTATTCATACTGTACTGTTCATTCCTCAAAGTTGTAGTTCATTTCTGTTGATTTCATGTGAAGACTTATTTCGATAAAGATCTTCAAATAACGATTATTATGGTTATAAGATGACTATTCCCCTGCTCTTCCTGATCTTTCATGAGCCATGCAGTTGTGATGAATCATAGTACAGTACTGTAATGTACATTCGAGAAGAAAATTATATTCGAATTATGATTTGAATCCAAATTGGGGACAATGCTGTTGATATTCGAACTGTGTTGGTGGATAAATGATAGAATAATATACTATCATCGTATGAGAAAGATATGTAGGGATAATTTAATGGATATGACATTAAAATAAATTTTCAGTAATTTTAAATAATGTTCTAGATACTAATTTTCTCCACCTATATTAGTCCATATTCCATACAATGATGATTCCAGTGAATAAATTGATGAATCGGAAATAGATCATTTCCCCACTAGAATTGTGAAATTGTCACAAACGATAAGATTGGTCAAACTATTGTACCTACAATAGTATTAATGTAGGATTCCTCTTACAAATAGGAATCAATGTACAGTATTATGAACGCCTAACATCAGTTTACAGTCATGCTAACCTGTCCCTTGAGAGGATGGTTTTATATCACATCATCAATGAAATATACAATTTCTTCACTAAAAGTCTCGAGGTGTGGTTTGACTTTTCTATACTGGGAAGATGAATGAATTTTGATAGGAGCACTTTAATACACAATTACTCGATTGGGACTCGAGCGAGAGATTTTTCAGAATGAACGCCTACCCTAACAATCGATGTTTGTAGTTTTTCTAGACTACTGGATTCGCCAGTGAATGGGCAGGGGACGATTTTATAATAAGGAATGCGGTGTTGGGATTTAAGCGGTCACAATGAAGAACACCAATCCATATGTCAACATAAAACTATTTTGGGTGAGATTTTTTCTGGGATGGTGGAGTGGAATGTGTCACTGGTGCTTGAATCGAATCCGAAGCATCCTGTCGGCTCGGACACCAACAGACGGCTTGGCTCTAGCCGATGCCATCCTCGAGGAATTCTTTAATGAAATGACTCCTTTTGTGAATGGAAAACGAAAGTGGGGCGGCGCGGATGTGAAATTTATTCTGCAGGTCGCATTCATTGAGGGCAGAGGCAGAGAGAGCGAGAGAGTAGAGCAGAGGTGCGTGAATGACATTTGCAATCGCTTTGTGCCATGGGCCACCGCCATTCTTCACCTGTGACAGCATCAGGACCAGGACACACCTGTGTGCTCTGTCCTCCCTCACCGGTGTCCTCCGCACCCCCTGTGGCCACCTTCTCCTTTCCTTTCTGCGTAAAGCACCATATTCATTAAAGTGTAACGATCCTGTCACAAAGCGCGCAGCTTCTTCCTCTGCCAACTTCACATTACCTGGAAAACGATTTTCGGCCGAAACATCGCACCGTCATTCCCACTGCGTCAACTACATACAGGAGAAGGGTCAGTCGATATGGATGACCAACTAAAACACCCAAATTCGATTCCTAAACTTGGTTGGATCGTCGCGGAATTGGAATTATCTTGGTTAATTTCAACATTAACTTCGAAATCGTCTTGTTAAACAGTGACAATATATTGGTACCATGAAAGGAACAATTCATATTCAGTCATGAAACATGTATCATGAATAATTTCAAATTAATTTGATGATAGCCTCACATATTATATAACACATAGTGCGGGTTGCACAAAAGCCGGTTGAATTTTAACCGTGATTAATTCCACGAGAAACAATCAGAGAAGCCGTCTTTTCAAAAACGCCTTCTCTAATTGGTACTCGAAGAATTAATCACAGTTAAAATTTAAGTGGGTTTTGTGCAACCGTGCCATCGTATATTATATATAGTGAGTTATCATATTGGAAAACTTTGCATTGTATAGAGTTATTATTAAAAATTTTTAAAAATAAGTAGGCCTAATGTTTTTGAATATTTATAAATAGACTCCTCTGGATGTCTCTCTCAGGCTAGCTTCACACGCATTCGGTTTCATTCGGTTCGGTTCATTTTCGGTTCGGCTCGGTTCGTTACCGAAAACAAATGAGGCTTTCATACATGTCAGGTTTCAATTCGCACGGTTCTAATTACGTATTTTCTTGTCAAACACAGCTAGCTGTGTTTGGATTTTCACAGTTCATGCTGGTATATTTAAATATAACAGCTGATGTTAAATTGTAAGATGTTATTTCTTGAACACAACATTTTAGAGTTAATTAAAAAGTGTGAATTATTTGAATAGTTTATTTTTGATTATGTTAATTTTAGATGTTCAGAGAGATTATTTTTTCAAATTGAAAATTTGTTCCTTGTTTTACACATGAAATCATGTAATATTCGTGGAAAAATAATAAAAAGATAAAAATTTTCCCTGAGATTTAATTTATATTTTTCATATTTTTTCAGCAAACTATTCATTGAGAAAAAATGTCTCTGTGAACTAACAGAAATTAATTGACCATATATGATTTTGACTTGGAAAATTTTGAAACAGAATCACGCTATCAGGTTAAAATAAAAACAAAAAAGGCAAGCGTGTGTAAAAGACTTTGTTTTTTCCTGTCTCCCTAGCAACGAATTTGAATATGATGAAACCTATTCGTGTCGAGGGGGCGTTCGGTGCTATGCGGTTGCTATTCGGTACCGAAATCAAACCGAATCATCGTTTCACACTTATCGGAATTTGCCAAAAACGAACCGAAAACGAAACGAACCGAACTGAACCGAAAGTGTGTGAAAGTAGCCTCTCACTAGCAACGAATTGAAACCTGATGGAATTTATTAGAGTCAAGTGGGCGTAGTGGGAAGATTGAGATTGAACCCTTTTTGTTCAAGACTTAAGTGAACTTCATAGTCTGTGAGAGAACTCCATAGACATAGCCTGTGACATGAAATGTGCCATGAGATTGAATATTTCAGATCGGTTAGGGAATTCAACCGATACCGATAAAATGAAATGAAATGAAAAAAATCTTTATTAGGCGGAGTTAGGACTTTTAAGTCCTCTCTACCACTCAACCTCAACCGATAACCGATCATTTTAACCTTAATCATTTTATATGTATATACAGATACATATACTTATATTGTTATTGTCTATTATATCCAGTGTGAACATGTGAACATGTTCCAACCCAAATTCTTTCATAGTTATTGTCAATAAATGAGTGAATAATTTATTTGATGTCTGACAATTTCATCAAACACTGGGTACAGAGTAGTTCATATCGTGTCGAAGCCATCTCATAATCATCCAACTCTTGGTCCCTTGTTATTTTTGTTATATGTGAATGGCCTTCCTAGTGTGCTGAATAGCTCGGAGTGCCTCATGTTTGCAGATGATACCAAAATATTTAGACAGATTAGGTCTTTTGATGACTGTTCGTTGCTTCAAAAAGATATTGATGCACTGCAGAAGTGGTGTTTGGAATCAAGACTCACGCTGAATGTGGCAAAATGTAAGATGGTATCGTTTACCAGACAGAGGGAGCCTTTCCATTATAACTACAATATTGGTAATATTTTGTTGGACCATTCGCAAGAGTATAGGGATCTGGGAGTGATTATGGATGCTCATATGGATTTTGATAAGCATATTGAACACCTGTTATCAAAGTGCAATCAGATAGATGATGGGCTTTGTTTTTAGAACATGCTCAAGATTCGAGAGGTGGGAGCCCATTTTATACTTGTTCAAGTCTTTGATTCGAAGCCAGCTTGAGTATGCAGCGCCGGTCTGGAGTCCCTATCAGATCACCTATGTAATAAAACTTGAGAGAATGCGAAATAAATTTCTAAGATTCCTCTTCTTCAAAAAATTCGGGCATTCCTGTGAGAGGGGTTTTCCTACATGTCGATTAAGATCATTGTTTGAAGTTGATGCTCTTAAGCTCAGGAGAGAGGTATCATCTTTGATTCTTTTCCGTAAGATACTAACGAATGAGGTTGATTCTTCTTATCTCCTGGGAAGAATTGGATTCGCCGTGCCCACTCTCAGGCGAAGATGGCATTCCCTATTCGCGGTACAGAGGTGTAGGACAGTTAATGCATATTTTCCCCCCTCAACCACATGCCAAGACTGTTGAATGGACTTGGCTGTGGGGTGGACGTGTTTTCTGATGGCCCATTAAGTTTCAAGCGCACAATAACGATGCTTCTGAGAGAGAATCAGAATAACTGAATTTTTAATCAGCAGCCATAATTTTCGCTAATAACTTATCTATGATACAGACAAGTAAGATTACTATTATAGATAGCTACCAATATTTGATAGTATTGAACAATACAATATAAAAACTATTTAAATAAAAGATAAAAATACGTATTTAATTTTAATAATCAAGCTCAATTATCAACATTCACTCGGGAAGGGAAACACACACACACACACACACACACACACACACACACACACACACACACACACACACACACACACACACACACACACACACACACACACACACACACACACACACACACACTACGCACACACATGAGTGAATAAATTTCAAGGCGTTACATACGAATACATTGATTTGATCAATCTACCACACTGATAGTCATTCAAAGATGCCAACCATTCATGTAGCACTTTCTTGTATTTTAGTACAGTACAAGAACCTGGATGACTTATATGGGGGAAGCATTCGCCAAAATCACATTATATTTGAGCATGTTGATTTATATAATCATGATTTCACATTACACCTCATCAATGAAAGTAATAATCAGCCTAAGTATATGATACTATATCAAAATCACCAGGAACACTGTTAGTGCAACATAAATTAGTTTCCATAGATGGACGTTTGTTGAAAATGTTGATCAAAGTTATGGCTTATCAGTTATGTGTTAGCATAGAATTATGAACATATCATTTTTGTGCATAAAAGGCCTAGTTGTAGGTGGCTCAGTAGCCGAAGAGCAAGAAGCATGCATGACATGAACATGACGATGCAACTGTTGAGATCAATCCGGTCGTTTCACGAACGGTTGCCGCGGTGAGATCACGATGGCAGGTAGCAAAATCACCTCTTCGTGAAGGGTGCGTGACGTGACGTGACGTGACGCGACGCCCAGCGTGCTTCGTTTGTCGTGTGGAAAACTTGCAGCGTCACGACTATCAAATTAAAACTCGTTATCGTGCTATAAAAATAGGCCACAAACGTAAACATGCGGAGCCATCATCGTATCGCGTCTTTTGAAGGTCAGCCTCCTTTATTTACTCTCGGAAATATCACGGCCTCCATACGCGACTCGCCGGAAGGTCTCACCAGAGGCTCCGAGTCTCAGCCTACCTAATACCATCACCTAAACGATGCTATCATTTCAAACACTCTCATCAACACAAATTACCGGCTCGCACTGATGTGATAGACGTAGAATGTGTATCCTTGAAGTTTATCCTTTATTAAGACTACAACCTTAGAATGTATGAATGATTACACTGGAAGCCTCATTCATGATTTCAACATTCCCAACAGGTAAGAAATCACGGCTCTAATATAGGTCATACTTCGTTCATGGATATTGAAGAATCTCAAACTTACTAAAATTATCAAAATTTGGCAGGATATTCGTGTTTTCATGAATGAATGGAATTTAATGATAAAATAACCATTTTAATACACCATGTGAAGTAATTAGCTAGTTACTTCTGGAGATTCTTCTCCTGCTGCTATCGAATGGAAAACATTAAGTTGCAACTTCAAAATTCTTAATCAAAGTTGTATACTCAAAAGATATTGTTAGAGAGTTCGTCAAGTTCTGATTCTACTCAATAAAGGAAACAGTATTCTCTTCACATTCTTCATTCTCAGCCTGATAGAGGAAATGCTGCAGTTTTCCAAATGAATTGAATTCGTGGAATAAATGTAATACAGGATAAAGTTTTCTTATTAGTCAGGCGATATATTGATGGAATCTCAACGTCAGTCCTTGGAATACACTCAAACGAACGGTAGAAAACAACTTTGCTCCCGAAAATACAGGAGATTATAATTTGAGCAGAGGCCATTCTTTTTACACGCCTCGTTTCCCTTTTTCTTGAAACTCTGTTTCAGAAAGAGGATAATTGCTGTTTCAGCCGGCCTAGTCGGAAAGAGAATCCAAGGAAGAAGGAGAGTGCGCAGGATATAAGCCCCTGGGAACTCAAGGTAATCTGCCGATACAGCCGACAAAATAGTGGTGCGGAGGGGTGGTTAGCTGTCACCAACATACACAAGCACAGGGTTCAGCACTCGAGAAAGAGAAAGACGGTGAGAGAGTGAGAGAGAGAAGGAAAAATACCGTAATTGAGGCTCGGGTCGTCGCTGTGCGCTGAGAGAAGAGGAATTTGAGAGGAGAAAAGAAAGCCCGCAGCAAAATCTCGACAATTTTCTCTCGAGAGATTAAATTTCAGCCGGAGCGGATAAAGGTCTGCCAACGTTTGATTGACAGAGGTGGAGGCCAAGGATTACCGCGCTCTACCTGGACCAAGGGCACCGAGGGCTCAGTCCTCAACCTCATCCGTATCCTTATCCTTAGCTTCCTGGGCATCCTCGACTGGCCCTTCACCAAAGAGTGGTAGCCGCCAATCTACTCGACGGCGATATCCCATCACCACTGACAGAAGTTCTCTCTCACTCTCTCTCACTCTCTCACTCTCTCTCTCTCTTCAACTCTCTGTCCTCTCACTCTCTCTTCATCTCTTTCTGGCAACAAAATCATTGAGCCGAAACTAAACTACACCTTCCTCTTCTCAACTATCTCACGCATAGTTGGACCGAGCAAATAATCATATTGCAGAAGTAGCCTTGGAAAGAAGAGCATCTACTAATGGCTCAAAATAATGTGCAGTTCCAAGTGTGAGAGTTTCCTCTGATTGTGGAGTGCAGTGTTTATCTCGATCCAAGGTGATGTCGAAGTTGGTTGTAAATTCTCATTCAGTCCTCTCCATACAGTATTTTTATATATACTGTATTTTGGATACTTTTCATTTTATGAAATTGTTGTTATGTTGTCTAGAAAACTTAAATTTGTTGGACAATTTGACCACAGATTGTTCTCATATTCCTCAAGTTTACTAATATAACTATCACCAAACGATTGCCATCAAATGCTTGAAAAATTGCAATATCCATTCAGTGTATTATCACTATTTTCAGTGATTTTTATTACTACATTTCCTTATTTCTTAGTCGCATGCATTGAAAACTGTGATCCTTATAGGTATGTCTCTGTCTGAGATTCATTTTGAAGTGTGAATAATTGATCAGAATACTGAGTAATATAAATTTTATTCATCTTGATTTATAATTTTAGAATGCGCGAATGGTTACTGATCAAATTTACCATTTGAATCATAGTATCCCATTTTGAAATAAGGATCAAAGACCGTAATTTCCCATTACGAAGCAGAGATCATTGAGTATAGTTTCAAAAACCCATTGTTACATTGATGAATGTGACTGGATGTTATTCAATCAGGGAAATTACTTAACTTTCAAATGCTTGTACAGTACTGCATTGCCTCGTTGAAATCTATGAATATATATTACTCAAAAAATCAAATAATAGAATGCCATGTAGGTAAATTTATGTGTGTAGCACAGATGAATGAGTGCAGTAATTGACTTGAAAATGTCTACTGGACTATTTCTCGTCTTTTTACTTTGTAGCAACAGTGTTTATTCATTGTAGATGTGATCTATGAACCATATATGGTCAACGATGAACTAGCCGGTGACTAAAATCACTTCAATGATTTGGGTCGGCAACCGAATAGGCCTGCAAGTAGCAACACTATTTTTTCTGACTTCATTTGCAGTTTTGTAGCCTACACAACCAGTCCTGAGTAAATATGTACACTGAACTTTAGTATTGCAGGCAAGTACGCCTATGTAAATTTGAAAGTGTACTCTCCAACATAACGCAGTTTAAACAACTGTGAATGCAACTGGAAATTCACTGGAAGACTGTGTACATTTACCATGTCATTATTGACTTTGATTTCTTCAATTAAACATAACAAGTAGAATGCACTTCTACCAGTACAGAAATTTGGTTTGTGAGTGGGTAAAATATTCAATTACGTATTACTCCTGAATAATGCAATAATTGATTGAGTCACACTAATTTTATTTATTTATTATTTATTTAATCATTCGTAATTACACAACGTACATAAAAGTACCACAGGCTTATAAGCCCAAAACGGTTCCAATTCTAATTTATATACAACAAATTTAAAATAAAATAATAGTGATTGATGTAGTCAAAAAGTATAGAAATTGTACAATGGATAATTTTGTGTGTGTTTTTTGTTATCACCCGGTCTTGGTGTTGAACATTGGAACGCTACACTAACATGTATTATCTCATTTGAGTGAATGAATTTGCTTGAATGGTCAACACAATGAATTTATTTCCCATTTTCAATTTCTTTTCTTACAGAGTTTTTTTTTAGCTATTACTTCTCTCATGAGTTTGTTATCTTGATTACAACATAGCACAGCAATAACACCTGGATAACTTTCAATTGATACAATATTATCGCTTTTAGAAACAGAGCATTTCATTTCTGACAATTACCACTCATGACAATCAAAAATTATGTCAATAAAGTGATATCAAGTGAATGCACAGCAATAATGTCTGAATAATTTGTAATTAATGCAATATCCTATTATACTAAGCGAGCAATTCCTGTATATCTGTTTATATTCATATATCTGGTTATTTATGTTCAACGGATCTCGAAAACGGCTCTAACGATTTTTACGAAATTTGGAATATAGTAGGTTTATGATATAGGAACTCGATTGCACTAGGTCTTATCATCCCTATGAAAACTCGTTGAAGGACATGGAAAGGATAATTCATCCTTGGAAAAACAGATGATTATTCCGTCGTCTGTCGATAACATGCGTGTGCCTATGTGGGAGATCAGCTGTGTCAAAATCAAATCAATCAAATCAAATATTTTTTATTGCCATTAACAAATACATGTATCGACAACGTCAATGTAACATAGAGCTAAGCTAAAACATTACACATTAAAATTTGTGCACATGACAATATAAAAAAATAAATTAGAAAAGCAGTACAGGCATTCTTACTCAAACCTAAAAGTTTACATTTGTATTTTCAAAGAACTCCTCAATACTATAGAAAGGATTTTCAACCAGCCAAACATCCAATTTTCTTAAAAATACTTTTTGATTATAAGAGTATTTGCAAATGCTATCAAATAGCTTATTATAAACTTTTTTGCTAATTACTATGTGACTCTTGAGTGACTTTTCCAATCTACAGTACTGAAAACTCATTTTTGCTTTATTTCGTGTATTATGTGAGTGGATGTCTTCATTAAGAGTAATGTAAGGCATTTTTTTCAAAGAGTATACAGCTAATTCAAAAATGTACAGATTAATAATAGTTTTTATTTCCAGTTTAACGAATGAAGGCTTGCAATGATCCAAATACTTTGCACTGCTCATAATCCTCACAACCTTTTTTTGTAACTTGAGTATTTCGTCAACCCTAGCAGAGTTACCCCATAAAAGTAAGCAGTATTTGATAACCGACTGAAAAAAGGCGAAATAAGCCATTCTTACACAGTTTGCTGTAACACAATTTCTCAGACGTCCTATAAGATACACCACTCTTGAAAGCCTCGTTTTCAGATAATCGATATGTTTCCCCCATGTCAGCTGATGATCAACATGAACACCCAAGAACTTTACATTATTAACTACACCGTGTTCAATGAGTTCTTTATCATAAGGTCTCAAACTAAAGATAACATTTTCAGTTTTCCTTTCATTTAAAAGGTAACCATTAGCCCTGAACCACACTTCTGCATCCGCCAATGAAATGTTTACAAGATTTGAGAGTTCTGCAAAATTATCTGAGGTATTCAAGAACGTTGTGTCGTCAGCATATGAAACTGTTTTACTCAATACATTGTGAGGCAAGTCTTATCAGAAACTTATACTTATACTTATCAGAACTTAAACTTAAACTTATACTTATCAGAAACAGCAGAGGGCCAAGAACAGAACCCTGAGGTACCCCATATTTTAAATTTACAAGTTCAGACCACTCACCCTTAATACAGACTGCCTGCTTTCTATCTTTCAAATATGAACCAAATAGTGAAAGTGATTCACCTCTGAATCCATAATAATCAAGTTTTTCCAACAAGTCAGAATGGTCAACACAATCAAATGCTTTACTCAGGTCACAAAATGTGACCTGGGTATAGCACCTGTTCTCAAAGGCCTGAATAACATCAGAGACTAGACTCTCCACTGCATCTACTGTTGCCTTACCCTTTCTAAAGCCACACTGGTCTCCAGATAATACCTTCTTTCGTTCTAAAAATTCATTTTCTTGCTCGCAAATCAGAATCTCTATGATCTTGGATATAACTGGTACTAAGGAAACTGGTCGGTAGCTCTCTGGTTTACCTTTATCTCCTTTTTTGAATATGGGGCACACCTTAGATATTTTAAGAATATCTGGAAAAATACCCTCTAGCAGTATTCTATTAATACACAGAGTGAGAGGAGTCACAATGAAAGGTATTATTGATTTTAAAAAACTGTTAGACATGTTGTAATAATCGTCACTATATGAATTACTTAAATGCTTTGCAGCTCTCAAGACATCTTCTTCAACAATAGTTTTCCACTTGAAAGATTCATTTGACCTATTATTTGCTTTATGAAGACAGTTCTTTGCTGACTTATTTGGCTTTACAATGTCACTTTTTACTTTGTCTACAGTACATATTAAAAGAATTTGGTGATATCATAGGCTTTATTCCACCCGACAGGTTACAACTACTTTTAATTAGATCCCAAGCAGCCTTACATTTATTTTTGCTACTATTTATTAATGTACTGTTATAGGAAGCTTTGGCATTAGACATTTCTCTTGTATACTCTTTCTTCAGTGCTATCAGCTGGGCTTTAACTACATCACTACCGGTGCTCTTACTACATCACTACCGGAAAATCGAGAGACAGAATTTTATCTTTAGTCTTAGCAAGGTTTGGGGTGTACCACTTTCCTTTTGTTTTAACTACTCTATTTCTAGTATTGCACTGTTTTGAAACCAAGTAACAATTAAGAATGCTGGTCAAGGAATTAAAAAAATATTAAACATTGTCGACGCATCCAATGAATCATTGAGAGCCAGCAGGCTCCAGTCAGTGTTTCTCAGAGTTTCAATGAGAAGAGGAACGTTTTTAGAAGGTAACATGAGTTTGGTAGTACCACTTGAATTATCGGAAGCGTCAGAATCAACTATACATGATATTTTGGGTGTTATCAGACTCACCAACAATCCATCATGGTCAGAAAACGGAAAATCCTTAACCACAGAACACTTAACTTGACAGCGTTGACAATTTACAAAAACATTGTCTAGGCAGCTATCACCTCCGGTCGGCTGCGAATTGATACAAAAACAGTTATTCTGTCGAAGGATGTTGAGGAACTCCAACGCGGTAGGCTTTGTTGTTGTAACATCAAAGTCCGCGTTGAAATCACCTCCAGCTACAATGATATAACCCTCCCATTTAGATAGGTGAGTTAGAAGACTCTCAAGAGCGCTTAGAAATACAAATGGATCATAACCTGGCGAATGATAGATACAGATTATTATAATCTTAAATCTATCAACTATGATAGCTGATGCTTCTAGGTTGAATTCAGAAATAAAGCTATCTATATTCAAAGCTCTTGCTTCAATGCCATTTGCTAAAAAAATAGTGGTGCCTCCTCTAATGTGGTTGGTTCTACAAAAATAAGAAGAGCAATAGTATCCCTCAGGGTGTGAGTATTCTATTTCATCGTTACACAACCAATGTTCTGTCAGACATAGAAACAGAATAGGAGCCCCTGAACCACTTTTTAAATCTGAAACAAGACTTTCCAAAATAACTGATTTTTTATTCAGCCCTTGTACATTCAAGAACAAAAATCCAATACCTGCCTTCTCAAAGTCGGTGTTATTCAAGCTATATACATCTATATTTACAGGTTCCACCTCACTACAAATCAGACCTTGATGAGGAGATGATATATTCACAAAATAACCATCATCACCTTGACTACAACTATCCACCAGCCTTAGGGTGTCAGGCCTAAAAAAGAATTTGTAAAAGCCCCTAATGGAATGGATTTCTGCTCATCAGCTACTCTATTTACTACTTCCATTATTTTACTACAGACATATTTCTTTCCCCAAGTGTTCAAATGTAAACCATGTGAGGTGTGAAGTCTTCTACCAATGTCACTAATATTAATAAATGAAACATTTCTGAAGTGTTTACATAGATTGAAATTTTCCTCATTAGCTTTCTTAATTTCTTGATTGATAGCAGACCAATTTGGAAGGTCATGCCTGTGAGGCACTGAGAACACAATCACATTTTTTGCCCGTCGATTTTGCAGATCGTATAGGCTGCTGCGAAGTGCTGAGTGAAGCTCCTTCCTCTCATTGCAGGCGATATCGTTTCCACCAGCCAAGAAGACGCTCACATCGTTGTCGCTCAGCTCACCCGACTCCTTTGCCACATTCCTGAATTTATCTCCCGGCTTCACCATGGCAGAGAACTGATGTTTTCTAGCATTGAAGTGCTTATATACGTCCCTACCCTGGCTGCTCGCAAACAATCGTACATTTAAAGACCTTGAGCTAGTAGGCCTAGTCCTGGAATCAGTTCTCTTAGCCGGCAGCAAGGGCTGTGATTCTTTCTCCTCCAATACAGAGAATCTATTTTCAGTCTGTGTAAATGAACTGAAAGCACTAGTTCCAGGTCTTGATGTATGCTTGGGCATGACAAACTCAGATCTCGAATTTGGAGACTTGCAATCTTCTAATTTTTTAATAGAATTTAGTTCTGACTGCAATTTTTCAATTTTTTCTGTAGCAAGTTGAGAGTCGCATTGCAAAATATTAATAATAGCATCTCTCGAGCTAATATCCTCCTTCATCTGTTCTGAATTCTCCTTCGATAATTTTAATTTGTATTTGAGGTCATCAATCTCAGCATTCGCCCTCTCTTCATTGTATATAGAGTCATCGAGATTATTTTTCCTACTATTCTTTTCTTGAAAGAGTTTTAAATGAAGTGACTTTAATCGAAGCATCATATTTGTTAAGAAGGGAGGTAATTTCCGGTATTAAATCAATTACTGCATCCTCTGAGTACGTTTTTGAGATGTATTCAAGAACAGTATGAATTTTCACAGCAACATCCATGATTTGTTCATCAATCAATGTAATCAAATAGCTTACCGTATTTCGCGAGAAATCTAGAAATTTTAATTGACTCGATCAAAATAATCTGATTTGTTGATATGAGATGGTATATATCATAATAATATTCAAAGTTAATCATTGTTTTACAGTGTAACGTTATTTTTGACGTCACATGTGCCCTGCTTGGCCGCAGTCGGTAGAGCAAAGATTTTTGAATAGATAGTCCCTCCAATCCTTTACAATTTGATATTGACTTTACCAGCTTAAGTGCATTTTCATAGATAAAGACCCAAGTGATTTCATTATTAATAGAATTACAAAATCCATAATGAATCTTATACTGGATTGGATTAGGATATCTGTTTATTTTAAATTAACTATATCCATTATGTAGTGTTTCATTCTTATGTTATAAATTTTAAAAGATATTATTGTCATGGCTTCCTTGAATTGGTCTTTTTTAGTTTGTCACTTGCTTGTGATTTTGTTACTTTGTCTTATCGTTTGTAAGTATTGAGATGTAACCTGGTTTCCATAATTTTAGTTATTCTAGTGGTTCGAATAAGCTCTTTTTCTTCCTAATGACATGTTTGCTGTACCTAGTTGTTCGAACTCACTGCCGGCGCACAAGTTTTCTTTGCCGGTAGAGCCATTTTTGTAAGTTAGAAAATTTATTTTATCAATCTGTATTATTTTATGGCAAATAAATGAATTTGAATTTGATATTTTTTGTGACTCCTGAAAGAAAAGTAACACCAGTTCCTTACCAGCTCCTCTAGGAGCTCAAACAATTCTCTGCTTTCGATGGCTGCAAACGTCGGCCGCTTTAACAGTTCACAGTTCTTATGACTGATTTGGTTGACTCCACAAATATAGATGCAGGAGAGGTAGATAGATATAAGGGCTCCGATTCTTGTACCAGACAATATGGTATCGTCACCAATGCCACTCGCCACCATCCGACAAAGGGGTCAGCAATGTAAGATGATACCGAGCGGAATCAAAGGCGATACTGTATCAGAATACCTTATAAATTCTATTAATTTGTATTGCTGCTGCAACTTAATACTATGACCCTTGAGTTTTTTTCCAAATCGGCTGAAATAGTTCTGAATAATTTAAACAAGTCTTGAAAATGTATTATTTCCAAAGATTTAATAATCAATGCTGTATATCACCGATTTATCCAACTTATTCGGTGAAGAATACAGTTGGTTGATAATTTAAATAATAGGTCAATACTGACAATAGAATAGACTATAACAAGATTGGTCATGCATGAAGACAGGGTAATAAATAAAGGGTACACCATTCAACAAACATAAAAAAATATAATTACATGAAATATCAATGAGCAATAATAAAAAATAGAGCAACAAATATAAAAATAATATGAGAATATATATGTATAAAAATTATCACAGATAGCTCACAAAGGATTTTACTTTGCTTATTTGCATCAATTAATATCATGTGCTTCTTTAATCAGCATATATACTATCAACTTATACAGCTCAGTTGTCGACTTGCTGTTGCTTGTCGAATAAAACTTATAAATCTTATTTCCAATAAATATGAAAAATATAATATTAAAATATATATCTCAGGGCTTGGGTTCGGCCTCTGGTGGAAATCATATAAATCAATTCATCTTATGAACATGAGCTTCATAAAACTTCTAATAAATTACTGATAAAAAAGATATATGAGTGAGCATATAATTATAATGAATCAAATATTAATAAATATTCCATCTGTGCAAATTTAAATAGTTAATCTCATAAATAGTTCTTAAGAATATTCCCTTTATGTTTTAAGACTTGCGCAAGTTTTGATATTATTTTTAATATTTAAATAAACCTTCGATGAGCTAGCTTTATTCAATTGTGACTATTTCGTAGCATTGAGGGCCCTCCTTAAAAACTTTTCAAATAAACTCACGTGTCGATTTTTCACAATTACGATGGCAAAAAGAATCCATTTCGGTGTCCTAGGCCTTTTCTGGTGGGCTGCTGCCGTCTTTTCCAATGGAATTATTCAAATTTAATGACTCATTTCATACTATGACTTCACTGAGTCTTATGAAATTCAATTTTTAATTATTCAAACAACTTTAAATTTTTAAACGTAAAAAATTATTTAAAAACGGATCTAGTCTTGTGCTCTCTAAATTGGTGGATGTCTCTGGTGACCTCTGGCAAGCAAGTGGGTTTGGATCTTCCCCTATTCTTTTACAACCACACTTCCGACTTTTCAATTTACATAAAATTTAAATATCCACTCTCATTGGTGGATTTAAAATACTCCACTATGACGTAATTCAAAACTGTCAAATAGTCCAAACAACAATATCATATTACTACCCAATGAGTGAATATTCTATTCTTAAATTCTTATTTTACATTAATTACATAAATCTGTATGTTCTATAAAGATTACAATTTCTTATTGTTTATATAAAGAATATGTGTATATTTTAGATTAATTCGCTTTTACCACCGGTCAAATACTGCATTGTGATTGGTACATCCCAAAACTACATCATGTATCCATGTGCTGAATAAAGTTACATCCCATTTCCTTCATCTTTTTGTTTTGTTTTTTATATTTTGTTCATGCTCGTTTGACATAATAACTATTTTTGTGTTTTCTTAATCGCTTTTCGTTTACATTGATTTGGCATGCTTGCTTACTAAACCCTCTGATCATAGTTTAAGCGAATGCTATTTATACACAACTAATTTGCCACAAAAGGTGTCTACTAATTCTCAAAATATACGGCTCGACCGATTACTAAGGTCGCCGACTAATAAATACCAAAGAACCTAACCTCAAAATAATATATATTCTATATTATTGAATAAATAGCAATAATACTTTTATTTTCATTTGGCTGTTCAAAATAATAGCCTTGAGAGCCGTTATTATCTAATCTAGACCGTTGACACCGTATCTGGTGATAACAATACAGCTGCTTGCTCGAGACCTATCAATTTCCTTTCATTACAAGATTTTGGGGAATATCCAAAATTATATTCTTACAACAGTTTCAAGTGATTAGTGAGTGTTATTTTGTTATTCAATTTGGTTTGTAAACAATCTAAATTAGAACTTTTATGTTTTCAAATATTTGGACTGAAAATTTGACCTGAATTCAAATGTATGGAACACAACCTACTTTGTGGAATATTTAGTGTATAAATCAAAATTCGGGGAAGAAACAATTTGGGCTGTGCCTGTTAGTCCTTTTCCAATTATTTTAAAGAATTGATTTCTGTTTATCAATAAATAAATAACGAGCTAAGCTCGGTGCCCCGATATTCATCTCCTGGAGCATTTTCTTGCTGACTACTTCAATCAAGTGACTCATTGATCGAATGATCATTTCAATCGAGTGATCAAGTGGTTATGTCGATAAATAATTTCTGAGGCTATACTTAGTTTGTTGTAGATCACTAGTACAAAATAAAAATTAATATTAGGAGAATATACTCAGATATATCTATTGTTCAGTTTTGTTTATCAATTGATGGAACTACAAATTTCTAGAGATTGCATAGGGGACACCATAGTATCAATAAGGTCATATGAGATACGAGAGGAACAGTACAGATGCTGGCAGATGCTATGCAACACTGGAACTGGAAACTTTGACAAATGATTGATTCGAGCCAGAAAAAGGCGGTTGTCAGGGAGAATGAATTTGCCCACAGGTGACCTTTGCAATGAGTGCATGCAGCTAGCTCATCAGTTCTGTTGCTATTCAAGGGTTCCATTGGAGGGTATAGCCTTGAGCAAAGAAGCCCGAGTACACATACAATGATTGGAATTTGGAGTGAAAATGTCAAACAAACAATGTTGTTGTCCAGTCAACAGGTAAGGTTCGCATGATGTGAGGCTGCAGCCTCATTGAAGCGGGGAAACAGACAACCAACAACCGACTGATCACCAGTAATCAACACTAATTAACTGCGTGCGCCAAAGTTCAGTTAGGTATCGGCTGATACGCTCGCAAACGCGTGCGTGCGTCACGATCGGCCATTATGCACAGCACAAAGCACTGGCTGGCAAGTGCATAGTGCATCCCTCGGGTGCATTCTCACCCAACAATGAACGGTATCAATTATTTTTGCGACCAGCAAATAATGTTGAAGCCGCCGGCCCCAAACAGCAACTCATAAAATATTCTTGAACTTGGGCCTTGCTCTTGCAAAATTCCATTCCATTTGAATTAGCATCTAAAAACAGATCACCTTCCTTATTCACGAGTTCAGGGGACCTGAATTATAATTATGATGCAGTTACAGTAGTAGCTTCGAATGATTATTCTGGGATGATATCAACTAATTATCTAATGAAAATTAATTAGAATATATCTGACAATAAATTATTTTCAAACGGTCAAATAATTTTAATAAAGCTTTTTTATCAACAAATGTGACATGCTCATGTGTAAGTATCAGTTTGTAATCATAGTAATACAGCTTTGCAATCTCCATAATAAAAATTATATAAAATAGTGATAATAATCTGAATATTAATGTCAAAATGAAAGAACTCCTTACTTTAACAAACTCCATTCGTCGAATAGACTTAGGATTTATCATAAAGTTAACCATCTATGTCCACTTTGCTATTCAGGGCTAATTGTGTGTACAACAATCTCCACATTTGAAAATGACTAAAGAGATCGGAATATGTTATGTTCATATAAATATTAGAAAGGTGCTATAATTTTGAATTTATATTTTACTGTAATTAACAATCTAGTATCACCACTCTCTGGATTAGGATAGGTCCAAGCGAACCTCGCTCGCACTGTATGTGTATGCAGCTACAATAATTTAGGAAACTTTTCGATTATGATGAATTTGTTCGATTTTCAATAATGAATAGGAGAGTAATGTTAACAATTCAATGTGCCATTACTGTATCAATCTTGATAATATTGCTTGATAACAAACCTGTTCCCTAACTTTTTCACTGATCATGCTACGCATTTACTATGCTCATCAACCTACTTTTCAAAGTAAATCATTTGCATATCATCAAGATTTATGCGTGTATAGCAATATTACACAGTATAGCAAAGATGTACAGTATTATTCGCAGATCACAGGTATTCTGTGTTTTTTCGGTAAAAAACGTCCATTTTCAGGTCACACAACAAACTTCGCCGGCCCAAACAAGAAGAGCACGGCCATGTTTGTCTGAGAGAGAAGAAAGTAATGAACCTATTACAGTCGGTAGCCAGCGGAGACAGAGATGGAATGTATGTACTAGAAGAGTAGTAAGAGATTAAAGAAGAGGTGATAGGAGAGGAGTGCAAGTGATGGGTGATGGGAGATGGGAGAAGGGAAACAGAAGAAGAAGAATTGAGAGAAGGCAATCAAGAATAGTGTATAGCATCCTTGTATATAGCATCCATAATGTATATACCATCCTTGGAAGGCAATGACCCACGACGGCCTCTTCTCCACACCAGTGCAGCGTACGGCAGGCAGCTCCAGCTCTATTTGCTACATCTTCATTGCTGCTTCTTGCCAATTGCCACTCCTCTAGAAACACACAGATCCCCGCAACCAGCAACAAAACACATAATCTCATGCAGAAAATGCTCCAAAAGCTTTCGGTTGAAGAGTTGAAGAGTTGAAAGCAGCATGACTGTTGCGAAGAATTATATTTTGTTTAATTATTGTTTTTTTTTTAATTTTTGTTCCCTTCTTGACTACAGACTCAGGGACGAGTCTTTCAGCGGGATGTGTGATGTGTCACCTGGTCATATGGAACATATATATTAATCATATATTTATCTCATATTGATCAGGATTTTAGAGCAGGACGGTAGCTTCTCTCTGTTTTTAATAACAAACGTGTGCTTGTGCGATAGATAGAAGAATATTATCATGTATTCGAGGTGACGTTCATGTTTGGCATTGACTGATAGTTTATTCATACCCCAAAATTATATTTTGGGGCAGAGTTCGTTTTGATAGGACTGACAGTAAAGTCCGGCTGTTCTGGTAAAAAGGATAGATATTGCTCTTGTTTTATATTACAGTTTTCCTGTCGCAGTTCGGGCAGTTTAAAGAGAATTGTATTATTGAATAAGACGGGATCTAAACCCATTTCACTAGATCAGTTATTTTGATTTCTAAATAATAATTAACGTCGTGAATAATTATCAGTGATTGCCAAGCAGGAAACCATCTTCGGAAAGGTAGGTGTCATCCTTTCGAGTTTTCTTTTATATTTTTTATTATCCACATTTTTTCATTCTTTCCACAGCTACAAACATCATCAAAATTTGAAAAACTATTCAGCACTATAGTCAGTTATCGGGGATTTGTCCCAATAAATAATTGCTACTGTTTTATTATAGTAGGCCTACATTAAAATTTACATGATAATAGTTGATGTTGAAACACAATGAGAGTTATCAAGTAGATATGCTTTTTTTATTGCAACATAACTAGTTTCAAGAGTTCAAGAGCCAATTTAAGTGTAAATGTAGCTACACATGTAAATGGTTCTTGAAGAGTTGAAACTAGTAGTGATGCAAGAAAATAGAGGGTACTTGATCATTTTTATTGTGTTTTATAATTTGTAGCCATTGAAAGAAGAGAGAATAGTTGATATTGTTATTCCATAAAACTTCCCAGAGTCCAATATCAGCCGAAAAGTCAAGTCAATTATATCATATGCATTTTTCTCAGGTATAGAAAATTTATTGAAAATAACTTTGAAGTTATAAGTATTAGAGGAGTACTTCATCAAGTAATGACCAGAATATCTCCTATATTTATTAATTTCATTAGTGATGCCATTTCATTTCTAAAAGGTTGGGATCACAAGGTAATTGATCCGCATTTTATTCTTCTATTTAATAATTCTGTCTGTAAAAATAGAGAATCGATTCATCATTAAAATTGTAATAATAATATATTTTATCCGTCCATGTTAGAACTCTACAAACATGCACTGCTTATCTGAACATAGATAGTTTCCGAAATCTGGGAATTTCGTATTCCCATTGATCAAGAACAAGCAATCTTCAGGTTTTTAGGTGTAATCTATGATTTTTATACTCTTGAAATTCATTACTAATCGTGATTAGCCACTGCAAAGTTTTGATTGGATAATCTGTTTTTGGAAAATACTGAATACATACAGAGTCCAGATATTCAGTTTTTTTTAGATGTGAAGATTTCTATCAAGTTTTCTCTACTTTTAGAACTTGATAATTTAAGAATTCTCTACACAATAATGTATAATATGAATTTGAAATCATTGTAGAATTTATTTTTTCCGTTGAGAATTCCAGATGTGACACTGAAATAGAGAACCTTCTACTACAACTGAAAAAAACAGGTACGCTACGCCTCGTTTTCGCTGCATTGTTTCTAAACTCAGGAATTGAGTAATTCTATTGTTTAAAGGTGAAACCCTCGAACTTTTTACTGTGCTAAAGACAATGATTCGGGGGGAATCCTCGTTTTTTTGGTTCTTCTCAGGTATAGAGAGTCGAAAAGAAGTGCGTATCAGCTCTACTCACTACTACACCGTAAATTGTCCATAACAAATTGGGTTTCGAGCAACAACTGCTGAGAGAGATAATTACATATGCTTTCAAAATAATAACAACAAGTAAATCGATTGGTCTTGCCTTCACACATCATCGGATACTCAGAGTTTTTTTCTTTTTCATGTTGATGTAGAGGAGCCAAGATGCGTAGAGAGTATGCGTCGCTAGTTATCTGGATGCCAATTTGGCCCGAGTACCCTAAACCAAATAATATACAGACTATAGTACATTAATACGTTATCACGTCAGTAATATCTCATTGTCATGGATATATCATCTATCAAGATCAATACATTCTATCAATATAACCTTGTTTCAAGTCACTATTATTTAACCTCTTAAATTTTATCAACATACAACTCGCAATAGTGGGACAAGTTGAGAAAAGCTATGAATTTCCCATGATGAAATACTTGGATCAACATCTATATTATTTCTATTATTCAGGTTAATGAATGGCTTCTTTGGATTATTTTGTAGACTACACAAATTCATGAGTCCTACATGTTAAGGATAATGAGATTCTCCTTGAAAAATAATCATATTTGAATACAAGAAATATTCTAGTATCGATAAGATTTTTAGTTTATTTGGAAAACATTGGAGAAAGAAACCAGTGCCCAATATTCGTTCATACTGTGATCGAATGATTTGATCAATGATGTGATCATGTTTCCAATGGAGGTGCACTGCGGTTTTCAAATAGATGGTTGATTATTTTTTGAATAGGGCATTCATAAGAAGGCAGTTCGTGATCCAAACATGAGATGATTGAAATTGGTCTTCAATTCAAACTGCATCCACTATATGCAATGCACCCACCAATTTTCACTGTTACTTCTCATTCTAAGCTTATTTGGAATACTCAGAAATATTCGAATCAATTGAAGATTTCTTCGTATCTGTTGCGCGAAATTCAAGGCCTTTGCAATCTTATCTCTTTTCAAGCATTTCTAACAAAATTTGTATCATAGTATCGACCTCCTCCGCCCTCAATATGTAGAAATCAGCAAATTGAGCAAGATCACTTGACTTCATACTGACTCAGTTCTATTCTTCATGTGCATAACAGGTGTCTTATTGAAATCTCTTTCCATGATAAATTGATTTCTCGAATGAATTGATATTCTGTTCTAGATTTCGAGGTTTTCACCCTTTTCCAAGCTCTATACAATTAGAATAATCTCTTATTAGTTGAAGTTATCACAAGAATGTAGGTAATCAGATTAAATTATTAAATTCTATGAATGTTGATTTCATCAATAAAATTATTTCATCATGCAACTTGGTAGAACATGAATTCTTAAGTATAATTGTTAACCAAATCTTAAATCAGTATTTTTGTGATTGATTTGAAGGTTCATTTTTCAATTGATATAAGTTATGTGATAAAATACCAATAGTTCTACAGTAGTTGTTACCAAAATCTACCAAATACCGAAATACCAAAATCTACAGTAGTTGTTATTTCTCCTCATATTGTATTTTAAAATGGAAGGTGGCTATATAATTTTAATAAAAATAAAGTTCACATAACAGACTTTTGGTTGAGAATTTTGATACTACCATTATATTCGATCACATACTTGAACTTGAATAATTTGATAGATATTATATTGGTAGGAAGAGAAGCTGATCTTACTAGGCGGTGAATCTGCGAAGACCCTAGATTCCAAACTGAGAACCAAAAACAATTAAAAACACTATCAATATTCATAAAGGGATTATTAGACAAAATTCATCACAATCTCTTCATCAATGATTATCGCAGATCACAGGAAATGGTTGCCAAATTGGTAGCATGAGCCGGAGTGGAGTGGGCATGTATTGTTGTGGTGGACCTCATCATTGAACCAGTTCAGCGCCCCAAGCCATCGCGTCTCATTGGCCGCTCTTGAACGAATTTCTAATTGCAGCCAAAACAGCAGCAGCAGCAACAGCATCATCACCAGCAGCGGATGCGACAGTCACGGCGACCGCTCAGAGCTAGTACTTCTCCTCCTCCTCGTCATCATCGTCCTCCTACTTTTCTTCTTCTCCTTCTTCTTCTTCTCTTCTTCTTCTTCTTCTTCTTCTTCTTCTCTTCTTCTTCTTCTCCTTCTTCTTTCACGCTGGCGCCAAAGGGTCGCTCTCATTAACTGAGCCCAGGACTTCACTCAATCACACCACTAGATCCTAATAGTGATGAATTTGTTGATTATAAAATATCAATGTCGTTACGAGTCAAAACTAGGAATCTACTGTGATAGTATCCCACAACAATAATATGTAATATTACAAAGAAACGAATTGGCTCATACATGCGTACGGGATAAGATATACACAAATGACGCATCATCACGTCTGAACTACTCAACTGATTAAATGATAAACTTGAAATTTTGCATTAAGATTCTTAATTTAGCGAGGATGGAACTACAGTGTAAAACTGAATTCAATCTATTTTTGTTTTAAACAGGGCCTTGCGGAACACGGGTTGCCTGCTAGTCTATGATAATTGTGATCAGTTTTATGATTGTATGAAAGAAATCAAGGTTTCTAAAAATTTATAAGTCTCTCTGTATGGTAATCTGAGGCTTAGTAGAGCTCATATTGGATATGGTTTTTGGATTCAGTCAAAAGTTTAAAAACTACTTCTACTGCATTATTGAAAGGTGGTTTGAAAGATGATTATCTGATCAGATCCAATGTAAGTTGAGGCTAGATTGTTATTATTATGATGAAAACTTTGTTTTTTAATCTAACTGGGCAATCATTGCTTTTGAGCCGCTAAGCTAGATGGTACGCAGAAATACAGTTTTCTGAATCTTCATGAAAAATTAAACATCACGAAAATACTGTTAGTTTAGGTTAAAATATTGTATGTTGTGCTGTATACACTGTCCGTACTAAGATACTGAGTGTATCTGCAATCTACAGATGCGAACATATTTGAAAATTATTGAAATATCTCAAATAGATGAAGATTCAAGAGAGCATAATTAGATTTGGAAGTTGAATATCGACTATGTATTCTCTAATTCAGTATTGTATTGTTATCAAATCAATACCGAGGATGCGATTGTACGTGACGAAAACGTAATACAGCCAGTCACCCCAATTCATTGAACACATTCATTTTTCATCCCTCTGTCTAATCCCATGTCTGTCAAAATACAGATACCTAAAGCCGAATTTCTTGAATGCAGAATTTTTTTTCTTTTTATTTGGTGGGGTACTTATGATAAGTATATTTTCCACTACAATAATATAAGATGTACAAATAAAAAATCATGTCAGTATTCTGTTATTCATTTTGCATTGTCTGAATATAATAGATATGTGAAGCTTCCATAATCAATATTTCAATCATAGATAGATCAGCAGCAATCATAGAGCAAATCCCAATCTATATTAGCAAATTTCAAAATTAATGTAGAGTCTTCAAAAACATTGATTTAGATTTTTGAAAAATCATCCGAAATCACATAAAAATAGATTCAGATGTTATTGCTATTGGGGATGTATAAAGTGCTGGCAAAGGTAATTATCATGTACAATGAAAATAAATATAATTATTTAATATTGGAACTGTGACTACCACAATGTAGAAAAGTAATGAGTTTTACCTTTGCTTTTGAGGTGGGCTCACTAACCAGTTGCTGAGAACGAGGTCAATGTTCAGTTTTAGAGCCTCTCTCCAAATTTAAGAGACAATGAAATAGTAATTACAACTATCCTAGCTGGCAAGCTGTCATGCTTTCTCTGTCATTACTGGAACAGGAAGCAAGTTTCTGAATTGGAAGAGGATGAAGATGGATAGAGCAAGAGAAAGAAAGTAGAAGACTGAGTAGGAGAGAAAAAATATTGTGGAAGATAATTTACTTCAACTACCACTTGGAACACCTTCCAAATGAGTGAGAGATGGCTTTTTAGTCTATTACCAATTCTAGTTATTGCAAAACTGGCTGTAAACGTGCATGAATCACACTTTTGTACCACTAATAACAAAACTCATCTGCTGCAGCTTCCTGACTGTTTCTAAAGTTTTCTACTATTCACGCTAATAAGTCACACATCCCGTGTCATTCATTACCATGTTTTGCAGCTCTGAAACTTTCCTGAGTGCTGTAACCCTGTCGTTGAACGCTGTTTCATTCCAATAACTCACTACAACTGAGTTCATGAGCGAATCAATTGTAAACTAATGAGATCGTATCATCATTGTTTCTGGAACAAGATAATATTCATTGTGTGCGTCTAATTAATCAACTGGACCCATATACCAATCAACCAATCACTCATTATTCAATGAAAATAACTCAGAGCCAATTATTCACTGTTGTTCACTGTTCTATAATAATTTACTCATTCACTTCTGTAGAAAGCAAGAGAGCGTTTTTAAAAACACAGTTTCCAAAGTGTTATTAGAATTTAAAGGCTCTGAAGATTGATAGGATTAACTGGATCAATTAACTCATCAACTATAGACGGATTATGGTTGGATTAATACAATTCTTTTCAATATCTTTCCCCACTAATTTTTATCCTGGAATTGGTGTATAGAGTATAATGTATCCAATTCTTTTCAATATCTTTCCCCACTAATTTTTCTCCTGGAATTGGTGTATAGAGTATAATGTATCTCATTGGTTTATTGACCGAACGAAGTGAGGTCTAAGATTCAAGTCGACGGTTTAGCATTTACGGCGAAACGCGGTAATAGATTATCATGAAATTTGACAGATATGTTCCTTTTTTAATTGCGCGTCGACGTATATACAAGGTTTTTTTGGAAATTTCGCATTTCAAGGATAATATAAAAGGAAAAAGGAGCCTCCTTCATACGCCAATATTAGAGTAAAAATCAGACTATAGAATTATTCATCATAAATCAGCTGACAAGTGATTACACAGATGTGTGGAGAAGCCAGTCTATCTTCTTCTTCTTCTTCTCTTCTATATCTATAAAAGACTAAGCCCCGACAGACTGAAATCACACCACAGCCCAAACTAGTAAGCCTACAAACTTGAAATTTTGCACAATTGTTTATGATAGCCTCAAAACATTCACTAAGAATGGATTTTCAGAAATTTGCCCCCCTGAGGGAGCTGGGGCCCCCCAAAAATTTTGTACTTTTCAACCGCTCATTGCACAGCAAAGTCATGAGGAACTTTTTTGTTCAGCTATGAAAAAAAAATCAGATTTATGCAGAAAAATCTGTCCAGGTGCAGAGTGGGGGGTCCAGGAGAGGGAATTTTTTGAAAATTTTCATGTAAAATCACTAACATACATATATATTCTAACATATGTTGTAATCATTGAAAAGCTTAAAATAATTTTATCAATCAGCTGATCGAATTTAATTTTCTGTGGATCGAAAGCGCGAGCTTATTGCCACGTGTTTGTTCCATTGTTGTATGCTTATGCTTGGCCTTCTGTGAGCTGTATATGGAGTCTCATACATTCCGATTAGAACTGAGCACAGAGATTTTCTTTGGTTAGGAGTTTGTTGATGATTCTTTTTTCAAATTTAAATTTTATTTCAAACAAAAAAAACATTGGAAAATTTCTTAATAGACAACAAGATTACAAAAACAATATGTCAAACATAAACCTACATTCATTTGTAGCACGGCCAGAAAAAGACAATTTGAGTACTATAGGCGTGAGTTCATTCAATATAGCTTATATTTTTGTGTTAATATTTTGTGAACAAAAAGTACGAGTTGATGAGAGATGTGAGTAATTTCTTTTATTTGATCTAAATGGTTATTCATATTCTAGTAGTCTGGGTCACTTCAATCAAAGTTTTTCATTTTGTAGCTAATAAATTTCATACCCGTATTGATTGTCCATAATGTATCCAGTGTCCATAATGGAAGTGATTGAGCTACTCAAAATTATTGGCTTACTGGTCCTTCATAGAATTTATAGTATTCCTGGTGATTGAGCTTGTCTTTTTCCAGCGTTGACTATTAATAATAAAGCTTTATTTACAACTAGCTTACCTGGCGAACTTCGTACCCCCAAAAAGTCAATGTATCTCATGTCACACTTTACTTTATTATTTGGTGAATCATGAAATTTATCAACTTAGTCATGCAGCATTCATTATTCCCAAAACATATTCAAAGATGAATTCAATGTTTTCATAGTTGTTGATTGTCAAAAAGAAATATGCTATGTACGATGAATCTCACCGAATTACATATTCTTCCCATCTTCCATTTTAGGATGAATATAAGCTAAGCTGAATTTAAAAAAAATGGAAATAAATTATTCTGCATTAATGAATGCAATATGAACAACTCTCTTCATCAGGTGAATAATTTTTTTTTCAACATTTTCCGGTTACTCAAAGATAGGGGAGTGATAATAATTATTATTTGTAGTATTCTAAGGAACCATTATCTACAGCTGGTACCAATCAACTACACTTCAACTCCGAACTACCGTTGTAATACCAGTAGCCTACACAATTTATCATAGGGTGACGTGTTTATTACAGCTGGTAACTTTAGATGCTAAATCATATTATCTCAATATGATCTTGAATCATGATCATCTTTCCGTTCTTCGGTAGCCGCTAGGCCGACAATTTTGAAAACATAGGTCTGTAGAAAATGGATTTATAAATAATCATTATTAGCCACCCTATTAAAATTTCTGGTCAGAAACCATCCCCAATACACAACATATTCCCAAAGTTTCATGCCGTTATGTCAAATATTTTTCAAGTCATAGGGAACAAACACACAAACAGACATTCATTTTATATATATACTAGCAAGAACCCGTGCTTGGCAAGGATCTATTTTAAAACTTGACAAAATGAAAACTAGACGTAATGAAATTTTGAAGAATTTAGAATAGGCCTATAACCATCCTTGGTTAATTAAGAATCTATAAGCAAAATTTCAAGTTAATTAGTCCAGTAGTTCAGACGTGATGATGCGTCAAACATAATTTTACTATCCCGTACGTGCATAAGCCAGCTCTTCACTTTATATAATTATTATAGATATAGTTAACGACTGCAAGAGATAGGACTGTGGAACAGAATAGTGGTGAAACTATGATAGCGCCAGAAGTGTCTCAAACACAATAGTAGGTACTACATGAACTTTTTGAAAGTGATTTGAAAAAATGTGAAAACAACAGAACTGAATCCTTATCATTCTACCTTCATTTAGAGAGGCTTTTGTTTGAGCCGAATGGAAATCTATTTATAAAAAAATGAATGTCTGTTTGTGTGTTTGTTTGTTCCCTGTAGACTTGAAAACTACTTGACATAACGGCATGAAACTTTGGGAATATGTTGTGTGAATATTGGGGATGGATTCTGAACAGAAATTTTAATAGGGGGGCTAGTAATAATTATTTATTAATCCATTTTACAGACATATGTTTTCGAAATTTTCAGCCGAGTGGCTACTGAAGAACGAAAAGATGATCATGATTCAAGATCATATTGTGATAATATGATTTAGCATCTAAAGTTACCAGCTGTAATAAACATATCACCCTGTGATAAATTATTGTGTACTGGTATTAAAACGGTAGTTTGGAGTTGAAGTGTAGTTGATTGGTACCAGCTGTTGATAATGGTTCCTTAGAAGACCTATACAAATAATTATCACTTCCCTATCATTGAGAAACTGGAAAATGTTGAAAAAAATTATTCACCTAATGAAAGAGAGTATATATATATTGTATAGTATATATGTATAGTATTCATATTGCATTCATTAATTACTGAAGAATGAGAGAATAATTTACAATTTATTGAATTTAGCTTAGCTTATATTCGTCCTAAAATGGAAAGAATATGGAATTCTGTGTGATTCATCATACATCGCATATTTCCTGGACCATATATCGACAATCTACAGCTATGAAAACATTGAATATTTTTCTTTGAAACACTGATATAACCTTTTTTTTAATTGAAAACTTTACTGATAGATATTACTACCGATTGATTGAGAAGGATAATATGTTTTCGGAATAATGAATGCTGCATGACTAAGCACATAGGAAGTCCGTATTGAGATGTAAATGAACATGTTGATTGTCAGATAAATTTCATGATCCACCAAATAAAGTCAAGTGTAACATGAGATACATTGGCGGTGCGAAGTTCGCTGGGTAAGCTAATTGTAAATTAAGCTTCATTATTAATAGACAACGCTGAAAAAGACAGGCTCAATCACCAGGAATACTATAAATCTGTAGAACGTTTACCACGTAAAACACGTGGTAAGCTCGCGCTCTCAATCAACGCAAAATCAATTCGATCAGCTAATTGATGAAATTGTTTTAAGCTTTCCAATGATTACAACATATGTTAGAATATCATGTGTCAATTATCTCAGTTCCATATGGAGTTCACCTTACCATAAGCTTACTATAAGCTTAATAGTATCCTTACTATAAGTACCTTATAGTAAGGTATCCTTACTATAGTATCCTTACTATAGTTCACCTTACTATAAGCTTAATAGGATCCTTTTTCATCCTTTGAAACCCTTAGAGGCAAAATATCTCAAAATCCGTTCTTAGTGCGCGTCTAGCATGTTTGAAGAATATTTGTGCAAAGTTTTAAGCTTGTAGGCCAATATTAGTTTGAGCTGTAGAGTGATTTTACATCAAAATTTTCGAAAAGTGCCCTCTCCTTAACCCCCCTGTGCTCCTGATTGGAATTTTTCTGCATAGATCTGATTTTTTTCGTACCTGAACGGAAAAGTTCCTCATGACTTTGCTGTGCAATGAACGGTTAAAAAGTGAAAATTTTGGGGGGCCCAGCTCCCTCAGGGGGGGGGCAGATTTCTGAAAATCCTTTTGTAGTGGATGTTTTGAGGCTACAATAAACAATTCAAGTTTTTAGGCTTAGTAGTTTGGGCTGTGGTGTGATTTCAGTTTGTCGGGGCTTAGCCTTTTAGATTGTAACGTTTTGACTTTCGGAGTGATAAATAAAAATTCCTATTTGAAGAAATTTATAGGTCTAAGTGGAATAATAGGCTAATATCGCCAAAGATGATAATGTTTGATGATAATGTTTAAAGATTAGATAATATCAGGCATCATGGCTAAATTTACAACGGCCGAATAGAAATGAAAATAATTTTTTGCTATCTATATAATATTATATAAAATATTGAAAATTTGAGGTTAGGCAGAAAATATCTATTGATCGGCGACCTAATGATCGACTGAGTCACATAACGTAGAATCTTCCAAACACCTTGGCAGGAACTTATTGTAACGAAATAGTATGCAACTTGAGGAACCAAAAGATCCAAGTGGCTAATTGTTGTAATATGAGAATCAATCTATAACCTTTAAAAAATTACTTTGCATGTAAAAAACGTATTAAAAAATCCAGACGAAAATAATTTAATGTATTAAGGAAGTAGGAGGTTCCTAGGCGCATGTATACTATAATAATTTGCATGCACCAATCAAATGGTAGCAATTGATAGGCGGTAATTGTGAGCCGATTCAAATATATTTGTATATATTTCTATAAATGTTAAGAATTTATGAATTCTGGTTGTACAGTTTATGTTTTGTATATGGCCCGAAGGCAGACAAATTATCAAAGATGTAACATAAGTAATAATTCAATAGATCTGCACGAACTATTTGAGCCAGGAATGGCGGAGGAACAGATTATTTAAATTTTATGTAAATTTGGAAATCGGAAATGAAAAATTGTTAATTATAAAAGAGAACTTCCCCACTTGCCTGCCAACCACCACCATGAGATGTCACCAAAAATTATAGAGCGCAATATCTTACTGTACCTTTTAATAACTTAAAGTTAAATCGAATTACTAAATTTTCTCATAAGACTTTGTGATGCTATTGTAAAGCAAAAGTCATTTAAATATTTTTAATCCCTTGGAAAAGACAACTTCGGCCACAAATAATCCAGGACCAACAGGAGTTTGGATCGCCATCAGCAGTTCATAGAAAAACCAGCACGTGAGTGAATAATATTGGAATAGTGATAGGGCGCCCTCAGTGCTTCGAAATGAAATAAGAAATCAAAGCTAGCTCGTCGAAAGGGTTTTATAAATTAAGAAATTGGTAAAAATACTTGCGCAAGTTTAAAGATTGTATAAGAGGTATTTTATTGGATAGTAATGAGTCAATTCATATATCAAAAGATACACCAATCAAAAGAATACTAAGTTCTAGGCTGATAATACAAATGTCCCTATGATCATTAATTTTTATAATATAATCTGCGATAACATAATGTAGCTCTGATTCACTAGATGAATTGATCTATCTATTTCCGTCAGGTGCCGAATCTCGCACCCTGAGATAAATATATTTATTATAAAGAAATCTATTGGAAACCATAAAAATTAATATATATTTGGATTATTGATTTGTCAATTTATCATGCTCTGATTTGAGAAGTTTATATTTGAAATAGAATTATCCAAGTCGACAAGCATCAGCAAGTTAATGTCGAAGCTACATGCAGATAAATGCATATGATCATGAAAGGAAAGCACATGGTAGCGTTTCGTGCTATGGAACTTAAATAATAGTAGGCTATTAACCTGTGATATTTTATTGATTTCGTTTCTTGTTATATTATATAGTTTTTGTTGCTCCATATATTTTTGCTCTGGTTTATTTTTGGAGATATTTGTTAATATATGTATCAAATTTTTTATGGTGTATTATTCATTTTATTCCTCAATACTATAGGATATAAGCTTATATATATATATATATATATTTTTTTTTTTATAAATTATCAGTATTATTGTGAAAGCTCATGTCTGGGCCTATGAAGATTTTAGTGAGATTATATCCTAGTAAAACCACGACCAAATTTTATAATTATTAAAATAACTCTCATGCTCTACCGATTGACGCCAAGCAAGAGGCTAAACGTACTCCACCAAAAGTACGTGACAAGATATAGGTAGAAGAAGAAGAAGATAAGAAGAAGAAGAAGGAGAAGAAGAAGAAGAAGAGAAGAAGAAGAAGAAGAAGAAGAGAAGAAGAAGAAGAAGAAGAAGAAGAAGAAGAAGAAAAAGAAGAGAAGAAGAAGAAGAAAGAAGAAGAGAAGAAGAAGAAGAAAGAAGAAGAAGAAGAAGAAGAAAGAAGAAGAAGAAGAAGAAGAAGAAGAGAAGAAGAAGAAGAAGAAGAAGAAAGAAGAAGAAAGAAGAAGAAGAAGAAGAAGAAGAAGAAGAAAGAAGAAGAAGAAGAAGAAGAAGAAGAAGAAGAAGAAGAAGAGAGAAGAAGAAGAAGAAGAAGAAGAAGAAGAAAGAAGAAGAAGAAGGAAGAAGAAAGAAGAAGAAGAAGAAGAAGAAGAAGAAGAAAGAAGAAGAAGAAGAACCACGCAGCAAACCGAGCATTCCTCCGAACATCTTGCCTTTCAACGAACATGCGAACATGAATACAGAAGTATGGGCAATTTTTTATTTGATTAAATTCATGTTTTGAAGAATTCATTGTTACGAATGATAAATTGATAGGAGCTTATAAATATTTTCTAATTCAAATGAAATAACTTCTGAAAAAAAAATGATTGGATAAAAAATACCAATATTGAATTATTGTTGACCAAGAACTCAGTACATCGACAATATTCATTCAACTAATTCTGTATTGATGAAATTTTAATCATTTTCTCTATTGATAATCAATTTCATCAACTAACTGAAAAAAGTACTTCAATTTCCATGAATTTATTAATAGAATTATATAAATATAAAGTGTAGGTCATATCTAAATTCACAAAGAGTTCGATTCTTGTTGGCAAGATACATGTTATTCAATGCAGAAATCATAGTTATTTTACTAAAAGATAGGATAAAATGGATAGTTCTCTTTCAGGGGGAGTTTTGACAACCAACAAAACTCATTTTTCATTTGAAGAAATAATATCAAAAAGGTGCATAGGACCTTACTTTTTTGTTCAGCTTGCCAAAATACCCCTCATTTCAATATTAAAATTTTCGACTGACTGTACAGTGAGTCAATCATTCTATCAAGGCTTGAATAATTTTAATTAAATAAAAATGGTAGAGAATAATTATCATGTAGTTATCAACACCTTTATTTAAAGACATATTAACTGCATGCGTTTTCATATTTCCGACACAGCATTGATAAAACTGTAGACGTTTATTTAGCAGTCTCAAAAAACTGTTCTAGCTGAAAAATTAATAATACATGCCACGTGTAGGCTCATAAGGTGCGTACAGATATACGCGCTGCGAACATGAGCAATTCACTTTTAATCAGCTGACTATATCTGTATTTTTACAGAAACGGTAAGATACAGATATAAAAAGCTTGGCATCAGCTGATGTTTTTGAGATAATTTCTTTGATGCAGCTGTTTCAAATTCACCATTATAAATTATACAGAGTTTGTGAAAATAAAAATATTTATTGATTACCAAAACAATACTATTATTATATTAATGATAATAATTAATTATTAAAACAATACTTTTATTATATCAATAAAAATAATAATATTATTAAACATATTTATCAATTATCAGAACAATATTATTAAGGTTGAGTGGAATCAGGTAGAAAGCAATAATAGAACAGATGTTTGAATTTCTATCATATTATTTTGTTATTTCCAATGATTACAACATATGTTAGAATATCACATGTCAATAAATAAATATTATCTCATTTCCATATGGCACTCACCTTACCATGTACATAACCTTACTTAATAGGATCCTTTTTCATCCTTTGAAACCCTCAGAGGCAAAATCCGGTCTTAGTGCGCGTCTAGCATGTTTGAAGAATATTTCTGCAAAGTTTCAAGTCTGTAGGACAATTAGTTTTAGCTGTAGTGTGATTTTACATAAACATTTTCGAAAAATGCCCTCTCCTGGACTCCCCTGTGCTCCTGATCGAAATTTTTCTGCATAGATCTAATTTTTTTCCGTAGCTGAACAAAAAAGTTCCTCATGACTTTGCTGTGCAATGAGCGGTTAAAAAGTACAAAGTTTTGGGGGGACCCCAGCTCCCTCGGGGGGGCAAATTTCTGAAAATCCTTTCTTAGTGGATGTTTTCAGGTTACCATAAACAATCGTGCAAAATTTCAAGTTTGTAGGCTCAGTAGTTTGGGCTGTGGTGTGATTTCAGTTTGACTTAGCCTTTTATAAGTATATATATCTATATCTATATCTATATATATATATATATAGATATATATATGTAGAAGATAGAAGATTTCATTCGGCTCAAACAAAAGCCTCTCTAAATGGAGGTAGAATTATAAGGTCATTTTCAAAAAGTTCATGTAGTACCTACTATTGTGTTTGAGACACTTCTGGCGCTATCATAGTTTCACAACTATTCTGTTCCACACTCCTATCTCTTGCAGTCGTTAACCGTTAACCATAGACTATCTATAATAAAATAAAGAGTTGGCTTATACACGTACGGGATAGGAAAATTATGTTTGACGCATCATCACGTCTGAACTACTGGACTAATTAACTTGAAATTTTTCATGTAGGCTAGATTCTTAATTAACCAAGGATGGTTGTAGGCCTATTTTCAATTCTTTAAAATTTCATTACGTCAAGTTTTCAGATTATCAAGTTTGAAAATAGATCCTTGCGAAGCACGGGTTCCTGCTTGTCACTGTATATTTGTATAAGGTATATAGAGTTTCAATCAAAGACATTGAAGTATGCATCTTTAAGCTGGGTTTACACCAAAGTTATTAAAAAAATGGTTATAACTTAATCCTTATAGATTCTATTAGATTAAACGGAAGTTGACAAACACATATGTTCATCATGTTAAGTTATGTTGATAAGTTATGTTCAATCTAATATAATCTGAAAGGATTGAGTTATTAACATTTTTTTAATAGATTTGGTCTAATCGCAGCTTTAAGGTCTTTGGTTTCAATATTTTGTTTTGCATATATTATTATGCATGCCCATCAGTATCAATATTCTCACATTCGAAAAAACTAATTTAATAGGTGAATAAAAATAAACAAATGAACTAAATAATGCTGGAGAAACTAAAATATTTTTGATTCTAAAAAAATAATTTTCATCAGATAGAAAGATCATCACGGAACTGGATGAATTATATCATATGGAATACAAATTCAAACGTGAATTGAGTTTGTTAACATTTAAAACAGTTGACATCTGGTACTTGTGGATGAGAATACTGCGTGAGGTCTACTGTTCACAGAACTACTAGTATCATGTATTCATATTTAAATGAGGCAGAAAATAGTGGAGCAGTAAAGATAGGGTAAAGAGAAGAAGAAAGAAGAGACATTTAGATACTTCATTCAAAAACTGTCAGCTTCCTTCTCTGATACACTCCAACTTCGCCGCTGTTCTGACTGAGAAATGATAGAAGATTTTAATTCAATAAAAATCATTCTCATTCATGAATTTCAATGTGAAGATATATTCTTATTTCAATATTTGTTTAATGATTCCTTTGTATTCAATTAGATTACAGAATGCTGCATTCAGTGAAAGTAGATGTCAAGCATGTGACAATGTGAAGTTTTTATCTGGATGGATCTGGCTGTTGATTTGTGTTTGCAATATGTGATATCCTGCGCTGCGCTCCGATTTGACAGGTTATTGTAAGTGACATTGATGGGCAAACACAGCGGATCATGTGTAGGCCTACCCTTCAACCGACAGACGGATCTGTTTCTAAATGACAGGTAGTAAGTCATTAAGCTCACTTGTCTCATCAACAAGGCAATACAATTTCAAAACTATTATCTCACATTAATTGGGCGTCGTGAGTTGGGAGTAGCGAAGAAAAGGTTGGGATGGGATGAAGAGGAAAGGAAGATCGAGGTGGAGTGAAAGAAGAGAAGCGAGAAAGACGTGAAGCATTGTTTCCAGGTTTCTTTCAATAGAGCACATTTAATAGGGGATTACAGTTGACAAGAAGGTGTGAATGCCGTAGCTTTTGTCTATTTTCGACCGAAGAAACAAGCTAGGTGTGGGTGTGAGGGGAGACGCCACCAACCAAACCAAGTCCCATTCACTAGCACAAGCAAGCAAGTACGAGGCGTCTATTCTTCACCTCACAAAACCACACATTCAGCACCGATGAATTGAAAGAAAATTAGGAAGACTTCTCTCATTGCAAACTATGTACAATCTGAATGACTTGTTTCAAACTTACCTGGCGTTCCTTTTTATTGAGGTGGATAGTTTTGCATGTGCACAAAGGTCTTATTATGATGCTCTTCTCTTCTTTTCTAATACTTTGTTGTATAGAAATCTCAAGTTGTATTGTATGTGCGTTTTTAACGCAAGTTCTTGTTTAGTTGTACGTTTGATGGCACCCGGGTCACATCGCGTCAGTTCGGGTACTCTAGCTTGCAATAGTTATGTTTTGATAGCAGTAGAGTTAGGCTGTAGATAGCCTCAATCACTTGATCGTTCTTATTTATTTCGAATAATATGATTAAACTTCCATTATCATCTTTCAAGAGTATTTGCTGTGGTTTTTATTCGCTATAGTTTGAGTTTATTGATTACAAGTTGAGGGATTAGTCTAATTTTTGCAATTATAATTTTTTAGATGATATCAATAACTTTTAACAGGGTGCATCATACGAAAAGTGATTCTGAGCTCTTACAGTATCAATAACTAGAAATTATACAAGATCAATAGATCAATTACAATTGATTATATAGTGGTGTGTCTGGTGGATAAATTGGTATTTTGACGCGGGGATGAAAACGTCCTCTTGTTGGAAATATCTTTTCAGGTAACATCAGTAGCTATGATTATTACTTATCCATTCCACTTATATCACTTATCCATATCTTTCCACGCTGACCACACCAATTATAGAATCAACTTTCCTTGCTCTATCCAAAGAAAATCTAGACTGCATGACGCAATCAAAAACTGCACCCGGAGTTCTTTGAGAAGTGAATTATTTGACATTCTGGATCCGCACTAATTCAGAGCTTTGAGACTCTTGTTTCAAAATGGAATATGATAACATTACATTCCTCTCAATAAAAATAAAATTTCTAGTGTTTTTTCTAAATTTAGGCTGGTACTATTCAGTTTGGATATCTCATTTATTATTCCATTCAAGATGTAATTATTTAACAGAGCGGTGCAGTTACAAACAGTATTTGTGTAATTTGTGTTGGAGTTGTATTCAATTGTGAGTAATGTTTGGTGATGAAATAATACAAGATTATGCGTTGTTATCTTCCTTGCATTATCAATATTTCTTTAAAAAAAATCCTACTACATTATACATTGTAATACACATGAATGTCTCTCATAAAGTACTAAATCTTAAACCAACACGAAAAATGTTGATTGTGAACAGCTTGTATAATGTTGTAATGGTGAAACGTACACCACACGTGTGTTGTGTAACCCAATGTGCAGTAGAAAATGGCGACCAGAGTGAGCAGTGTAGGGCATTGGACGGAGCACCATGTGTGTCTGTGTCCATGTGTGTGTGTGCTAGTGCTGGTGTACAGGAAATGGGACCACAGGGCGGGCTGGCAGAGGCAGAGGCTATCTCACCTGGCTATCCTGCCAGGAAATGAGATGCTCCCATGGGGACCCGATGTTGGGGGGGGGGATGACGTTCAAGTCGGAAGCTCCTATCTCGACTACCCCCTCCTCGTCCACCCCTGGAAATGTCAATGGGATTATTATTAGCGCGCCGTGTTCGTAAAACTGACACACAACTGCAGCATGTGCCAAATTTCCTCCTCTACGAAAGATAGTGACGAAGCTGCTCGACTTTGCTGTGGTCACAATGACACCTCCGGGGGTGGCACCGGATGCCGCCCCCACTGGCCGAAAGGCGGAAGGCGGCAACGCACCTTCGAGGAAATTATTGTCACCCCGCTGGAGCACCTCTCTTATCGTGTCCTGTTGAGAAATTATTGTTCCATGCAGACTGCAACCAATGTCATGGAAGCAATTATTTGACCGGCATTCCAAAGCACTAATAACTACTACTAACCTATATTGGTAACACAGTATGAAACTTTGCAGACAGATAGCAAACTAAGAATCATTTGATTGACAGTATATTTGCCAGAATTGGTGTAATCGATTTAGGATTTTGGCTGGGCAGTAAGACATTTTCAGGTGGAAGGGGGCATGATTGATGAAGTTATCTCATTCATACAGTACATTTTCTGCCTTAATCAGTAGGCAATATTCAACTGAATATTTCCAGCAAATCAGTGTTCAAGTATACTATAATCTTGATAGTAGATAATATTTAATTAGGCATTCATGCGGCAAATGAGTAAGTAATGGAGTTGGTTATTCCCTTGTTATGTTCTGAATTAACGCTAATGACAAATCAATTGGAAACTAGCTTACTAACTACTACTTTGATTGTAGGCCTAATCAAAGAATTAATAATCTCTATAAACTTTTTTAGAAATGTACTTTAGTTGGAAAAGCTATCTTAGGGTGTTAGATGCGTTTATGCAGATATTAGGAAATAATTATTTGAAAGTGAATAATACACTACACAAGTCTAAGATTTTCTCATATATTTTGTTTTTTTTTCTATTCAACTGCTTCCATATTCTTTACTTCGCATCCCATGTAGTATTTTCGAGCAGATAGCATTGATAGTGGGCGACAAAGGGTAGAGATGTTGCGAGAAGGTAGGAGCGCACTTCTTTTTCTGTACACCTTGGGGATATAAAAAGTTTGGAGCAGTCAGAAGTTGTGCTACAAATTGCGACGCGGAGGGTGATGGGGCATTGAGGCATCAAGGGCAGGGGGCATGAGGTGGGGGGGCAGGAAAAGGCTTTGCCAGGTCGGCTGCTGCCAACAAGATCAGGGAAGTCGTGTATGATGTAATGGAGGATCACAAGCGACTTCCGTCGAGCGGCGCTAGGATAATTTAACGTTTTACGGTGTCGCAGACGTCACAATTTGCATAACTCGGTCGTCGCGACGCTGCTTTTACGACATCGGCTCTATCATTTTTATGTTTACGACGCATGTGAAAACCTTCCCCGGTTATTTAGTGAGCCGAACGTCTTCCAACCTTTCTCTACAATTGTTACCCCATTGTTGTTTCTGCACTTTGCTCTACTCAACTGCTCACACGTGATTCTCTCAAAGAACTGCATATATTTTCAACAGTCTATATATCCTGGCTGCATGTCAACTATTCCGTAAAGCCGCTCCAACTGAATGTGGGATCTCCTAATCTACCATCACATATCACATCAATAGGGGATGTAGTTAGTAAGCTCAAGGAAGAGCTTGTCGTCGAAAAAAATATCCTGATCCATGGCTACGTTTTGTTTTTTTATATAAGAGGATATTTTGTACTCTTTGTAGAACACCTTTATTTTTTGCTTCGGACGATGATTTTCTAATTCTCTGTAGACGTTCTTGTCTTCTAGTAGGTCTTCTACAGTAGTAGCAGTCTTCTACTATAACTGGAAAGGAGAAAACATATTATTGGTTGTGAAAGTTGACCCCCAGACATAAAACATGGTATACAAATTGGAAATATCGAACTGGTTGAAGAGTGGAAGAGATAAAAATCTAGATGATTTTTTGATTATTGTAAGAACTTGTTCACTGTAATGAAAAACGATTTACCTCAATCTAAGTTCATTATTACTAGGTTGCAATCGAGAGAGAAAAAATCAAATCTATGTTCAGATCAAATCAAATTTCATTCTCTCTTCGAAAAAGAAACAGTTCACAAAGTAAAAAATATAGCCTACATATACAAAAAACAAACAATATCTAACAAACAAAAACAGTTCATCATTATCACGAAATCAGGAAAAAAAACATTCAGCACACTAGGTTTACTTGTGGAGGGAGTCGTAAGTAGACAGGTAAAGTGAGAAAAAAATAAAATATTAGGGGGTTTTTCAAATTCTTGTTGATTTAAATTCAGCTCAACAACTGAACTTTCCGAAGTAGCTAGTAAAATTTCACAAAACGGTCAAATCAGTAACTCCTTGAATTTTTTTTAACCATTTGTTTCTTCTAACACTTTCCTCTCAGTATCCTCACAATACTCATAGATTATTGTGAGTAATACCTGATACACTTATTACTCTATCTGATTTCACTGTTTGAATGAGCGAATGTCCTTCGATTTTTACTCATCCAATTTTCATGGTTATTTTTCAATCATAAGAATGCAGCGTTAGCTTTTCCTAAAGGGTAGATGCTCTATTCTTCAAGTATCATATTTCCACAGTTTTGAACTTTCAAGAAGCAGACTCATTTTAAATTTTATATACTTCCAAAATTCTTCAATGTACTTACTCATTGTAAATAGATTATTTATTCAGTATTGACAAATACCATGGGATACTAACAATATTTCTATGATTTTTTCAGGATACTCGAATGGATAACTCTCTCTAATCATTTAATTAAAGGTAAGAAAGGATACTTCATTCATAAATTATTATTTTCAGTTTATCAGTTTCATTCTGCTTGTGCCATTAGACAGACTAGGATTAGAAGCATTTGAAGTTTTATTATATGAAGCAGCCTATCTAAAAACTACTCGAGTTTTTAATTTCGTTCTCATTGCATCTGTAAAATATCTTTGATACAGTAGTAACTTGAGAAAATAATAGAAAATAATACAATGCCTACTCCCATATTTTCGGGTTGATTTTTTCGTTTTTCTTTTGTTAATATATGGCGCCTTCAATTGTTAGAAACAATTGAAATGCAGACTCTATTGATACTATGATCAGGGAAACTGATAAGAAGTTTTATCTATCGATTACAAACAATTCTCAGAACAATTAATTTTAAAAGAGTGGAGCAACAACCATTATCACTTTGAAAAAAGTTGAAGATAATAGTGGAGTTACAAACGTAATACACTAAGTCATCTCGCATGTGTTAATAACAGCATTTGAGCCTAAAAATTGCAATATATTTTCATTTATATCATTAGGGCTGCTAAGCTATGCAATGTTATCTTATTCTCTGTGAAAATTGTGCTTAAAGCATAGCTGATAAGTGACAAATTATAGATTGTGAAATCTCATCAATCTTTGACTGGAAGCATATTATTATCCTGTTAGCATTCATAATTTCAATGTTGACGCTACTTTTGGATCTTCACATTCAGCCAAATCTATTCTGCAATTGGATTTCGTGCAAACGTATTCTTGAATGAGGAAGAGTGCTATGATGCAATTGTGATGCAGTATTTACTTGAGAAGCGCTGGCAGGCAGCAAGCCGTTCAGGAAAAAATTATTAATGTCTCTGTTTTTAGTGGAGACGGACTGCGTGGGCATGCACGACTGACGACGCCTACGTGACGTCATGCATCGGCTTCCATCTCTCTATTCTCCTCCCTCAACACCTTCCCCCCCAAACATGGGGAGACCATCACCAAATATATAATTATTTCGAAATCCACTATCATGTAACATCATCAGTAATGAAGGTTCCAATGAAGCAGCTTATTAGTTCTCGATTAGGTGCTGGGAAACCAATTAGCGAAAATTAAAATGTTGTTAGTATTCAATGTTTTGCAATGTTATGTTGATTATTACTTACTCGGTCATTTGCAAACTCATCAAATTTAATAGGTACTCCATGTCCCGAACAAAATGGTTCAAACCACGAGGTGAACTCAATTATCTAAATGAAACGTTGCTAGGGTTACTGTGTGAAACTAGGTGTCTGTCGTCGAATTTCGTTAGGCTGCTATGAGATTCTATACATTACTTTTGTTCTGTTAGCCTATATTGAAAAGTTGCCGCTAAAGAGTTTGTAAATATGAATAAATAAATTACAAAATAAAATATGAGGATGATCTTATTGATTTAGTTCGGTGTTGTGTAAGGATAAGGGTGACAATAACATAATAAACATATGCATTGGAAATTCTTGAAAAATTATATGGCTCTCAAGTAATTTGGCTCAATGTGAGATCTCTTCACTAATAAAAATATCCAAGTTTCTAATACATGTTGAGTATGTAGGAATTTCGGGTCTGATGACCACCATTGGCACCTATAGTACGGTCCACGTTATAATGGCAGTGGGAGAAGAGTACAGCGTTGCTGATTCTCTGCCTTGTCACTGCCTTCTATAGAAAGGTGATATCAGTATACTCCATGAAATATTAACTGTTCATTCTTGTTAAGAATGATCAATTAAATTTTATAGTTGAGAAGAAGAATTTTTCAATGATTAAATAATAAATTTTCACAATAAATTGATTTGAAATATTTTGTTCATTTATTATATTTCTACATTGTTGTAAACGATCTAGCAACGTTTTAGAGCTAAAAACGGATAGCGCTATCTGCTCTGTTGGATAATAGACAAAGGTAAATATAATCAAATACTGCCATTATAACGTGGACTTCACTCAAGTGTAAGTTTATATTGATGAAACATCTTTGAATACAAATAAACTTATAGATGAGCACAGTTGAAACTGAATAACAGAGATAATAATGTGAAAAATACAAATCAGAACTGCATTCAATTAATAAATCGTATAGATAACAAATAACATGATGATTACTGAAAATGATTATAACTTAATAAAAACTATATAATTCATCAGCATCAGCATCACTGTAATCCCACGTTTATGCCTAGAAAAAGCTAATACTGGTGGAAGATGGATAATATTTCGGCATACTATTGTGCTCTTATGGGAATATGAAAAAAATCCGTCTGAATCGGACGTTCCCAAACTCAAGGCCAATAAGATGAGAAAATACGTCATCTGAATCATTGTGTGTCAAAAAATCGGCTCGTCAATATCGTGTCGGCAGAATCAAGATGTCCACCTCTGTGAAAACTCAGTCAGGTCTTGGGTAATAGTCTGCAAAGACAATCCCACCGCTCGAGAACTGTACAAGAAGCACTTTGGAAAACTAATCTGTTTTTTATCTCTTTTTTCATTGCACACTCAATTTAGAATTAGCCTGCTCGTTGCGTTTTTCGGTCTACCCGGCATAATTTTACACTCAATTACGTCGAGCTCCAATTCCTCTTTCCTTCCTGTTGTTTATGCGCTTACGGCGAATTGTTCTTCACTTCCCCTCCTTTTTCTCATGCCAACTCTTCTGCAGTCTCCTATATATGGGCATTATCTCCCATGAGCATTCATAATATCATTTTCATATTAACTGTAACTTGAGTGCAGTCCACTGTACATGAGCGAAAGAGCATTATCAAGTATACATTTGAATCATTCTAAACATATTCATAAAATGTGGGTGAGGAAATTGAAAGGCGCACATCCTATTGTGATATTCACTTCTTGGGTGGGAAGAGGAAGCATTGATGTTATTTGGAAGAAATGCTGGCAGTTTGGACTGAATCTCACTATTGTAAAGCAATTAAATAAACCTACAAAATAATCTAAAAAATTATCGTGGAAGATAATTTTCTTACAGAAGAAGATTCTCATTGCAACTCAAATAATAATGTGGAAGGGAACAGAAAATTTTTTTCACCTATTTTATCTTCACCTACTGTAATAAACTACATATATGTATTCGATACATTCGCTTACATTAAATATAGTAGAAAAACTTGATATCTGTGTAAATCCTGAAGTAATTCAATTATCTTATCACCAACTTCTTTTTAATCATACTCCACGACATTTTAAACATTGTCCTTTCTTCGTTGCAACTATGGTCAATTCCATGACAGCACTAGTATTCAATCTTCTTTTAAACATAGATGAGACAGTACATATTATATAAAAAATATCATCTTCCACCTTCTCAGCTTATTCATTTTGAAAACTATTTTCAAAAATAACATACTTCATTACAGTCGGAAGCTATACTCAATCAATCACATTATTATTTGAGTTGCAATAGAGAATCTTTTTCTGTGAGAAAATTATCTCCAATCAATCATTGAAATTCATCATAAAACTACAGGTATAGACTTAACCTATTTCGGACTACGTATAACTTTATCTAAATTTGGGAGAGGAATAGCACAAGGTAACTTATAACCTCATTTTTTCTCTCCCTATCATTTTGATGATGTACTTATTGTATCAGTCAATAAATCAATATCGATCAATCAGTCAATCACAATGTTTACTCATTCATTTTGGGGATGTGTGGCAGAGAGGACCTAGAGTCCTAACTCCGCCCTTAATAAAGGCAATTCAATTCATTTGTTCCTTATTTGAAGAAAAAATGAAAGAATCTACAAAATGAAACGAAAAATATATATACATGTCCAATTTTACTTGAGGAGGTTTTGCTAGTTATTGATTGCACACAACCTTTTTTCTCAATTATTATTTGAAAAATCAGAAGGCTCAAGCAAAAAAACATGAGCAATCTCTCTCACCACAAGGAAGTTATTAAATTCTGATGACCTCGGATAGCCTTCAGCTACCATAGCAGTATATTGTATTTATAGATAAAGCTATATACAAAATAAAAAAGAAATACAAGCATTTGAACGCCTCCGGATGTCATTTTGTGCCAACGTGCGAGGAAGTGTTCAAGGGAATGATTCTAATAAGATGAGAGAAGAAGAGAGCAAGAGTGAGACAATAATATGTATGTGTGTGTGTGTGTGTGTGAGAGAGAGAGAGTAAGAGATAAAGAGAGGGAGTTAGAGATGAAGAAAGAGAGAAATGTATGAGAGAGTGAGTGACAAGGCGAGTAATGCAGCATCAAGCGTGTTGATTCGCGGAGCTGGCTGGCTGGGTCCGTCTCCCGTCACGGATGTTTCCACCCGTTATTAACTCCACTTACTTGTTTCCCAATTCTCCTTCTCCTCTACCATCTTTCTTCTTCTCCTGTACCATCTTACTTCACTTCTTCTCTTATCACATCCATCGTCTTCATGTTTGTGGGAACACAGCTTCTCTCGCTACTTCTCATCATCGATCATCGTTCTTCCCCTAGAGAGAAGCTTCTGCTTCTCCATCCCTTCCTCGGCTCAGCTCATCCGACAGGATTCGGTTTCATTCTTCGTATTTGTTTTCTCACCTATGTGCTCTTGAAACGATACTATTTTGTTTCTTTGCCCGGTCACGAAAATGAATCACGGCAGAAAAAGGCGAATGTGGGAAAACACGAGTGAAACTTACAACTAACACTTTGATTTGATATATCTGGGATCAAGACTATTTTCTTGTTCGAGTGCAATTCTAAAGAATCATCACTCAATTAATTTTTTTTGTTATGTCTCAGTTGGTCGGTCTCTTTCCAACAGCACAATCTTCAATTCCAGAAAATTTATTAGTCAGACCAGGCTGAATGTTCAGGCTGAAGATTTCAACTGAAACCTAACTATAGAGAAAATATAGCATTAAAAATTGGTGCATAAACGTACCATGAGATATTTTCTATGATTTTTACTGTCAATTCTTCAACCGAATGATCGCCGGCTAAAGTGATCCCCCCTTATCGGCCAACAGCTTCGGGTGGATGAGCCGCTAAGAGAAGAGCACCCTCTTGCCCTGAAGTTGGGAAACTGGCTCCTTAAGGCAGATGAGCTGCAGAATGCGGCCAACGGCATGAGGATGAGAAAGAGTTTTCGGACAAACCACCTTATTATAGATCCAGATTGGATGAATCCTAGTAAAACCATCATGGCAAGGCTGACAACAAAACAAGTCCTGAATAGTTCCTCGATCGGATCTCCGGGAGGAAACGTTTTAAGCAGTGATGCAACGGCGAAACTAACCGAACAAACTTGAGAATAGCAACCTGGAACGTAAAAATCTGGTAAATCTGGTATGGCGCACTCACACAACTTTCCTTGCCGTTACGAAAATTGATTACCTGACGCTAGTGTTCCCGCGCATCTGAAGTCTACTAATTCAAAGATCTGAGCCAGCTGGTGTCAGGACAATAACGCTGTAGACACACGAGATCTGCTATCTCTTCATAGTGGATGATTTAATAGAATCAATATCAAAAAACCACTTTTTTGGACTCAGGGGACCTCGAAACGTATAGAAATTTACAAATTGGGGTACCTTAATTTTTTTTCGGAAAGCAATACTTTCCTTACCTATGGTAATACGGCAAGGAAAGTAAAAACTCTGAACACACCAGGAAAAACAGACAACGATATCAAAGAAATGAAGCGACTTCACATAGATATCCTTGGAGTGAGCGAAATGCGATGGCTCGACTCAGGCGAGGTACATTTGGAGGGATTCAAAGCATTCTACTCAGGAAGAAATGATGGAAAACAAGAAGATGGAGTAGGAGATTGTGACCAGAGAACTAGCAGCATGCATCAAGACGTTTACACCCATTTCAGAGCGGATACTGGTTATACAATTGGAAGGAAGTCCGGTAAGCATCAACATCATCCAAGTATACGCCCCAACTCTGGATAAACCAGATGAGTAGGTAGAAGAAATGTACGCCTCCATCAACAATGTCATGAGTAAACTGAGGAAGAATGACATAAATATCGTAATGGGAGACTTCAACTCCAAAGTGGGGGAAGGGATAACCTCTGACGCTCTTGGCCCGTTTGGACTTGGAGAGATAAACAAGAGAGGAGACTCACTGGAACTGTTTGCATCAACACATGACTTAGTTGTAACAAGAACATGGTTTGAACAACCCAAGCGCTGGTTGTATACCTGGAAAAGTCCCAGTGACAAACCAGAAAAGGTGATCAGAAATCAGATTGACTTTATCATGATCAACAAGAGGTTCTGAAACAGCTGCATGACAATGAGGACTTGCCCAGGCACTGATATTATATCAAATCATAATCCCCTGGTGGGAGACTACAGAATCAGAATCAAGAAGATCAAAAAGAAATCACTCCCACCTTACGATTTGAGAAAACTAAGAGATGAGTAAACAAAGGAAGAGGTGATAAGGACTCTTAATGATCAGTATGAAGGGACAGACAGAGCTGATGTGGAAATGGAACTGAAAGGTCTACAGGAAATAGTACAAAATATAAAAACGGATATGCTGAAACCAGATAAGAGGAGGAATAAACCATGGATGACCAAGGAATTATGGATTTAAGGATGATCCTTGAACTTATGGAGGATAGAAGATTGTCAAGGGGTAACAAAGGTGAGTACTGTAGGATCCAGAAGATCATTGTGAACAAAATAAGAGAAGCCAAAGAGAAAGAAATGATTGAAAAGTGTGAAGAGATAGAATATTCACAGAGCAAGTATGATGCTCTGCAACATGTACAAGAAAGTGAGAGAGCTTACCGGGACTGGCCGAAGAAAGACGGGAAGAGTGCTATTTTCAGATGAGGGAGATCTAATTCTATCTTTGGAAGAGAAGAAAGAACAGTGGACAAAGTACATCGAGAAACTGTTCCAAGACAACAGAGCTGAAGGCATTCCACATGAGACAGGAGAGTGTGGACCATACTTTTTGGAGGAAGAGGTCAATGCAACAATCAATCAAATGAAGAACGGGAAAGCAGCTGGGCCTGATGGAATAGACGCAGAGTTCCTTAAACTCCTTGGAACCTAAAACATAAAACGGTTGACAAACATTTTTAATCAGATTTACACATCGGGCAGGATCCCAGAGTCATGGCTGAAATCGGAGTTCATCACTTTACCAAAGAAACCAAGTGCCAAGACCTGTGACGACTATCGCACCATCAGCTTAATGAGCCATGTGTTGAAGCTGTGTTGAAGATAATTCATAAACGAATATACAAACTGTGTGAAGAACAGATAGCGCCGAATCAATTTGGTTTCTTGAATGCTGTAGGTAGGAAGCCCTCTTTAGTGTGCAAGTACTATTTCAACGAAGCAGAGATGCAGCGTATTTGCATGCCTTATAGATTTTAAAAAGGCATTCGATCGGGTAATACGCGAGAAGATGGTGGACAGGTGGACATACTCAGAAACATTGGAATGGATGCAGGAACAATTAACATAATAATAAACCTGTACTGGAACCAGTCAGGAGGAGATAAATATTCAACGAGGAGTAAGGCAAGGATGTATTCTTTCACCCATCCTTTTTAATTTATAATCTGAATTAACATATCAGAGAGTTGTAGGAAGTTCAAGACAAAAATGGTTTAGAATTTAAGTGTGGCCTGAAGTTTTGAGGCGAAAGTTTTCTGAGACCAAGACGGTCAGGCACCCATTTTATACAATATACGGTCCGCATAACATAAAACACGGAATTTAATGCGAAGCAAGTATCTTTTCATCTTGTGTCAGTATGAATTGATATCATTGGAAACTCTTTTATTATATCCAGGAAAGATTCAAACCGGTATGACAAAATTATGAAACTCAATGTCAAAATTGAAAATAATTCAATTTCAAAGTGGAAATTAGTGACGACAGTGCTTTCATATTGTGTGTTGCAAATTATTGAACAAAGTAGGTAGGCCTATATTGATATTATGTTTGAATAAAAAGTATTTCAAATGAGCTTAATAAAAAAAATTAATAACTTCAACCAGAAATAAATTAATCATATGGAAATAAGTATTTGTTCATAATATAGTATCAATCAACAAAACTATTAGTAAACATTTATTGGAAATTCATTCTATTTTATAACCTGACGATGGTGTGATCACCAAAACAAGTTTTTTGAACTATTTTAATTTTTTTTAAAAAATAAAGGGTGCTTCAAGATTTTTATTTTGTTTTATTAATTTAAAAAGTAGCCCATGTGGATGAAGTGTTTTTATAAATGAACTTGTATATCCGAGTTCAAACTTTATTATGACAAAATATGCTCAGTATAATAAAGGATCAAATGATTGACAGGATTTGCAATATTCCAATGCAGTGAAAAGTTAAATCAAATCATTTTATTGCACATCAGACATAATTATTTCAATATACAAAGTCATCAAATACAAAATTTGAACAATCCAAGTAGCTAAATTGAAATTTAAAACTAGTGACGTCAGCCTGAGCTAGGTATGTCAACAACGAGTGGTGAGTAGCATGCATACTGTCATGCAGCACACGCGCTACCGGTGAGGGGCCCGAGGCATAGCGGCAGCAGCCGGTGTGCGGGGGCCTTAGCCCAGTGAACATCAGAAATTTATTAAAACCAAACAAGTGCGGAGCTTGACATGAGCACAGGCACCGTTTGTGTTGGAGGCCGATTAATTTTGTTTGCCGAGCGCGATGCATTATTTAGTGAAGCGCCTGCAGAAAGACTGTCATCGCTCCACCAAGAGTAGAGCGGCCGAGCACTCCAAAATGGAGCCGCTAGTCAAACAAAGCGCACGGCCAATCTCTCCTGTCGCATACCCGGTCTCTTCTGTCTCTGTTCCTCCCACATGAACCCAATCACTTCTCTCTCTGTTGCTCTTGCACAGCCAATCTCTTCTGTCGCTTGCTGCTTGCCTTAAATATTGACTGCACCCTGCCCCCTCAAACAACCCACCTCCACCACCAGAAGTTTCTTCCCGAGGCGTATTGCGATAACCTGGCGACATTAACTTCATGCAGGATCTAGAGTTTTTGAAACACCATCAGTTTAGTATCAGATGGGGTGCATGAGTGTGTCAAATATTCATAATGTCAAAATTGAAAATTGGGCCTGTCGCAGTGTGGACTGTCGGTCGGGTTTCGGTGCTTGTTTCATAAAACTTGTCTACAGCAGCGCGAGATTGATCAGAACTGCTGAGGAGTTTTATCATTTGAAAAAAATCAGAAGGAATAATGATTACGAAACTGTGAATACATAAGCTTTGAATATAATTTCCTCCTCTATCATAGAGGAGGATTTTCCATAAACCATAACCATTGAAGATTAAAGGAATAAGGAACAGGCTTTCACAATCTAACATGATGTACGATATAAGAGTTAACATTCTACAAAAAGTCTCTCGATCGAAAAAGTTGTGATATATTACTAGTTCGAATAATGTTATTGCTGTGGACTTTACAGAGTTTTCTGAACACTCAGAACTGGATTTTGTTCAAAAAGAATTCAAAAGACGTTCAAGCATACTGACTGACTCACATAAGCTCGGATCAAGACAGAGATTGGAGGACTCCTACATGAAAATCGTCCAATTTACCTCAATATTATTTGATGTTTGGGAATTAATGATGCTGCTTCATACGACAAAATTTAATACATTTCATTAATAGAAAACCATTCACTTTTAAAGTTAATATTGTTGAATGTTTCAAGAGCTGTGCACAGAAAAACTGTTATTCCCAATAATTCTTCATCTTACTTCAATCATCAATAACAGTACTTCAGTTGTTGAATGGTCACACTGCCACAATAGAAGCTGGTCCAATGCAAGCAGTAGATGGATGAAGATTCTTGTGGGAGACTTATTTTGCGAGGCTGAGTAGGAGTAGCAGCGGCAGCAATTACTCGTCGATCTGGAGCCGTGCGACTTGGAAATCGCGAGCAAGGAGGGCGGACGACACGGCAAGCTGCCCCGCGTCTGCGTTTCTGCTTTGTATGGAAACCGCACTTAGTTAATGCGAAAAACATGTTCGGCTGCCAGTCAAGAACCAACGGCTTGTTGCTTTTAGAATAGTAGTTGGGAATGTTTTCGCCAATTGAATCAATCTTAAGTTCAATTTCACTTTGCTTATTTCGCAGCTCTTTTCGCACCCCCTGGCACTACGCAATGCTTTTCTTAAAACCTCCTTCCCTCTGTTTAGAAAACGGCACTCTCTCAAACATGTCCCAACTTTATATCTGTCTTGCTTTCCTTCTAAGCTTACTTTTCTCATCACTCTTGCTCTTAAAAGGTTTCTCTATTACCACTTCCATCCCAATTAAATTCCCAAATGTATCTCAATGTATCCACTAAAGCTCATCCTGATATCATGTTGGAAATTTTCCCTTCCCATAAAAACTCAACTTTCCTTGCACAAGTTATCAGAGTGAGTGCTACGACGCCGAAGTTTATTTTCGAGGAGAGGCATTTATTTGAAAGCAACTTCCATAAAAGCGAAAGTTGAGACTTTAATTTACGAAAATATGTTATTGATGTTGATGAATCTATTCCAATTTTTTAATAATTTTCAACTGTTACATTATCTTCCCCGATTGATCATTTTACACTAAATAAATAAATAAATATAATTTTATTGGCGCTCAAAATTACAATAGTTATGGACAACGTCAGAAATTATTGTTTAGCAAACATAGTCAGTCACTGATCATTCACAACCCATCAATATTATAATCCCAGTCGTGAGAGACCAGAAAAGACCGTCAAAAATGTGGTGGGAAAGTTTTTTCTTATTCATATACTCAACCAATTTAGACCTTGAATTCTTGTATTATTTATTTGAAATATTTTAAAAAAAAATGTTGATCAACGTAATTCAAATCTACGTTGACTCTCGCTCATCAATAGAAATCCAATTAGGATATATGGTAGATAACTTTATCATATTTACCGACTCTTTTATTTGGCATTCACACTTTTCACAGTTCTTGATGAATGCCTGCTTAGTACGGTATATACTGTGTATGGTTCGTTGGAATTGATATATTACAATGTACCACATAAGGAAAATATACAGATTTTTTACAATAGTTTTTATCATTATTATTCGTCTGTATGGATTTCCATTTGAAACGCTATTATTACATCCAATATTCTTTGTGTTGTGTACCATTTAGGATGACTAATTCATTTTATTTGTTTTGCTTTTACCTCCATAGAGACAAATTGCTTTTCACGTTCCATCCATGAGAGAGAAATCTCTACATCGGAGGCAATCGACTCAGTCACACACAGCTAGTTGACTGGACGATTTATTAGTGTGAGGACCAATCAAATCAAAGTTGATGCCGTGGGTTTGAAATTGATGAGATTCCAAGTGTAGGTGTGTGAGGATGAGATTGCGCATGCGTAGATGTGTGAATGTGACTACAACCCTATCGGCGTGGTGGAGTAGGGGGTGATTGAACATGTAGCTGTCATTGCCAGCACCCTTTGCTAATTGTTATACTTATTGCATCCATTACCACCGTTCCCTGTTCTGGAGCTCACACAGGCACACACACACACACACACACACACACACACACACACACACACACACACACACACACACACACACCACACACTAGACCACATATTGTCTCAGGCGACAGACGCCTGTAGCCCTCAATCAAAACAGTCCCTTTCGCAAACATATATTTCTCCTCCGCTATTTCCAATCTATTATCGTCTCAATGCAATCATGCAGACAGTCGGCAAACGGATGTGAGTGATGTTAGGGGTTCTCAGTTGATGACAGTGCTTGTAGGTGGTTTCAAGCATATTATTACGTGTGGTTGATTTTGACCAGACACCGTTATTAGACGTGATTGGTGGTGAAATTCTTGATTGATTTCTCATGTAGTGAGCCACAACTCAAAATATATACCTCATATAGCCCGTGCCACACTTATCATGTAGCGCTCTGGTCCTACTCATGTCCGATATATCTGTGGTATGGGATAAATCATATGACGGACATGTGTGTCATGCACCATACCAGGCCGTTGTCATCACTGATTTGTGATCATCAAACGTAAAATGTAGTTGCTTCTTTACTAGAAAATTATGCAGGCCATTGCAGCCTATAAATTGAATGAACGCAGTAGTTCTAGATCCAATTGGTTAAAAATTGAAGATAAGTTGGCTTATCTTCAATATTATATTTATGTTTAATGTGAGTGGCAATGATGTTGAAGAACGTTGATACTTAAATCATTCAATTAAAGTATTAAAACGGATTTGAAGTAAAGCGCTTAAAAATGGATTATGGTCGATAGGGTTGTCATTGCATCAATTAATTGATTGAGTGTATAATTATTCCATATACTGTTGACATCACTTTTCTATTTTCACAGGAATAATGATTTACATTCCTTCTCCTAGTGTACAAATTATTTCCCCTTTGTACTCAAATCATACCACTAACTTATTATTTGAATTACAACAAATTTGATAATTTATCAATGAATACCAGAATCTAAATCTCCTCTACTATGAATTACTTTTCTCAAGATTCCAAACTGAGCACAAAGTACCTATATATTCCATTATAAATTCAATTGCTATCCTTGAAATGGTAATCTAACTCACCAACTACGAAACTTTACAATAACCCTCATATCAAAATAATTTGCATAATTCATCATAATCTGTAATGTATCAACGACTTTGTATCAAACTATAATTTATCTACACATCAAGTAAGGCTCGAGATGAAACATCAAGGACGGATCGTGACAATAATACGTTAAAATAAGTAATAAATTACAACGCTCATTGCAATTCTTTTCATTGGCTGGGTTTTCCTGCGCTGCTTCTAGTTGTAAAGAATTAAGTTATATTCCCATCATTAGATAGGACGCCTTCAGAGATTTCCGCGTGAGATCCTTGCCTTGCCTTACCTTGCCTTATTAAGAGAACTCAGTCATTCTGAAGAAAGACGTTGTCTGTTGTTGATCAGTGCTCTGACATCCATGAGTTGAGTTGAAAAAGGAACCAAGTGAGTTATAAATAATGAAAGTAACTATAGCAGAGCTAACTCTCAAGGGCATGGGTTTCAATCATGCTAATTGGGTTATCAATCCTCAAATGTAATAAAAACATGAAGAATATTACAATAACATTCTCAAAAGGATTGGATAAGTTTTCACTTATCTGATGTAAGGAATTATTACAGACAATTTTGATGGTCCTACAAATTGGAATAAACATTATCACAAATTATAATGAATGTTATACTATAATGTTAACTCACAAACATCTTAGAATGTTACTTGTTCAGGTTGTTATTTACCTTTTGAACAAGCTTTTGAATGAATTCTCTTACATTCTAGATAAAAATATGAGTTTCCTGTTGATCTTTCAAATCTCTTTTCTCTTTCCATCATATGTGCAAGATAATCACATTATTATGTATACAAAACATGGAGGAATTATGTGTTATTTGCTGTTTATTGGATTGACCATACTGTTTCTCCAGAGCTTATATGAACTAAGTATGAAGGACGAATTTCGCAGCATGAAAATAGTGCGGCATATCTAATATCAGGTTTCACCAAAATTTTCATTTTTGAAGTGAGCAACTGCTTTTCCAGACTATCCACTTTTATTAATAAAATGTAGGGAGGAGTATTATATTAAAAAGTAAAGGGATTATGAAAGTTTATTGAATTTGAATTGAATTTTATTCGATAGAATAATACAACAGATTACAGATTATACATACACAGGGTATAGTATCGTTACAAATACTCAAATATTTGTTCAACACTCTGATCTAATAGGTATTTTTTGTGGAAAAACTCTTCAAGAAGTTGGAACTGAACTGGTGCTAAAGTACTCCTTTCCCAGCCGAAAATACTATGAATTATTACTGAATTATTGGTTGAATTATTACTGTAGATATTTTTTCACTTGATAAAAAGTTGACAACTTGATCATGAACACTTCATCCACTACATGATCAAATTTTTCCAATTTCTAGTCACTTTCTTGAGTCTCTTATTAATTAAGTTAGCACTGCAAAATGAAATGATATACAACTGTACATCACACTTCAAAAATTGTTGATATCCAACTGTTCCCTTATTTCTTATCCAATTTTATTATTTGGTATCACTTTCTACCCCTTCAGTTTTTCTCGCTATGGAGCACAGAATTCTACAGAATATTTATATTTAAAATGTTATTAAATTCATATCAAACTTATATTGAATATTCAAATTCAAATTTAAATCAAGCAATTTTGTTATGTTAATTTGCTTTCTGGAAATGGCTTATTTGAATTTTAATCTTTAAGAGAATGAGACGCACGCATGTGATATGAGGTAAAGCTGCAATGATATGTGCTTGTGACATGCAATGGACACACAGTGTCTCTGGGTGTTAGCAAGAGACGTCTCCAGGCGTCGAGCACATTCGTTGACAATGAAGGAGGCCAGTTCACTGGCTGGCGTTTGCACGTGGCGTTGTTTCAGGCCAGAGATCGCGTCGGACTGAGCGAGTGGCGAGTCCTGTCCGGAGGCGATCCGTTAAGTCGTCACTGCTGGCGACCTCCTTTGCGTTTTCCGGCCGCCGACTCCTAGTCAAATTCACATTAATCTGGCAGCATTGATGGGTTCTGAAGCATTGATGCTACTTTTAACCAATACTGACAGCTCTCCTCACAATTATCAACAATGTTTCTCCCTCAACTAATGCTGAACGTTTGAAGTGAATCACAAATCGTGACTAGAGCCGCGCTAATAACTACCGGTGCCTGGCAAAGCACCTCACCTATCACCGATAATGAAAACACAGATGCCGGTCGCGCCAAAAAATGAAACTATTGTTCGCATGACACTTTGATGAGATGGGATATTAATAAAGCGTGGAAAATTGCATGGACTCGCTTGATTGCATCTTGCGCCTTGCGCACTATATAATAATAATAAACGCAGATAGAAGACGCTAGCCTAGGCTCTTTCTATTCTGCTAGATAATTTGCGCGCCTAGTGAAATGAAAGCGTTAACTACTGATCTGGCTAGATTAGTTATTATCTGATAGGAAATTTGTAATTAGAATTACTTCCAGGGAAGAGACGTGATGGGAAACTGATACTAGACGTGTAGAAAACTTACATGGATATTATATTACGATCATAATATTCATATCAAATATTACCAAGTGATCAATTCGATTGTTTCTGATAATTTCTCAGATAAGCTATATATTAGAAGTGAAACCTCTATCTACGATTTGAAATTCTAGATTCCATAAAGCCGTGTCCACACTGAACAAACATATCATACATGTTCGGCAAACATGTTTGTTGAGGAGCTCAGGGACAAACATTTTAAAAAGACTCGACAATCATTGTTTGTCAAACAAAAAATTTGCCCAAACTTTTTCAACAAAAATGTTTGTCGAAAATTTGTTCAGTGTGGATACGGCTTTAAACTGAAAGCTATTATAATGAACACACTTGAATCAAATCAAAAATTCTTTATTGGTCTTTCAATACAATAACCATTTAAAAAAAAAAACTTTCAACAAAAATATAAGAAACCAATCACCTGCAAGGAAAATCCTGTGCACAGGTGAGAATTGCTAATACAATTCAATATGAGTAATTAAGAACTTAGAAAAGATGAAATAAGAATTCATATAATATAATATATAATCTCAGTGAGTTTTAACTTTGTTGATTAAGCAAGAAGCAAAGAAAGTAAGTTATGATATGAATTCAATTTTTCTTCATATTATTTCAAAACATATGTCACGTGCTCACGAGAACTGATCTTCAAGATTAGCTAATCATCCAAATGAGATCATGTAACAGACTATTAGAAAAGGGGGCCACCAGTGACATAATTCAGGCTTGCATGGTGCTATTGACAAAATTTATCTTTATTTATCAAATTTTCAAAACAAGTATACTCAACAAATAAACTGAAACGACTCAGAAACCAATGTTTATTATGATAAAATCGTATGCATCATCCACCAAGAAACATACTTTCCGTTTCAGCTATCATGTGGGATCAAATTATTTCACAGTTATTCCTCCAAGCTTTTTGTGTGCGTGGATAGTTCAATCGTGTTGATTAGATGCGTCGATTTCTCTCCTATCTCGAACAGCTCGTAACGGGGTGACAAGAGGCAATCGGAGACTTCCATCAGGTGATGCGCCGTGGAATCGAACCTCGCTCTCAATAGAAGGTCAGATTAACAAGTGTTTCCAGTTGTTCTGGTGCAGTATTGAGTCAATTGTTAGCACAGTTACCGTAATGGTAGATCACGAGTGGATTGGGAGAAATGGAAGGCTAGAGAGATTCAATATAAACTGTCAGCATTGGTTGTAAGGGGAGCATTGATGGCATTTGTAAGGAATGCTGTGAGATTGATCTGAGTCTCAATTGCGTTATATCTATTCAAACTGTCAGAGTTCCTTATGAATAACTCCAATGTTTTCTAATCCAAACGATGGTGACAGTTTGGAAGTGAATCTCAGTACAGTGCTCCCGTTGGGTCCTGCTCTTCTCTCCGTCTCTCAGCCAGAACTGAAAGCTTTCACGGTGGATATCGATGCCGTACGCGCAATTACCTTCCAACAAGATACACTTTTCGTCGACTGGGATTGACCGTCGCGAATCGTTGAGCGCATCCAGAATGTCAGACCACGAGAGCCCTTTATTCTCGTTCGTCTTCACTCTTCACAGCGCAATGCGATGTCATTCCACTTGCCCACTCAGATCACACTCGGTGACACACGTGAACTGTGGTGGGCCACAGTGAGGAGATCAGATGATGACCGATAATTCCATGGAGTGTCTCCGTTCAGATTGAACGCGACCATCAAATTTTACTGTAGAGGATAGTGGTCTCCAGAATAATTTACTTGACAAAATCAACCTTCTATAACAAACCTACTCCATATATAGTCATTCTGATTTCTGATACTGCTGCAATAGTATTTCAACCTCCAATCTCTATAGATAATCATGAATTCATTCAGGCACTTCATCTTTTATGATCTTTTACGCAATGACATGTTATCAAGATTAATGATATAAGATTCTATTCAGCTCAAACTGTATTCATTATGCGAATCATAGAGGTCAGAATTTTCTGTAAGTATCAGCTTACTCAAATTCATTATTCACTTCAAATCAAGTTGTCAATTGAAAACAGTGTTCTTTGCTTGCTTGTTTTCCTGCTAGAACCTTTCAAATGCATAATTATTCTCTCCTAGAATTTTGATACATCCGCCTCACAACATGTCGAATATTAGAAAAGTTTGAATCATTATCATCGATAAATACTCGAATTTGTTTATACACGTTTTCATTACATTGATAAATAATGCTGCTAACCTCAGTTTGGAAGTGCAATTTTATTATATAATGTTATTGTTTCGGAAAATGAGGATATTGTGATAAACAAGTAACGAGAAGCGTCACCCCCGATAGCCCCACACAAATCTGGGAATGTGATGATCAATTGATGCAGGAGAGTTACATACATCAAAACCAATGTGAAGCTGAAGCTTCGGTTCTCTCCTCTGAGGTAACTTGCACTAGAGCAGATATTCCCAAAATACAACCCTGTGATCCGCCTCACATATTTGAGCCATTCACACAGCCAGACAGATCTTTTCCGAGCAAGATCAGCTGAGAGGACAATGGGGGCTCTACACTCCACTGATATCGACAGCAGACAGTTTGAGAGTGAGGTTACCAGTACGCGGGCGGTTGGTGAGTACTGAGTAGAGGTGTTTGATAGATGGTCGGGGGTGGGTGGAGGGTGGCAGAGGAATGTGTGTGTGCCATGGCGTCAGAGAACAATGGCATTGGCTGGGCGCATCGATTGAGTCGCGCCTGCGTACACTAAAACACAAGCCAACCAGAACAATAGGGTGTGCCCCGGCTCCACCTGTTGTGTCTTATTTACTTACTTTACACACCAGCGCCGCACTTGCTTATCATTTCGGGCAAGCGAACCACTTTTATTATCCACTGCACCGCTCCAAAACCCTCCTCAAATCACCCACTATTTGGCGTCCTTGTCAACGAGGACAAAAACCCGCGAAGCATGTCAGTGGGGCGATGACTCAAAAGGCGACTGACGACTGACTACTCACTACGATACCACACAGACGCAAACGCACACGCAAGGACGCGTCGCATCTCATTTCCGTGAAAGCTGAAGTTGACAATATTCAAGTTTGATTCCAACATCAATGCCATGCGTCTTTGGTGAGAGTCGTTCTTTGTAGTCGAGGCATGAGTTCCTCACAATAAACAGTGTGTTTGATAAGTTATGTACACCAAATGTACAAGTTCTTTACCATTACCATGGAGAAAAGATAGCTTATGCCATCTTTTCTGTATTCCATCACCTACTTTTGATGAATCATTCAGGGCCCACTTATTATACTGTTTACAATCTAGGTTATATGTGAAAATATCATGAAATGTCAATGCTCTGGTTCAATCTGATTTATGTTCATCAAACTCTTCACCATTACTTACTATTCTCTGGATCATTTAGGGCCTACTTATAGTATTGTTTACAGACAAGAATGATTATAAAAATATCCTGAAATTTGTATACTCTGGTTTTATTTTTTCCTTAGCTCTATAGCCCAGGGTGGGTTCTGGCTTCCTCAATAACATTGAATTGAATTGAATTGATTTATTGTTTTACAAAAAAAGTCTTATGAAACATAAGTAAATGTACTAATTTAAAGAAAATTATATCTATGTTAAACTATTTCACAAAATAATTGAAACTGTACTCACATGGACCTGTCGGTCTGTTCGTGAGTAAGAGTTCGCATACGTATATTGAAATTCAATTTACACAGATAACTTATCTATGATACAGAGAAGTAATATTACTATTATAGATAGCTACCAATATTTAATAGTATTGAATAATACAATATCAAAATATTTAAATAAAAGATAAAAATACTTATTTAATTTTAATATTCAGGCTCAACTATCAACATTCGCACGGGAAGGGACACACACACACACACACACACACACACACACGCGCGCGCACGCACACACATGAGTGAATAAATTCCAAGGCGTTACACATACATTGATTTGATCAATCAATTTAAAGATGAAGTCATTTAAAGATGAAGCATTCCTCCAAGCCTCTCAATCTTCTCCATCCTCTATGACCCATCTTTATTGATATATCTCTAATCTCATCCTCCCATCGTATTGTTGGCCCCTTTTTCCTATTGAGTGAAGCTTCTCTTTAAGCACTATATTTTGGATTCTGTTTTTATTTGATTTGATGTTACTATCTTTGTTCGATTTTGAAACGTATAAGATACTATTCATTTCCGTATTTACAATTTAATGTGAAATTCATATGCATATGTGGCGAGTTTGAACTGAATATCTCAAGTAATTGGACATACTTTGTTCGAAAAGCAACCATATTAAGGATACTGTAAAATTGTATCTTGAAAAGTCTCAGTAGAAACAGTAATAGTGAAAGTCTCATGTAGGCAGAATTTTTGATTTCATAATTCGTAGCTTGTCAAAATATTATATTGGATATTATAATATCAGTTTCAATCTCACAGAAAACCAAACGTGCAATTTTTAATACAAGTCCACTTTCTATTTAATTGTTGATTTTTTTTTTACAAATGTTTTCTTTTCTGGTTTATTCACTATTGAATATAAAGTCTACAAATTCATGAGAAATATGACAGTGTGCTACAGACAGTTTTATAATAGAAAAATCTATCTCACACATCATGTGTATAATGATACAGTGGAGGTACTGAATATATCCCCTAGTTTTTGGAAAGGAACTGGGGAAATATGAAAAGAGTGTGTGAACAATGGGGAAGCAGAGAAAACGTTTAGGGTGTTTTTGACCGAACGAAGTGAGGGTTAAGATTCAAGTCGACGGTTTGGCATTTCTCTTAATGTAATAAATGTTTATATGTTTATATATTTATATGTTGCGCATTTACGGCGAAACACGGTAATAGATTTTCATGAAATTTGACAGGTATGTTCCTTTTTAAATTGCGCATCGACGTATATACAAGGTTTTTGGAAATTTTGCATTTCAAGGATAATATGAAAGGAAAAGGAGCCTCCTTCATACGCCAATATTGGAGTAAAAATCAGACTATAGAATATTCATCATAAATCAGCTGACAAGTGATTACACAGATGTGTGGAGAAGCCAGTCTATTACTGTATTCGTATAAGGTCTATAGTTTCAATCAAAGACATTGAAGAGGTATGCATCTTTAAGATGGGTTTACACCAAAGTTATTAACAAAATGGTTATAACTTAATCCTTATAGATTCTATTAGATTGAACGGAAGTTGACAAACACATGTGTTCATCATGTGTATGATGAGTTATGTTCAATCTAATATAATCTAAAAGGATTGAGTTATCAACATTTTTTTAATAAATTTGGTCTAATCGCAGCTTTAAGGTCTTTGGTTTCAATATTTTGTTTTGCAGTCATGGTATTATTATGCGTGCCCGTCAGTATCAATATTCTCACATTCGAAAAAACCAATTTAATAGATGAATAAAAATAAACAAATGAACTGAATAATGCTGGAGAAATTATAATATTTTTGATTCTAAAAAAATAATTCTCATCAGATAGAAAGATCATCACGGAACTGGATGAATTATATCATATGAAATACAAATTCAAACGTGAACTGAGTTTGTTAACATTTAAAGCAGTTGACATCTTGTACTTGTGGATGAGAATACTGCTTGAGGTCTACTGTTCACAGAACTACTAGTTTAAAATGTTCAATTAGTGGAGCAGCAACTGGGCGTTACTGGGAAACGACGAATATTGAATTCTGTATTGGGACCAGTAGTTTGAAATACGGAATGCTATATTCATTCTGCTTATAGGGAAATGATATTTAAAAATCCCTTATTCTGTGTACAGCTATATTCTTCTCTCCACTCTACCCTTTTCTTCCATGATATACAAGAATGAACTTGTATTTAAGAGATAACTGCATAGCATTGGTATCTCCAACGATCTATATAGGCCTAAACTAAGTTAGTATATATAGATCGTTGGGTATCTCACGTTGTAAATAAAACTACATTACTTTAAGCTTATTCGTGCCTCCAGTCCACGTATAATTATTTGATCTACGAGCATTCTTTTCTAGAATCCACGATTATTGTATTTATTACAGAATTGATAGAATTTTAAATATGATCAGCAGAGGGAAGTGTGAGATGTATGGAAATTATCTTCTTATTATATCCAACTTCAATCTTTTAAATTTGAGACTTTGACTTGTTCAATGCTAGAGTAACTTCTTTTTTTCAAGAGTGGTTCAGGAAATTTATTTTCCAGAAGTAGAAATCACTCCCAGATCGACGTTGGAGTTGGAACAGGAAAGGTTTGAGGGTTGAAACCTGAACAAAAGATTTCATCCATACTTCTTCTATGAACATTCAATCAAAATTAACAGGGATTGATTATCTATATAGTGACATAATGGAATTATCCTATTCTCATTTGAAAAAAAATAATAGGAATTTAGCTGGCATTGTCATTTAGTATTTGTTGCTAGCATACGAATAATTTCTTTAGTTCAAACAACCGAATTGTTTTATGTATATATCAGCTTCTCTTATACGATGAAAGAATTCTCAACAAATGGATTAGTACTTGATATTCCAATGCATCCACACATCTCATCTTCACATCATTCTTTGAAACACAATCATCACTCAAAATTTACAGCTCATACAAAACTTTGTCTCTGAAACGATTTCACGTGCCGGTGTTGGTACTGGAATGTATCTTTACTAGGTAGACAGCCATGTGGAGCGAGCATGCGGTTGTTTTGGTGGTGTCTGCTGAGGGTGGAAGGCGGCGTGGCTGGAGGGGAAGGGGAATGTTGTGTAAGATAGGGTTTGGGGGTTGGAAAGGAGGACAGGAGAGGGGAACGGTCGATAATGAACCGCAGTCTCCAGGCAACCAGGCCGGCCCAATCACGCAAGAGACCCGCGTTTGCGCATTTTGTAACATCCCTTGATTATATAAAAACAAAAACGAAACCCCGGAATGAAACACCTCGCTCTTCCCCCGCTCGCCAACCACCCATCTTAACCCTCTCGACTTTTCTTATTCGTTCTCGTCAGAAAAAACTCTCTCACGATTCCCACCTGACTTGCTCCTCCTCATCCCGCTAAACTTCTCTTCCTTTTGTGCCTCCATAAATTGTTTTCCAACTAATACTCCAACACTTCGGATCGGGCCCTTAAACTGTTCAAACAAAAGGCCAGATAAAATCTGTTGCCCACTATTCAGCGCCAAGCCGTAACTTTCTAACCTATTTCCACTACTACACTACGCATTCACTGTGTTTATTTCATAGTATATGTGTTTAATTTTGACATCAGACATGAACTGACCTTTGCTTCCGCTTCCTCATTTATGACATGATTTTCACTAGCATTAGGTGTGTCCGTGTGTGTGTGTGTGTGGTGTGTGTGTGTGTGTGTGTGTGTGGTGTGTGTGTGTGTTGTGTGTGTGTGTGTGGTGTGGTGTGTGTGTGTGTGTGTGGTGTGTGTGTGTGTGTGTGTGTGTGGTGTGTGTGTGTGTGTGTGTGTGTTGTGTGTGTGTGTGGTGTGTGTGTGGTGTGTGTGTGTGTGGTGTGTGTGTGTGTGTGTGTGTGTGTGTGTGTGTGTGTGTGTGTGTGTGTGTGTGTGTGTGTGTGTGTTGTGTGTGTGTGGTGTGTGTGTGTGTGTGTTGTGTGTGTGTGTGTGTGTGTGTGTGTGTGTGTGTGTGTGTGTGTGTGTGTGTGTGTGTGAATCATAAATAGTATTAGAATTGAATGATGAGATTGTATTGATTTTTCTTTACAAAGGATTGAAAAAAAATACCAAAAACACAATCTTTACTTAGTGATTTTAGAGATCAGAGATCTTTGATTAGAGTATCAGCGACTTCATAGACTGAAAGTCTTTTTATTCCAAATTATTCCTAGGTTTTTGCGACTACTGGACTATCAAGTTTATTGAGTCTTTTTTACACTTTTCTATAGATAGACACGTCTATCGTTCATCAAATTCATATGTTAGAGCGTTCTTAGATGGAAATGAAGAGGCTAAGTCATTTTACTTGTTTCTTATTCCATTAATACTGATAACGTTGATCCATTTTCACGAAATTCCACGATGAACTACGATATATGTATAAACAAGATAGTGATGTTATCATATAAGATGACTCATGTTATTAGATTATAGATTAGTTATCACCACTACACGTAGATTACCATCAATGATTTTATTATACTTGGTGACGTCATTGCATATCATGTTTCAGTCTCTTATTAAATATTTTTTTATATAAGTGAACTGGAAAATTCATTCCAAGATAGGCTTGAATAATTCTCCAATAACTTACTGTCAAAAAATACGAAATGTCGGCAACTTGATGGAAAGTTGCACCGATGCAACAATGCACCCGATACAAGCAATGCTATGATTATTTTGCAAGTCACATAATTTGATAAGAGGCTTGAACGTTGCCAAAGAGTTTGAATGATGTTGGCAATCGTAATTTTTCAATGATTTTTCAATTTAGTGGCATAGTATTATAATTCATCAAGAGCCTGAATCCTTACTATCAAACACTGAGCAGCTAATACTGTATACTCTGCAGAATGCAGTGAGAATGAAAACTATATTATGCTTTTCAATATCATTCGCAATCCAAGATCGTTGTTCAATCCCTGAACTATTCACATGCAACCGATACAATTATGCAATGGGATTGATACAACTAGTTTACTTACGTGGAAATTAGATCGATTTGGGTTTTCAATAAATCATACAGTACAGTAGGCCTCCAACAAACTAACAATACTCTCATAAATCAAATCCATCATTGTTACACTATGCACTGGTTTGTTGGCAAGTAGCTGGTAATATCAGTTGTAGGTAACGAGAGTGGTAAGAAAATGTATGATTGTCAGATAAAAGCAGTAGCTGCAGTTCAAACTTTTCACCCACGTGCCTTTCTATCTCTCTCACATTCTCTTTATCTTTCTCTCTCTCGGAAATGTTGTTTATATTAATAATCAGGGCAGTGAGCTACTATTGAAAGTACAGTAGTAGCCTATATCGGCAATGACGCCAGTAAATGATTCCGGTCGAATGAAAAATCCTAAGGCCATTATTGCCATGAAAAACGCCCTGAAACAGGTCTAGCATTGTTGTGCAGCACAATGGCACAATAACTCTCGTCGCTTGCCGTTGACGGCAGTAGCCTAGTGTTCTGTGTTCGTATAGTAGTAGACTAGTGATAACTGCTCTGCTAATCACATTACTTTGTTACTCGCCTTCTGCCTAGTTCTCATAACAATCGTTTATGAGTGAGCACTACTTCAAACTTAAAATCGTCTCTCAAAAAGCTCAAACTTCTTTAGCTTTGATTTGATTCCAGTTCAATCATAAGGTTTTTAAAGAAGGAATTCCTATTAATCTAAAAAAATATATTGTTCAATATTATTTTAGTTATCTAAAAAAACTATAAGTAGACTACTTTACCATTCATCAACCATAGGCAACTTTACGATGGATCCATGTATGTTACGATCACAGCAAATTCCTTATAATTTATTGATCGAGTTGCACGAGATCGAGATGTTTTCAAAAATCCCAGTTCTATTTGAGATCTTAAATTGAATTGAGTTTTCTTCGCCAAAATTATACATGATTCTAACATCCAAAACAGGGATCAATAAGGCTTGCAGCACAAACATAACAACATCATAAAGTGAAACTGAACTAGTGATATGAAATGATCAATTCTCATTCGTTACTCAATATTCGAGATAATGCCCCACAATATATAATATCAATATCTGATATCTAACATTGTGTTGTGTCTTCATGGCTACAAAGTAAGCTCAACTTGTCTAGACAAAACGATGAATGGAAGCGACATCAAAGAGGAAAGTGAAGGTTGAAGGAGGAAAGATGATGAGATTAGATCAAACCGGAGGAAGGAGAAACCGGAAGAGCAGTAAAATTGAAGAGAGGGGAGAAAACAAAAGGGCTAAGCGAGGGAGATCTGCTCGTGGTGGAAGGGTTGAGAAGGGATTATGTGACAAAGAAGACATCAGGGATGAGGAAAGTGACGACAACGCAACATGATCTCAACATGTCAGGAAAGAAGATGCAATGAAAGCAATATGCCTCAAATTGTGACATCAAAGCTTGGTGAATGTTCACAGTATTAATTTCTCACCTACCGCATTGGTAATCTACAAACATTCTTGATTCTTGTTTGGATGTGTTGATTGAAAAGAGTTTAGATGTGGATTAGTTTGTAAAGTATTCTGAGAATGAAGAGTAGAGAGTATTCTGTGCAATAATTATCAAATTATTAATATAATATAGTACTAAGAAATAAGTAGTTGTAGATATAAATAAGTACGACCTTAACTAAATGATCTTAGAGAAACAATATATATATATATATATATATATATATTATATATATATATATATTATATATATATATATTATATATATATATATATTTTTAGAATACAGTAGCTCTTCAATGACTGACGGTGGCTCTAAATTTACTTTATTAAATCGAGTTATCCTTTTTTAAAAGATAACATTTAATGGAGTGTGTTGAGTCTGATATATAATTATTTCCATCATCAAAGTACAGTACTACAGTACTACAATATCAGCCTTCAATCAAGGCGCTGGATAGGCAACAAGCCCAACCCTATTGTGTAATAGCACAGAAAATAGGTAATCTACTCCCTTTTGATATATACTTCCTTTATGGTAATAGAGTCCTGACAGATTATTATTTATGATAGGACAACTAAATCATTACTTGAAAGTGCAGATAGTTAGTAGTTGCTGTTATAGCTGTTTTATACAAAAAGAATATACCTAATATTTCATTACTCATTTCCTATTACTAAAGATTATTTAATAATATGCTTAAAATGTTCACCGATTGAAGTTATACACACTTTGACTTTTTACGAAGCAAAATTTTCCTTAATTAAATATAAATAATTACACGTTTTTCATGAAGTATTTTGATAGGGCTACTTGAATGTTTGATAGAAAATTACTGGTACCCTATTCATATTTTTTTTGTACAATTATTTTCAAGTGCTCATGTCATTTTCAAGTTGTGTTTTTTCGAAAGAAGTTGTTTTTATATAAAACATATAAAGTGGACACTAGTAATTTTCTATAACAATCAAATAATCACTCATTTAAAATAGGATAACAAGACTGAGGCCCGGTTGAACAAAAGCCGGTTAAATTTTAATCGTGATTGATTTCATGAGAACTAATCAGAAAATGCGATTTTGAAAAGACGGCTTTTCTGATTGGTTATCTTGGAATTAATCACGGTTAAAATTTAAGCTTTTGTGCAACCTGCACTAAATCATCAATCGTTAACACAATGTGAAAGCCTTCTTTAAAACATCAGCAACGGAATACAGATTTGTTCTATGCAAATGGGGAACACCTATACGATTCTGAACAAAATCATAGAAACATCCAAACATAAATATTGAAATACTATATTGCATAATACTCCCCAAAAAGTCAGAAACTTACTACTTCAGAACAATATAAACTATTCAAACTAGACCGATCCAATCTTATTGATGAGTCAATCAAATTGATTTTTATCATTCATTTTGGCCACAAAGCCCAGCTCTGAACCCTTGACAGCTAAAAGCGACCCTGTTGGCGAGGGATATCAGGGATGGAATGCATCCCACATGAATGTAGAAAAAATCAAATTGATGCAAATTAATTACAAAGGACTACTGGAACCCTTTTATTGTTTTATTCCAAACTAATTTGCAACATTATCAAGCGTCAGAAAAGGGTACTTGATGTTCTTTGTAATCAATCTTTCAAGTAGCCCTATCTAAACATTCAAATAATTTCACATAAAACAAAACTGAACTAACATCAGTTTACAAGAGACAAGAATTGCAATTTTAACATATTTTTTTCATATTGTATAAACAGAATACCATACCAGTAGAGTTAGTACAGTCACTATATACATTTGTGCATGCAATTTATATTGTAGTTCTGATTTTTAATATATTATTTGGGTACATAAAAGAAGTCCAGAACCAATTTCTTCATGCAAAATTTCCGTGTGCTATACAGAGTGGCCCAAGAACCTCGTATTTTCGGCTCATTTTTCAGTTTTCAGCTATTTCTGCCAAATCTCATAATCGGACAGAAAAATTTGCTCGCGCCTTTTTTTATATAATAAAATTCTGAATGAAATGAGATTATTCCGAACTCTTTATCTCCAATGAGTGAGTACTGAATTATGATTTTTCAAACATGAGTGAAATTTGAAGAAAAAATCAATTCTGATGAATTTTAGTTTATATGAGATAGAGCGCTCTACCTGATCTCAGATTGTAGAGCACAAAAATACGGCCAGAGGGATTTTGAATTATACATCTAAGTGGTAACAATCGGAAGATATTGTTGATCAAAAACTAGAATTCATCAAAATTGATTTTTTCTTCAAATTTCACTAATTTTGTAAAATCATAACTCAGTACTCATTGGAGATAGAGAGTTCCAAATGATCTCATTTTATCTAGAATTTTATTATCTAAAAAAATGCGTGAGAAAATTTTTCTGTCCGATTCCGAGACTTGGCAGAAATAGCTGAAAACTGGAAAGTGAGTGGGAAATACCTGGTTTTTGGGCCACTCTGTATGTAGCACAAGGAAATTTTGCATGAAGAAATTGGTTCCGGACTTCTCTTATGTACCCGAATAATATTTATTAAAAAATCAGAGCTACAATATAAATTGCAAGCACACCCCCTTTTTTATATCTATATTGACTGGACTGAGTATATTTATATCAAACAATATTAGTTTTATCCAAATTCAGTTGCGATTGAAAGTGTTTTTAGAGTGTTTTGAAGTCGGAAATCGTTTGTGAGTATCGTTTTGGCTGATTGGAAGCTGGAAGGAGCAGTACACGAGTGCAGCGTATCGCATCGCATAGTGGCCCGGGGTCAGGAGGATGGAGGAGGGAAGCCAAAGAAAGGAGGATTGGGCGTCGGTAGCTCGGTCCACGGTTGACGCCTGATTGCGTCGTCTGATTGAGACATTTGCCGCCGCCGCCGCCGCATTCACATCACTCATTCTCTCACACACTCTCTCTCTCTCTCTCACTCACACTCTCTCTCTCTCTCTCATGTCTCATTGTTCTCTCTTATAATTGTCGGCCGTTTTTCCGATCATGCACCCTCCCCGCACCACAATAATATAAACTGTCTCTGCAGTTCCATCTTATCCTTATTTCTTGTTTTTACTTCTTGTTATTTGTGTTGCTGCTGTTTTCCCACTCTTTGTGTTGATCTTTTTCCTCCTTCGACATCCTTCCTTCTCACAGTCATCTCTATCTCCATGATCTTCTCCTTATCCATCTACTTCTCTTCCTTCACCTCCTTTTCTTCTTTCTCCGTCTCCTTCTTCCACTTTATACTTCTCTTCCCCTTCATCGTCAGCCTGTTTCTCCTTCTGGTTCTTTTCCTCTTTTTTCATCTTGTGAATCTCCTCCTTCTTCTCCACCACTTCCTCTTCCCTCCCCACCTCTTTCAACTCCTCTTTTTCCTCTTCAAGTTCTCCCTCCTCCTTTTCTTTCACCTTCTTTTCCTCCTCCTTTTCTCCGTTATTCTTCTCGACCTTCCATTTAATCCTGGTACTTCTCCTCATTACCCTTATCCTTCTCCTTCTTTTTGTTATTATTTAATATTCTTCCTCCCCACTCTCGTATTACCTTATACTCCTCCCTTTCTTTCTTTTCCACATTCTCCTCAACCCTCTTTCTTCTCCTCACAGTCTTTGCCTTGCGAGTCTACAGCTGATACTCTTCATAATTTCCTAATTATTACTTCTATTCATCTTTCTCTCTTACTCCTCACCATTCTCTTCTCACATTTCTTCTTCTTCCCTCTTTTTCAGTTCTTTTTTTTCTCACAATTACCCCTTCTTTATCATTCTCTCTTCCTTCATCATCAAGTAGTATTCATCTCTGTAATCAATACCGGAACATTGTTGCACGGTAGAGTAGATAACAGAAGTACAGAGGGTTTGGAGCAGTTTTGGGGAATGCCTAATGTTTTACCTGAATTGAATTGTAGTTTTATTGTCTATGAATGAATAAATATTGATTCAAATGTATGAATTCAGTGCTACTTTATGGTATTTATAAAATTAATATAATTGTAGTACCCTTTAAAATTGATAAAATAATAACAAAAGAATACAAGTTATAATAAACTAATAAAGAAACTAATGATAATAATATAATAATATCATTATTACGAAAATTATTATTACGGATTATTATTATATGATTATTATTTGGCTGATATTACGGAATTTACTTATCCAATGTCTGAGTTTGTTACATGTACTATTGATGTGAACATCCCAACGCAAATGTTGATCAATCATTACACCCAAATATTTAACACGATGTTCTCTATTAAGCTTTGAGCATGTACAATTTATCCAATCAGATTCTTTGCAATTTACATTATGGATTTTAATGGAATCCAAACCTTGCGGCTGGCCTATAGAATTTGGAGAGAAAGACATGAAATTACTTTTTTCTATGTTCAATGTTAATATATGCTCATCAAACCAGGATTTTACTATTTTAAGTCCGGATTCTGCTGCTTTTTTAGTATCCTCCCAATTCGCTTCACTGAATAACAATGAAGTGTCATCAGCAAAAGCGATTGAGACACCATTTTTTAATTTTAACTTGAGAAGATCATTAATGTAGATTAGGAAGAGAATCGGCGACAAGACTGTTCCTTGTGGAAGACCGTAATCAGTTAGTTGTTCAAGGCTGGTTTTATTATCAATTTTGAGCATTTGGAATCTATTTTTGAAATAGCTCTTAAATAATTCAAGGGCTATTCCTCGAATACCCAACTTTTCCATTTTTATCAGAAGTTTTGAGTGAGGAATAGTGTCAAAAGCTTTAGCAAGGTCTAAAAATATGGCTATTGTTTTATTTTTGTTATTGAAATTTTCTGTAATTTTCTGTGTTAGAAGAGATATTGCATCTACTGTACTTTTTTTAGACTGAAACCCAAATTGATTTTTGTGAATTATATTATGCTTTAGGAGATAGCTAACTAAACGGTATTTTATTAACTTTTCAATAATTTTGGAAAAAGTACTCAACAAGCTGATTGGACGATAATTTGATGGATTAGAAGCATCACCTGATTTATGTAGGGGTATGATATTGGCCAATTTTAAACAATCAGGGAAAAAACCCTCCGCAAAACATTGATTTATTATCACCTTCAATGGTTTTATAATATGTGGTGAAATAGTTTTTAAAATCCTATTGCTAATATTGTCAATTCCTGGAGCTGAGTTATTGTTTAGAGAGTTTATTGTAGCAGTAATTTCATTTTCATTGGTAGGTGTCAAGAAGAAAGAGTTGTAATGCTCCACACATGAGTCCTTGAAATGATTACATGTTGTTGCAATGGGATTATTTGACTTCAATTTCTCAGCATAAAGTTTTCCTACACGAGCAAAATGTTGATTTAGTGTATCAGCTTCTATTTTGGGAATTGTTTTAGTATGTCTTCTACCTAACAATTCGTTTAAAGTTTCCCAGATTTTCTTAGAGTTGTTTATATTCTGATTAATTTTATTCTTATAATACTCACATTTATTCTGTTTTATTAATTTATTAAGAAGATTTCTGTAATTTTTATACTCATTTCTTAAACGGTCATTGAAAGGCTGCTTTGAAAGTGTTTTAAACAATTTGTCCCGTTTTTTAATGGAATGTACAAGTCCACGCGTAATCCAAGGTTTAAGGGGTTGTAATTTATGCGGAATCTTTACTGTAACTGTTGCAAGTTTAATGTGATTTGATATTTTGTCAGTTAAAATTTGCATTGCTTCATTCACATGTAAATTGTCATCTAATAAGTTATCCAGTTTTCAGTTTCAATGAATAATATTAATTTATTGAAATCTATTTTATTGAAAGAATTATTTTTACTTACAATTTTGTCAGTTGAAAGATCAATGTGGATGCTGACACAAAAGTGATCAGTGATGTTTGTTTTTATTAGTGAACTTAATACATTGTCAGGATTGAAAGAGGAATTCTTTAAAAATATGTGATCGATAATCGATTCAGTGCCGTTTTGAACTCTAGTAGGCTTGTTTATGTATGATTTAAAACTATTCAAGGATAAAATTCCGAAATATTCATTAGTCGCAAGCGTAGACTTATTCAGATGTATATTCAAGTCACCGGCAAAAATTATATTGGGCTTATTTTTGATAGAATACAAACAATCATTCAAACAATTGAGAAAATTGTCTACATTGGTTGAAGGAGACCTATAAACAGCGATAAGTGTTATCTTATCCTTCGCACCTGGCACTTGTACATCCAAAAGAATTGAGTTAGATTCTTTTATTTCGTAATCCAACTCATCTACTATAAAATTACATTTGAAAAAGACACAAATTCCATCACATTTATTTGTTTTACATGGCTTGTTAACCACTGAATAACCATTCAAATTAAAATTAAAATAATCCTCTTCAACTATCCAAGTCTCACTGAGGATAATAATGAACAATAATACTCTAATGAACAATTACTGATAATGTATGACAGCTCATCAAAATTCTTTCGCAAACTTCTTATGTTTACGTGGATAATGTTCAGGTAAGATTGATTATCACTACTACCAAACAACTCAATCTGAGATTGAAAAATATCCTCTATTATAATAGTATTGTGAGTCTCAAGAGAAATATGCTCTTCAGGGTCATTTATAATAACCATACAATAAAAGGAAAAATTAATAGGAAAACGAAAAATAAGCTATTTAAAATCTTGTAATAAAGGAGAAATTTAAAAAGGAATTAAGAAGGAATAGAATTAACTCTGAGAAAAGAATAGGAGAAAGTTAAAGTTAAAGTAGATAAGGAAGTCTATTACTATTAATGAAAGAAAAAAAATACAGAGCACGGTCATCTCGTGACATATATCGCCACATTTAAATATATATATATATATATATCAGTCTTTAAATAATAGAAACCAGTAAATACAGTGTAGTAATACATTTATTCAAATGGTTTGAGGTCCTCTTCGTTAGTTATACGTTTTACCGGAGAGTCTTGTTGTTTACGAATGAGAATCTTTGCATCACTCACCCAGACATAAGCTAATTTATTGTTCTTTTTAAGATCTCTAGCTTTATTCAGTAGAGATTTGTTGTATGCAATGAGATGATCGTTCACATAGATATAACCTGGTGGAAGATTACAGTTCAAGTCTCCATTTTTCAAGTGTCCTTTTGCTTTCGCCGCACATTTCCAATTAATTTTTGCAGTTCTTGACGTGAAGCGAACTATTATAGATTTTGTCTTATTTTTAGAAGAAGGAACCCTATGAGCAACAGAGATATCGTCTCTTTTGAACGGAGTATTAATCGCTCTAGCAACAGATTCTAGGATTGTGTACACATTTTCATTTTTTGTCTCCGGAATCCCTGCTATCTCCAAGTTGTCCAAACGAGTGTACTGCTGTATTTCATTAATGTCTCTTCGAAGTTTAATATTTTCAAATTCAAGCTTCTTACACTGTTCTTTCACTGATTTGTTTTCTGCGCGCACAGTTTCATCCACATTTCTTTTCAGTTTCATTACATCCACAGCATTCTAAGATATCTTTTGAGTTGTTGAAATCCGATTCACACTTGTAACAAACATTAGCCATGGCAAACAAAAAAATTGATTCGAAATAATTAAATAACACAGAAAAATAATTGACGATCGTGTATGAGATGGCACGCTTAACAAACTATCACAGTTGTAGTTATCATACAGATAAGGCAACTCGAAAAGCACGACCGTTCGCTCTGAAAGCTATAGCAACACTGAACACTATAGCAACACTATATAAACTAATATATTTAAAATAATAAACAAGTTACGTTAAAATTTGTATTCTTATTTTATTAATTTTAAAGGGTACTATAATTCTATTTTATGTATAAATTAATATTTTTGATGCTCACAGGAAACTTCTTGATGATGTCTAGTTTTGAATAATCATATGGAAAAATGATATTGTATAATAATAGGTACAAAAATGATATTGTATAAATGATAGTTTGCAGTAAATAGAAGATCGTGGATAACATAATATTGATTTATTGAAAGGTATCGGCAGTGATTGGTTCAAAGATCAAGCTGCAATGCAAACAAAATTAAACACCGAGATTAGATAAGTGAGAATGCCCTGCCCTGATATTCCCGTTGCACAGATAACATCACTAGTTACTTTCCTTGCCCTAGGTGTGTGTGTGTGTGTGTGTGTATGAGTGTATGTGCGTCTGTGTACACGATATCTCATCTCCCAATTAACGGAATGACTTGAAATTTGGAACTTAAGGTCCTTACACTATAAGGATCCAACGATTTTGATCGAATTTATACCTAAAATAGCCATTGATAATCTCTATCAACTGCCACAAGTCCCATATCAGTGAAAATTTCAGGAGCTCTGCCTCATGTATGCCAATTTGATTTTAGATTTCCAATTATCAGGTCTCAGATATAATTTGAACGAAAAATTTTGAATGGAAAAGATTGAGCATGAAAATGTCTAGTAACATTTTCACCTAAAATTAAAAATAAGCTTGAAATTTGAGAAAATGTGATTATTCAATTGCAAACTGTTGGCAACTATTATTCTATCCTATACTATTAAACGAGCAGCTTTTGTTTATATGTTTAGATGTTTAGATGTTTATAGGTTTGTATTTCACCGGATCTCGATAACGGCTCTAACGATTCTCACGAAATTCAGAACATAGTAGGTTTATAATATAAAGATTCGATTGCACTAGGTCTCATCCCTGGGAAAACTCGCTAAAGGACATTAAAAGGATTATTATTATTCATCCTTGGAAGAACAGCTGATAATAATTATTTCGTCGTCTGTTGGCGATGGAAGTGAGTGAGCGAGTTCATGTGTGTGGGACTGTGTCATAATTATGACTCAGCTGTTGAACTTTTGTAATCATTCAATCAGGTACTTAGTACCGGTTGCAAAAAACCGGGTAATTTTCAATCCTGATTAATTTCAGTATATCCATCTTTTTGAAATGGTCTTAGACCATAGACAATTATATCTGGTCTTGGATAGACAATTTCTGTATGAATGTTATGATAATTTTATCTTTCGTAATAAATTTTTTATGCTTTTGTACTCCAGAGGGAAGCTCGGTCCCCGATATTTAAATCATTCACTATGAAGAGATTGCAGATCTCGTGTGTATCCAGCGCTATTGTCCTGTCACCGGCTCAGATCTTTGTATAGTAGACTTGTGATACGCGTGAACACTAGCGTCAGGCGATCAATTTTCATAACGGCAAGGAAAGTTGTGTGAGTGCGCCACACCAGATTTTTTTATTACAGAATTTTGCTCGTTTGATTATTTTTTTTGCTCTCCTTTAATTGAATGGACTTGAGGAGATAAATAACACATCAAAATATTCCACGTGCTTGATAATGACTTTGGACATGCCAAATTATAAATCACTTGACCCTTCTACATGCTTCCATACAAAATTCCACAGCAACTACTTCAAAAATGAACGGTATGAAATAAAATTACAATTTGTTATCAAGTCTAAACTTCATCTGTATGTCACAAAGCTTATGAGACATAACAGTGACTTATCTCAATATACAGATCAAAGAATAATGTAGTAGTGATTTTTCACTCACAACCTTAGCAAATCCATAATATCAGACCAATAAATGAACATTGAACATATTTTGATATTTGTTGGTGAGTCAACAAATATCCGAGCAGTAGCCTATCTCACGAATAATCGCCTTTTGTGATAGCTAATGATTTTGATTTGAATATTAGAGATAATACCCAATATTGACCTGAATATTATACAAATAAAGTCTCTCGGACTTTGAGTTCAGGCTTACCCTCGCCTATGTTGATGAGTTTATCATTCATTTTGGAAAACAAAAATTAGTCAAATAGGTGAATAATTTAGTAGGTTGACACTCTAGTCAAATGCCGAGCGCTGTAAATCTCTTCTCTTCTTTTCTATATCTATAGAAGGCTAAGCCCCGACAGACTGAAATCACACCACAGCCCAAACTACTGAGCCTAAAGACTTGAAATTTTGCACAATTGTTTATGGTAGCCTCAAAACATCCACTAAGAAAGGATTTTCAGAAATTTGCCCCCCTGAGGGAGCTGAAACCCCCAAAAATTTTGTACTTTTTAACCGCTCATTCCACAGCAAAGTCATGAGGAACTTTTTTGTTCAGCTACGAGAAATAATTAGATTTATGCAGAAAAATTCCGATCAGGAGCACAGGGGGGATTAAGGAGAGGGCTTTTTTCGAAAATTTTTATGTAAAATCACACTACAGCTGAAACTGATTGGCCTACAGACTTAAAAATTTGCACAAATATTCTTCAAACATTCTAGACGCGCACTAAGAACGGATTTTGAGATATTTTGCCTCAAAGGATGAAAAAGGATCCTATTAAGTAAGGTTATGAACATGGTAAGTTGAACGCTATATGAAACTGAGGTAATTGACACATGATATTCTAACATATGTTGTAATCATTGGAAAGCTTAAAATAATCTTGTCAAACAGCTGATCGAATTAATTTTTCGTTAATCGAGAGCGCGAGCTTGCCACGTGTGTGTTTCATTGTTGTATTCTTGGCCAGTTCGGTTTGCGCCTTCTATCAGCTGTATATGGAGTCTCATACATTCCGATTAGAACAGAGCACAGAGATTTTCTTTTTTTAGGAGTTTGTTGATAATTCTTTCTCCAAATTCAAATTCTATTGCAATCAGAAATCACATTGAAAACTTTCTTAATAGACAACAAGATAACAAAAAAATGTTGAAGATATATACCTACATTTATTTGTAGCACGGCCAGAAAAAGGCAAACATTAGCCGTGAGTTCATTCAATATAACTTATATATTTTTTTGTTAATATTTTGTGAATAAAAAGTAAGAGTTGATGAGAGATGTGAGTGATTCCTTATATTTGATCTAAATGGTTATTCATATTGTAGTAGTCGGGTCACTGCAATAAAGAGTTTTTTATTATGTAGCTAATAAATTTCATACGTATTTTTGAATTCAAATGAATTACTAAAACGTATTGATTCATTGATTGTCCATAATGTATCCAGTGTCCATAGTGGAAGTGATTGAACTACTCAAAATTAATGGCTTACTGGTTCCTCATAGAATTTATAGTATTCCTGATGATTGATCCTGTCGTTTTTCAACTTTGACTATTAATAGTGAAGCTTTATTTACAACTATCCTACCCGGCGAACTTCGTACCGCCAAAAGGTCAATGTATCTCATGTCACACTTGACTTTATTTGGTGAATCATGAAATTCATCTGACAATCAATATTTTTATTTACATCTCAATACGGACTTCCTATGTGTTTAGTCATGCAGCATTCATTATTCCGAAAACATATTCTACTCAATCAATAATTGGTAGTAATATCTATCAGTAAAGTGTTGAATTAAAAAAAAGATGAAAATAGATAGGTTAAATCAGTGTTTTAGAAATAAATTCAATGTTTTCATAGTTGTTGACTGTCAATAGATGGTCCAGGGAATATGCGATGTACGATGAATCACACAGAATTCCATATTCTTTCCATCTTCCATTTCAGGATGAATATAAGCTGAGCTAAATTCTAAATTCTCCTAACTCCTTTTTCTTTTATCCAACGAATGAACATGAAATAATAAACACAGTAAGGACTCTAAAAGATAATTCTTCACCGGGTATTGACAAATCAGCAATAAATGTTTAAGAAATATATCCAATTATATAGCAAAACCTTTAGCTTTTATTATAAACGAATGTTTCAAACATGGACACTTTCCTCAGGAGTTTAAAGTTGCAAGGGTTGTTCCACTATATAAGGTGGGAAATGTAAATGATCCATCAAACTACAGACCAATAAGCTTACTTTGCAGTTTATCAAAGGTTATGGAGAAGGTAATAAAAATAAGACTTATAAACTATCTAGATAACCATAACATTATAAATAAAAATCAATATGGGTTTCAGGCTGGGAAGAGTACACAAGATGCCATATCACATCTCTTAAACATTGTTACTGAGAATTTTACAAGTAGTAGGAAGACTCTTACAGTTTTTTGGATCTGGCGAAAGCTTTCGATACAATACCTCACAAAAAACTGTTAACAAAGTTGGAAAACCTAGGAATTAGGGGTATAGCTCTAAAATTGTTTGAAAATTATTTAAAGGATAGAACACAAATAATAACTATTGGTGACAAGACAGATCAAACAAATTTATCAGGATATGGTGTACCACAGGGTACGGTGCTTTCTCCGATACTATTCCTCATTTATATAAATGACCTACTAAATTTGAGTACTGATAAAAGAACGCTTATCTCGTTTGCCGATGATACCACGGTAACATTTACAGGTACATCATGGGAGGATGTATATGCTCTTGCAGCTGAGGGATTGAGCATCGTTGAGTCTTGGTTGAATGAAAATACACTCACACTCAATCACAAAAAAAGTACATATATAACTTTTTCACCAAATGCTAGGACTCAGCCTATAAATCTGACCTTGAAGTTGCATTCTCCTTCCTGCAGTCTGCCTGCATCAACCCCTTGCCGGTGTGCAGTACTGGATAAAACAGACTCTGCCAAGTACCTTGGGATTATTATTGATTCACATCTTAGATGGAACTGTCAAATTGATGATAAATGTAAAAAGCTAAAATATTTAATATATAGATTTCACAGAATTAGTTTGATTAATGATAAAAGTATTTCAAAGTTGCTTTATACTGCTTACGTTCAATCCATCTTGCAGTATGGTTTACTGGCGTGGGGTGGTGCGGCGGGTTGTCACATAGGTAGGTTGTTTGTGGTGCAAAAGCATATTATGAGAGCAGCGTTGGGTAAGCCCAGACTCTACCCAAGCTCAGAGTTATTTAGAGAATTTGATGTTCTGACTCTAAGACAGCTATATATTAAAAGTCTAATTCAGTATGCAGTAATTAATGGATGCAATATGAACAACTCTCTTTCATGAGGTGAATATTTTTTTTCCAACATTTTCCAGTTTTTCAATGACAGGGGAGTGATAATTATTTTATAGGTATTCTAAGGAACGATTATCTACAGCTAGTACCAATCAACTACACTAACTTCAACTCCAAACTACCGTTTTAATACCAGTACACAATTTATCACAGGGTGACGTGTTTATTATACAGCTGGTAACAGCTGGTATTATACAGATGTTCAATCATATTATCACAATATGATCTTGAATCATGATCATCTTTCCGTTCTTCGGTAGCCGCTCTGTTGACAATTTCGAAAACATAGGTCTGTAAAATGGATAAAAAAGAATTATTATTATCCCCCCTATTAAAATTTCTCCTCAGAAACCATCCCCAATATTCATACAACATATCCCAAAGTTTCATGCCGTTATGTCAAGTAGTTTTCAAGTATATTGGGAACAAACAAACATACAAACACACAAACAGACATTCATTTTTATGTATATAGATTTACATTCGGCTCAAACAAAAGTCTCTCTAAATGGAGGTAGAATGTTAAGGTTGAAAACTTTCAGTTCTGTTGTTTTAACTTTTTTTTCAAATCATTTTCAAAAATTTCATGTAGTAACCTACTATTGTGTTTGAGACACTTCTGGCGCTATCATAGTTTCACCACTATTATGTTCCACAGTCCTATCTCTTGCATTCGTTAACTATATCTATAATAAAGTAAAGAGCTGGCTTATACACACACGTACGGGATAAGAAAATTATGTTTGACGCATCATCACGTCTAAGCTACTGGACTGAAACTAACTTGCAATTTTGCATGTAGATTCTTAATTAACCAATGATGGTTATAGGCCTATTTTCAATTCTTAAAAATTTCATTACGTCAAGTTTTCAGTTTGTCAAGTTTTAAAATAGATCCTTGCGGAGCACGGGTTTCTGCTAGTCATATCATAGATGTTTCAATCATCGATTATACAGAAGCCTCTTGTATTATTAATCATGTAGTATGGTTTATTAGATGAAGGGACGAGATTGCTCAGTGTGTAGGAGAAGGTGGCAAAGAATCATGGACAATTTGTAAATATATTATTGTAAAGTTTGTTATTTCTAGATGTTTTTTTTAGTAACTGCCAACCAAAAATTACCTCAATTGAGAGGCTTTTGTTCATTTCATGAATGCCAATAAAGCTATTATTATTATGGTTTATTCCCTTTTCCCATTTTGAAGAATTTCCCAAGAACTAAATTTTCAAATGTTAAGTTATTTTAGTAGTAAGTTTCAAAATCTAATAATTGAAAAGCACTCCTTTTCTCCATTGCAAAATCGAACTTGAAATTGTTTTATTTTTCAATACTTTTCAATCCTACATTGAATATAAATATTGTAGAATGATATCACCTACAGTATAACGTCATCATTAAAATAATAATTATTATGCTACTAGAATGAACTCCATGACAGCCGCCAATAAAGTGAGGTGTTATTTATTCATAAGTTAAAAGTGACTGTAAATTTGTTCTGCAAATAAAAATGATGATAGATAATATTAATGAAAACTGATTCATTTGGATATTAAACAAAAAGAGAAAGCTGCAGAATTCGAAAATGCAATGATATAATGGAACTTTCAATGGACGCAATGGATTGGACAGTTATACGTCCCCAGAAACAACAAACATATTGACGAGATGTTGTGCATAATCATGTTCATGTTTCAAGAGAATATATAATATTAAATTTAATGAATACACTTGTTAGAATTAGTCATATACAGAGCTGATGAGATATTATTTGCGGTCTTCTCTCAACATATTTAGCCTACTTCATTTGTTATAAAAAAAATTTTGTTTGAACATCTCATTCAATAACTTTGATAGAAAATTGTGGTTTAGACGGCACAAATCGCTCAGATTAGTAGATTAATGAGATAAAACATGAATGGAGGTAAAAATTTGATGAGAGGTGATAGCTGATGGGGTGGATTACTGACAGACTCAGCTGAGAGATAACGAGTGGGATACATCTCTTGATCAGGGGAGATCCACTAAGTTGCGTTGCGTCTGAGGTTTTGAAGAATTTGTTTACGCTATACCAATTACCTAGGGATGAACAAGATAGTAACAACCCTTCAATTATCGTCGATTGCGGAGTAGGCGAACCCTTCGATGTAACAACGATGAGCATGATCTGTCCATTTAGCTTCAGCCCTTTTTCTCTCAACAGATGCTTGAGGGCTGATCCGACCTCTTTGGTAAATCTAACTCGTTACCTCTCTCTTATCAGCACACGTGCCGAATTTGGCCACATCACAATGGCGCTCATCCTTGATAAGCTGATGATCAGTTACCGTGTTGGACAACACACGCGGCGACATCCTCCTAATAACCATCCCTCACCTCAAATCAAATCACAACCGAAATATTGATGAGTCCACCCTTGGCTCATCTTCAACGCCTGCAGGCTGCAGCCCTCAGTCGTGCTCGGTCAAACATAGCGAGAACTCTACTAGCCCATATCATTTACTTGTATGGAACAAGGCAGTTGAACCTCATGTAACATTATTGTATAAATTCTTGTTTCAATGGGTGAGTTACCTGAGGATTCATATTATAATGACTATCATTCTTATGATCGATGAGAACTCGTCAAACGTATCACATATAAGATTAGTGTCATCAAGTAACCTAGATGACGGAAAGCTTACTTCAATAATCATAACTCGTTAGCACATCCATCTGTGTCTAACACATCTAACACGTTATTGTTATATATTTGCGAGTTCCGAGGATATTAAAGTACTGGTTTTTCAAAACAACAGAATCCATTCAAACGAAACAAAACTGTCTACAAAAATTACATATAAGATGACTCGCTTCCTGGTGATTGGAGGCATTACTATTATTCTTCAATTTTAAGCAATCGAATTGAATACATTATCATGCTTGGAAATGAACATAAGGAACGTTTCAATGAACTTTGATAGCGTCCATAGAGATTCATACAAAACTATGTAACAAGCAGCACTCGAATTCCTCGAGAAGTGAGATTGACAAATGCATTCTAGTATCATATTGGGAGGGGGAATGCATTTGGAGTGATATTAAAGAAATTACTCATCAGAAGACTTATTTCTATCCAACCATAAGGTTATTGGAGTTATCGAAAGATTTGAAATGCATTTTAAGATTTCATTGCATGATTCAAATGAATTTTTTATCCAAAAATATATTATAAATCACAAATTTGGAGGGTCGAGTACGACTTCCAGACTGCAGTACATGGAAACTGTTAGTTCCGGTCAGACATTTTGGAAAGTACCAATAGATGGCAGAAGAATGCAACCTCATAGAATCTCTCATCCTGTGAAAACTGTGTAATAATCATCATTGAATCATGTTCATAAACAGTTACCTAATCAAACCATCAATATCAGTAATTTTTACATCTTTATCCAAATTATCAAATGCACTTTCATAGCAACATTTTGGTCCATCCCGAAATGAGGCTCCACTTCAACCTCAATCTCTTTGAATTATTAATATTTGTTCATTGTATTTTTTTTATTGTAATGTTCTCTTATTTTGTTTGTTTTTGTGTTGAATTGAATAAAATTATTATTGATTGATTACACAAGATATTCACCTTCAGTTTTATGCAATGAGTTTATAATGTTTCAATGCAAGCATGTGATCATGTTTCTATTCTAAGCATGGAGAGATCACATTATAAAATCGCAGTTACTTGATGGATATCATTAACTGACGCACCACCTGCCCCAACAAACGTCATCTCACCCTCCTTATCTCCTTCTGTTCTCCCATTAACAACAATATAACCCACATTATCACACATTTCTAAATACTTTCTTCCTCTTGAATCTATAGTCGAATCTTTTGAGGTTCTTAATAAGTACAATCCTCCTAAATCATAATCAGTGTAATCAGTTACTCTCATTCCTTGCATATTGCCTATTCTAACATCCTTATCACCTATCAACGCTATTTCTAAATCTGAATTTTCCAATATCCCTGAATTGGGATTAATATATACAGGTAATAAATGAACATCCTTATTTTCACTAATCTTGACAATCGCCACTGGTCTACCTTCTCACTCTTTCTACTCTGATACTATCTTTAAAAATGGAGTTTTCTAGCTCTGCCGTAATGAGAAACTCTCACACCCCAATTCCATACAACTATAAAATCTGAGAGATACGAATTAAAATAACCAGCTTCTTTCTCCAACACAAAAGTTTCACTTAAACATATTACGTCGTATTCTCTTAGGATATTAAAGAAACTGTTCTCTTTAAGTTTACTTTTCAGACCACAAACATTATAATACAGAATAGAGTAAAATAAATATGAAGATGATATACTAGACTTCAAGAACCAAACAGAAAGATCTTCACTAGTATAATAAATTATGAAAGCACACTGAGAATCTACTTACTACAATCAAAGCATCATTTAAGCTCACAATACATCACATACTTCAGAATAAGTGTTAAGAGGATTGCTTCCTATCAACATCTGAATGTGAAATTAATTCAGGATCCTAAACTTATGAATATTTTCAATTTTCAGAGAAATTCCTACGAGCATTATCTAATGACAATTGACAAATTCAATACATTAATCAAAGGTGAAATCTGAATTAGTTCAATCAAATTTGAATCAAAGATGGATTAGTTTTAAGAATTGAGATACAATCGTATGGGCTCAAACGTGATCCAATCTCTCATTCTGAGATCCAATTATAGGAAATAAATTAATCTTGTAGGTGGAAAATATTATATGATTGTTGACTTGATGACTTCTAATGTGGTATGTCACTTCCAAGTGTAACTAGACGTGAAGAGAAAAGTAGTCTATTGTGGGCTTCAGAGCAGCACGGACGGTTCTTTCCTCGTGGACCTATACTTAGAGGGGTGGAATTGGAAAAGAGTCGCCAAGTTTTTAATCACGTTGAGGGCGTACTATGTACTTACAATGGTTTCAGGGGTGGTATGTGGTTTGGGAGAGCTCAGAGGTGAGCGCAGCAAACAGTGTGAACTCTTCTCATTCGTCTTGCACACCTAACATGAGCTACTCTCACTCACTAACACTACTAACGTTGACTCACACGCACACGCATATGTGTAGACAAGGGGTGCCCTGTAATTACTGAATCCCAGCATGGTGCCTGGTGCCTCATGTTTTGCGCTCTCAAATCTCATTCCCATCATCCGCATAATAAAGTACAATCGGTGCCAAAAGCTGGCTGGCTCTGTGGTTGGGCTCTGTGCCCTGGGCCGATTTACTGTGGTACAAAGCATGTTTCTAATTCTGTTTTTCTGTTTTCAAAGTTACATACATACGTAATGTGCTTACTGAGAGGTTTGAAAAGTCGAAATATTCCCCTATAAAAATCATGGTACACATTTTCTCACATTGTTATATTTTTCTTAACTGTATTTCATAACAGTACAATAATTGTTATACTCGTAAATACCTTTTCTTAATGATATTTTTTTTGTCTTCCTATCTCAATTCTTTCACAAACTACATCCCTTATCATCCCAAGAGCATATTTTCAGTAAAGCATTAATAGACAACTGAAAAAAAACTTGATCAACATGTGAACGTGGAAGCAATCCAGCTGCTCACCGGGTTGGGTAAGAAGACCACAACGCAGAAAGCCACACGAATTAGTTTAGTGCTAAAATTTTCAACTGGAAGTGCAAAGGCAGAATACTGTATCCTTTTATGCTTACTTACTTTCCGTGTCCAAACAAGCAATCATTAAACACTCAGGTCCCATGTGAAAAAAAAACAAAACAAAAAAAAACAAATATAATAAAAAAATATATATAAACATTGGATCAAACATTATCTTTAAATTACATGTTTCCAAAAATTTGCAACCGATTGGGCTTTGTCATTTGCTTCAAAGAGATCCTCCTTTCTACATTGGACATCAAGCTGATGGCACACAAGCAAGTGCTCCTGCTCCTGAATTGCTCCACACTCGCAGAAGATCTCATGCCAGTTCATGAGCTGGCAATGAACCCCATTTTTGCAGGTTTGTTTTGCACTTGGACACTCCTACCCTTAAACGGCTGAGAGCTTTCCAAGTCAGAAAAGCCAAATCATGACCAGGAGGCAATTCTTTCCGACATGAAAATCCCTCCAACATAAAGACATCCCTCCACTGCTCCACACGATTTTCATCAGGAGAGCCCTGCAGGACATGGGATGTTGCCAAGAAACTCCTCCTTGACTTGAACCGTCCAATCCTTTTATGCTAAAAATAAATAATTGTAAATGCTGGTATAGACAACTTGTAAACTACATTGGCCGAAATTGCAAGAGTAGGAGCTCTTATATTCTACCATTTCCACTCCAATTAGAAATTTTTCATTTGATATGAGTATTTTTCTGAAAGACCAGTGCTTCCATAATTCAATCACGAGAGAAAATTATAGAAATTGCGAAGTACGGTATTGATTTGAAATCAGCTCTCATATCTCAAAACGGGAATTAATTGGCTTAGAAACATATAGATTAGAAATCTCATATTGGTAACACATCAAAATATAATAACAGAAAAGTATTGAGCAGATTCTTTGATAATAGTTCCAGAAAATTATTTTATGAACTTCCTTAGTGATTTTTAAATACTATAAATAGGAATTCTAATAACCGGTATTTGATTCATATCAATGGAAACACAATCACTATCTTTTCTTTAAGATTTTTCACTCTTCTGTTTCATACATATTTTAATTGCTGTGCATCCATGATATATGATACTCAGTGCCAGCATCAGTTAAGAATTCTTATTGAAAATATTACAATGCAGTGTAAACAAACACAGTAGGTTTTGTTTGCTACTATTGTAGAGAAACACTTGAATTTGAATAAACTTTTGTCTTTCAAGTTTTTATGTCTCTTTTTTGTGGTTTGTAAGTTTTATCATCGAAATTAGAATTATGGATTATTTAAAAACATATTCATTTGATGCTATAAACATCTTTGAAATTTTTTGACATTTTTGCAATTTAATTCTTTCTGAGAGTTTCTTATTGTATAGATTCCAGAAAATAGCCAAGATAGTTCCATCGTTATTGGTTTGAAGATTCTCCTTCTTCAATCTAAACTCTACATCCCAAAATGATTGTAGAGGGTCATTTGAATAAATTTTTGGAATTTATTAAATAGTTTTCTAGCCCTTTTCATTGTTTTGAAACCCTTTAACCTAAGCGAATTCCTCACAAGTGGATGTGATAAATATAAAACAGTGTTTCTTCAATTATGGAAAAATTCTACAAAATCAATATTCTCATTAAACAAATTTTATCCAAAGTTTGAGAAATTCTATCAAGATTAGGACTGGGGAAAACAGGAATAACCACTCACATTCATTTAATTATTAGCTCTAGAAAAGTTTGAAACAAGAACTCCATCATTAGAACAACGGGATTCTTTCAGCCTTTAGTTCAATCAAAATATGAAAGGAACTTTTTTATATGATATAACGATTTATTCACAGGTATTCTTTCCACGGTTCAACTGCTCATTAAAATTAATGCATGTGAAATTTCACAGTGCGACAAATTACCTTGTCTCCATTTATCTCTATTTATAATAAATTCATTATTACTGAAAGAATGGCCCCTGTGTTGGGTATCATGATATTTCAATTTCAACTTTCTCACGACTCACCTGACTTGAGATTCCTGACCCAATTATAAATATAGATGCAAGGTACTACCATTCTAAATTTATATACAATTCATACCACCAGGAATATATCAATGTAATAATATTCCTGAAACTTGGTTCAGGTATTAAGATTTGCTGTTAATGATTGATGTATCAATTAGGCTTATATGAATAATCGAGGTCAATTATAACATCTGCTATTGAGTGTCATGAATGTTAATTTGCATTTTGCTCATGTATATTGTATTGCGGTGCAAGTTTCTGTTAGAAATAGGTAAGGAATAATATACATTACTTTTCCAAGAATTATTAAACTCTGTAGCCAAATTATTCAATAAAAACATTTTGTATTAGTGAATGATTATATTTCAAGTTTGAATTATTATTATTATTATTATTATTATATTTTATGGTTTGAGAAGTGCATTGGTATAATGATGAATCACTTTTATCGTAAATTTTAATCAGAAATATTTACTCATATTCATTTTCAAGTTTTTCTGTTTCCTCCCTAGCCTGAAAATGCATGCTATATGACGCAGCTACTGATATTCAAATTTTCTATTTCTACGGGATTCTCAAAATATCTATTTATTTGAATAATATAACATACTGTGAGGCTCTTAAAATATACGTGAGTCATAGAGCAAAAATAGCACAGAATTATGCTATCTTTTCTCAATGCTTGAGCGGAATAAATTCACCAACATTCCATTAGAAACCAAATGTTTCATTCAGCGTTTAACTGAACAGAAAATTTTCCGAACTGGAAGGACAATAATTATTCTTTGTGGCTTTGATTTGCAGGATACCACAGGAGTACTGAGATACCAGTTTTACGGTACACTATGTAGAAATTAGATGTCTTTCTTCATATTCCCTCAAAATTCAAAGGAACTATAATTTAAGAAAGGAATATAATTTCAAGGAACTGAAATTAGATTTCATTCAAACTTTCTAATCATTTGATGGAATAAAGATTCAGAAGTAGCATTTTTCAGTAAAGAACGATAGAATGCATTTATGCACAGATAAGAATTCAGAAATAGCTGGTACATATAAAGATACATACTCTTCAGAATGTTGTTGAATTCAGAAATAGCTGGAAAATATAAAGACTCCAAATATTTTTTTAAATGTTGTTGGACAGTTTCCGGGGTCAAAAATTGCGTTTGTCTGAAGTTGATGAAAGTTTAGGCGGTTTCGCGGGCCAAAAATGGAAGTGAGACTGGCTTGGACAAGGCGGGCAAAATATTGAAGCAGTATGACGGTCGGTGGTCGAGCGAGTACATTTTAGTGCAGTGAAAGGTCTTGGTAGCCTTTGACTGGTGTGTAATTTGACGTCCCATCAAATGACATAAAGGAGAGCGGTTGCCGGCTGCAGTACAGTCCCAAACAAAATCACACTTCCTCCTCATCATCATTCTCTCATTTTGATGATGATGATGATGATGGTAGTGACTACTCACATCATGCCGCACGTTCTCTTCTTCCAGAGACTGTATATTGCATCTCCACATCATCATCATCATCATATATCTTCTCTTTTAGATGTATCTCTTCTCTCTTTTAGTTTTATCTCTTCCCTTTTTTATCCTTATGTCTCATGGAATCTTGTTTGCTCTGAACATACATTCTTCGGCTGTACTCTGTACTCCAAATTATCATCAGTGCTAGCCTTCTCGGTCAGTTGCGGACAATCTTATTGTTTGGAAACAATATTTTTTTTCTCAAAAATATAGTTATTCTCTATAGTTATTATAATAGACGCTTCCTACAAAAATTGCAAGAATAAGGTGAATTATGACTTCCGGGTATGTATTTTCTACTTTAACAATGACATTGTATAGAAAAACTCAAAATGTTGAGATATTTTCAATATTTTACTGACTATTAAGCATACTATGGTATGAAAATAGATTGAGCTACTACGATGATAAACTAAAAATAAGTATTAATATAAAGTCTTTCTCCTTTCCCTTCACAGACTTCTCCACTGTGTGACGCTGTGGCGGTGGATTGATTCACGTTTCCATTCATCTGATTCTCGTCAAATCTTCATGTCGAATAAATTTGATGATTCTCAACGCTTACTCTATAGATTATTCAAGAGAATTTTCAATATTCATGAATCTAATCGCGAATTAAGCTTCTCAAAGTAGTTATTGGTTCTATTTTGATGAATATGTTTCCTATCTCTTGTTCGGTTGGCTTACAGAAGATTGCAGTCTTCAAGATTTTCCAAATATTCCACTTATTCTGATATTTGAGTGTTTAAATGTGCAGTTCATTCATTTTTCAATGGAAATTAATTGGAAAACAGGCCTTGAAACCAGTTATTTATCAGTTATGGAAATTAATTGGAAAACAGGTCTTGAAACCAGTTATTTATCTACGACATGACATAATCGTATCGTGAATAACTTCAAATGTCAATTGAATGAGCTTCAGGAAGCTCACAAAGGCAGGATCCTAATCTTGAAAATTTTTTCCATCGAATTATCTAATAGTTTGAATTGGTTAAACCAGCAGCAATTTCAATAACTTCCACACCACAACACGTTTCATTGAACTATAGTGAGGTCCACTCCACCTTATAATGACAGTATTTGATTAACATTGGTGCTGCTTGTCTATCATTCGACAATGCATATAGCGCTATCTTATTCTCGCTCCACAACGTTGCCAATCTCAATCTCAATTATTAAAATTCATTATTTAATCATTGGGGAATGTATTTTCTTGAGAAATGAGAAATAATTGATTATTTTCAACAAGAAAGAACTGTCAATATTACATCAGATACACCGGTATCAGCTATGTTCTGTAGATGGCAGTGGTAACGCAGAGAATCGGCAACGCTGTTCTCTGATCTTTCTCCACTGCCATTATAAAGTGCACCTCACTGTAGTACTTTTCTTGGCAGGCTCCTTGAAACAGAAGAAATGGCGTTTTAGCAGCGTCATTGGTCTCGCCATCATTGTGTAGTGTGAGTGTGTGAATGTGTGAGTGTGGGTGATGATCATCTTGATGATTATGAGTTTGTGCGGTGTGGTGAGAGAAACAGTGAGAGAGTGATCGAGTGAGTGAGAGAGGATAGAGGATAGATGGTTGAGGGAGCAATGTGCGGCTCGCGTCTTATGCGGAATGCAGGACTCGTGGTATGATATTCAATTACTGGAGGATGAGTAGGCAGAGATATTTCTACTGACAGTAATTAAGAATGCCGTCGAACGTCTGGTGTCGGGGTGTTGATAGCGGATTGATGGCTAGGGGTGAAGGAGAGGATCAAGGGATGCCGAGGGCCGTCTTTATCCCTCACTGTCACTCAGTCGTTCTCTCTATCTCTCACTCTCCCAATCTACTATTTGGAAATTAAATTGACTGCAAGTCGACACCTCTCCGTTTCATCACGCTTCAGTCGATTTCTAGGCAATGTGGATCAAACGGCCAACATCAACTTACTCAGGATCACTTTTGATCTCAATACCTGCCCAGAAAGGTGTGTGTTGTTTGTATAAATAAAACGACACAAATTGTGTTCATACAGCTTATGTGCGAAATAACCCTTTGCAAAAATATGATGGGGAAAAGTCGATATGTGAACTGTTTTATTGACCTTCACAATGTGTCTCATACAGAAATATGATTTATTTTTCCAAGGAAGACCTTCGAAATGTTTATAATGATCATATCATATAATTCATATATTATTTTAAATTTCAGCTAGAAACTTGAATGCAACATGCAAGATACCTTCATAACTATGATAAGGATAGGAAAAATATGAGAGAAAGAAATAATACATGTTCCAAGCTCTTGAAAAAATGAAAAGCCAAAACTTAAACTGGATCTACTGCATGGTATTTTTAAAAAGGTTTCAGTGAATGATCTTTGTTAATTGAGTCTTCATCATTCGTATTTCAAGATACCTGCAGTTGACATGTGACGAGAATGGTATCACTGGAACAATACTTTTGCATTCTTGAAAAATAATAGTGAAACATGTACTGAATGATTATAATGGAACTGTTGATGACAAACTGTCATCGGGTGGACCACACACGTCGATGACTCGGAACTGGTCACAAAGGGAGATTCAGTACTTCAATTATGCGCTCAGCACCAGACTGTTCAATGCAGTCCTGTTCATGCCAACGCTGAGTGCTGAGAGTGCCTTTGGCATGTTGGGCCTTCTCTATTGCGTTTTTGTCCAAGCCAATAACGCCCTTCCTGAAAGCACATATGCCAAAATTAAATGCCTTCATTATAAAAGTTGTTCAAGCACGCTGCTGCAATCAGCAGGTATTTGCAATTCAGTACTCTCTGGATGTGTTGCTGTCTGGTTATGTGTGGTAATTCAGGGGTTTTTCAATCTCTTCTATAAAGAATTTTGCTTCAATTTGCTCAAAATCATGAGTCAAGACAGTAAATTACATTCTTACTGGATAAATGATATTTCATGCTCATAGTTACAGAATTAATTGTACTTGCTAGCATAGCATAATTTAGAAACAAGGGAAAAGCTACTGTACTATCATAGGATTGTAAATATTAAAATGATTCTCAACAGTTAACAAGAAGACAATACTAAAGCATTGGTCAAGACCAGTGAACCTTATAGTTTTGAATAGTATTTTTCTGAGAATCCTGATCATACTGCAGCAAACAATAGAAATGAAACAATACAAGCATACAAGAAACAATAAAAGGCTACCAGAAACAATAGGCATATTCTTCAGTTGGAAGATTGATAGTTTCAGCTATTTAGCTAAAAGGTAAACCCAAAACTGTCCAAAAACACTTTGGGATTTCTGAGAAACGGCTGAACTATGTCGCGGTCAAGACAAGGTAGAAATATATCGTATGGGCGTTAATATAGATATACTTTACCGTCCTCCTGGTTGTCGTTCTGGAGGAGTGTGAATACTGAATAATTAATACTACCTGTCAAGAAAGTATCAAGGAAACCATTGCTTTATTTAGAACTGGAATGGGTTTTCAAGTAGAAAGTGGGTTTGGAGCCTTCCATTTCCTACCAAGCTAGGTTCTTAAATTATAATTTGCATTTCACACGTTGAAGTTGACCCTCTGGATGGGCGATTTTATAAATAGATTACCTGCTTACCTGACACTCAATACTGCAGGGAATATAATTGGATTTTATTGAAATAATTTCCCATGGCCGAAAATAAGTTTGTAAACTCTTAGCAGATAACTTGGATAATAAGAATGTTGGGTGGTATTCAGAAATAGTTTTACCTTATTATTATTATTAATTATTGATTTATTCATAATATTGTACTTCTAGCTCATTCCACAAAGTCCACAATGGATATGCCAACTTCAATTTCCTGAAGTTACAACACAAAAGTAGAAGTCCAGTTACACACACATATCAATGATTTTTGGACGTACGATTTTTTACCGTCCTTATAAACTATATTAAATTTAACAACATATTATGATCACATTATGTTTGTCAAGCTCTATTCAATCTTGTAGAGTTTATGAGTACGGCTAAAAATCGATGTGTGTGTAGCTGGTGGCATTATAGGCCTACAGTAGTATGGCATTTTTTCATCAAAGCTGATTCGTAACCCATATTTCAAATTCATTCTGTCGGAAAGCTATTTACTATGAAATAAGAATGAATCAGTTCATTCTACTGTTATAATGTTTATTTTATGATGTATCTCAATGATAATAATAAACTGCACGACAAAACTGGCCTTAGCAGAGTTGCTGCAAATCTGGTTGGAGGACGCACAAATCTCCTTTGAACGTTGTTTTATTTTTACTGTACTGAAAAAACGGACTTTGGAAAAACGTCTCATGAAGGGAAGAGGGAAAAATTTTTCAGGAACTGTAATATGACCATAATAAACTTTCCATAATCACTGTACCAGTAGCATCAGTACACTCAGAATTATAGTGAATTACTGACTTATGCCATGTATACGATATTCACTTCATCAGTCATGATAGGGAGGCTCCCTCTTCAACCTAAGACAAAAAACCCTGGGAATATTACTATCATATTACTGTAGAATAATTACTTCAAATATCTAATGGAAGCTATGAACTAAGGACTTCTGCTACTTCAAATATTGACCGAAGAACTAAGTAGCAGAAGAAAATTCGGAGGATGAAAAAAAAACAATCAGTCAATATTGGCAGTCCTTATTTCTATTTCAGCAGAAGTCCTTATATCTATTTATATAGTTTCTATTGAATATTTGAATAATTATCATAGTACAGTAATGATATTCCAGCAGTTGGTTAACTGCAATCTTTAATAAATCTTCCATTATCATCATAATTGATTATTATTATTCATCAATTGTCATAGTACATATTTTCGATTTATCCCATCTGTTTCCATATTTTCCTTTCAAAACAGGAAGGCTTTTCAACGAAAAACGCAGAGAATATTATCATCATTATCGATTATTATTCATCACGCAAATGTCCGTGTGGAATCAAATTCCAGAAAGCTCACTCAAAATTGAAAGAGTTGAACTTGATAGCATGCAACATTGTAAGTTATAGTTTGAGCCATAGTTTCACACCTATAATTGAAGTGACTCTTAAGTGAAATAGCGGCAGTAAAGTGTTTGGTTTAACAAGATGAAGGCCGGTGTCTATAATCAGAGAGGCAAATGAGACCGACGTAATTTTAGGGAAGTGAGATAATCATTATAATGATGGGCTAAAAACTATAAGCGAGCTACAGCCACCACCGAAAAAGCTACGGAGGTAAGAGCCTGCGGCTGAAACAGTGACTTGATCATGTGTCTGATTTTTGTGTGGTCTCTGACTGACTGACTAGTCGCTACCAGAAGCTCTGCCCGACGTTTTTCTGGCCCAATTCTCACAAACAGTTGAACCAGATAGCTGCAGGCTACCTGTAAATTTATAGGATTACGTAAATGGTCTATTACCACAGCGACTCGAAAAATATCGAGAAATGATCTGTGTTAACTGAATTAATGAATAAAATAAAAATATCCTCTTTCAGGAAGAGTTGGAATTTAGGAGTGCTCTTGACCTTGTCTTAATTTAAAATGATATATTTTTATTATTGGAATTGGTAGAATTATTTTCGGATGTGCACATTTTAACTTAATCTAGCCTACATGCCCATTGTTAAATACTCTTCTTCTTCTTCTTCTTCTTCTCTTCTTCTTCTTCTCTTCTTCTTCTTCTTCTTTCTTCTTCTTCTTCTCTTCTTCTTCTTCTCTTCTTCTTCTTCTTCGTGGAGCCAATCATTCGTTCTTTATTAGTGAAAAAAAACAAATAGACTACAGTAAAATATCATGAATTGGCATTTACGACGTTTATGGTTTCAGAAAAGTGATGCCCATTCTGAAGTTAGATGCTTTACCAAGAGTGCATAGTTTTGGAACTCGCTGCTGAAACTGATAACATTATTGATTTGGTAGAGTAGCGATATGGGGCCTAGGATTAGCGATCTTTGTACTCTTCATCGATGATAGAATCAGCTAATATTCATAACCTCATGGATATTATCAGAAAATATTATGGGCAAATGAAGTTTGAGATTACGAACTGCAAACAGTGTCCTAATTTAAAAGATTAACGGTTCATTAGGACATCCATAGCATTTCGTAGAAGGGTACAAGTGTAAATTGTATGACTATAGTGTATTTGGCTTATATTCCAGTATTGCCTACTTCAACCATTGCGACTGACTATTTAAACAATAGTTAATTTATCACATTTCTAGAGAATCCATTACAAATTACATTTTTTCACCTTATGTCCGAAATATTCGTTCTAATTATTTGGACTTGAACCTGGAACTTTCTCATAACTCTCACTTTATACGTAAATGAGAATCTCCACTGCCTCAATGATGATGATACAGACCAAAAAAATTGTGGATCAAAGATTGACATGGATAATATTAATATAACAATCAATCTTTTAATTCTATAATAAATCGGGAGTTGAAAATTTTTGAGCCGAGTCTATTGTTTCCTCCGGATCATTGAATGATTTGTATTTCTATCAATCAACTATTGGTTGAAACTCTACTCTGAATTAATGAATCGGTTGAAACTCTACTCTGAATTAATGAATCTTTACTTGGACAGAGGGATGACTTCATGACTACTCTACAGATATTCATTGATTTCAACCAGAAAAGAAGAAATTTTTGTGACAAGAATAATTTTGTCTCTGATTTTCAATTTTTCCTGGAAACCTTCAACACTTGAAATACTATCAATATATTATAATACATAACTCTCCCGGAATCACAATCATTACTATGCAGAACTTCTCATAATATAACAGTATTCGATTTATAATGAATTGAACAGTTTTATAATATAATGAATGATGAAACATTTACATGTAATCTTCTTGGGACTTCTGCTTAACTTTATTGTTAACCTTCTACTTGGTTTGGTCACATGGTGATGGTCTGGTCCATAAACAATTATATTATAGTGATATTCTTTTTCTTGGCCTGCCCTCAACTATATTTTGTTTATTATCTGAGCACTGAAGCGTACACATACTTCCATAACAAGATTACTTGCCTGCTAATTCAATTCCAGCACACGGGAACAAGGAAGTAGAAAATGAGAAAAAAATAGAGGGTCGTGTTGTAAGCTGAAACCCACAGTGCTTGCCTATTCACATGCAGGGAGGAAACCGGTTCTATGATTTTGCAATGCAAGGCAGCCCTGCTTGAACGAGGGGCGTTCGCTGCTTTTCAATGGGGCAGCTAAGCTCACCAAATTACTACACCAACAAAATCCCTATGGTCATGATTCGAAATGACATTCAGTTTCCAAACTCTCACGAGTAACGAGTAGTCACGTGATGCTCGTGTGTAGCCTACACTCAACTTTTTAGTTGGAATTGAAACTCAGCTTGGTTATTTTCAGCTTGGTTCATTTTCACTGCGTTGATTCAGCATTGCAATTTATCAAGATTGAATAAATTCATTATCAGAGATTGAAAATACTAGTAGTTCTGTGAACAGTAGACCTCACGCAGTATTCTCATCCACAAGTAGCTGATTGAAACTATAGAACTTATGGAAATACAGCAATAGACTGGCTTCTCCACACATCTGTGTAATCACTTGTCAGCTGATTTATGATGAATAATTCTATAGTCTGATTATTACTCTAATATTGGCGTATGAAGGAGGCTCCTTTTTCCTATTATCCTTGAAATGTAAAATTTCCAAAAACCTTGTATATACGTCGACGCGCAGTTTAAGAAGGAACATACCTGTAAAATTTCATGAAAATCTATTACCGCGTTTCGCCGTGAATGCGCAACATATAAACATTTGAACATTAAGAGAAATGCCAAACCGTCGACTTGAATCTTAGACCTCACTTCGCTCGGTCAATTAATATTCATCCTCAACAAATCATTCAATATTGACGATTTGTACAAAATCTCTCTATATAACTTTAGAAATAATGCATTATCGGCGAAAAGTGTATATATCAGAGAGAAAATTTCGGAGCTCCATTGTTTGTTTCCATTATGAATTGAAATTGATTCTATATAGTTTATGTCTTTCGTTGATCTCTTTGAAATGAATAGTGTATTCAAACATTCCATCTTTTGGAATAGTATCGGTATATGTTTGTGTACATGTTTTCATCTTCATTCATACATTCTGAATCAATACATCTATTTAATTTTAGAATCGAAGTAAGTATGAAGCCTATTTCATAATTATAATTTCTTGAAAATAAAATAATAGCTTAGTACTACATATTAATAAAGAATCACTAAAAATGGTTTTTAAGTTGCATGATTTTTCCAATCTACAAAGAGAGACTGCAGTTTTTCTATTTTTCAATCTTCTTCATGGAAATTGTTTTTTATTTGAGAATAATAACATTCGGGAGTTTATTTAGAAGTAATGCACCACCAGTTTTCACTTCTTCTTTCACACGTCGTATTTTGCAAAGGAGATGCTGGGACATGAAACAGTTTATCAAGTAGCAATTGCAACACAATGTGATCAAGTACCAAATTATGAATAATACATTTCAAGAGAGTATTTAGAGATTAGAAAAAACAGTTGGCAGCACTGTTTAGTGAAATAATGCAAAGGTGAAGTAGAGAAGACGCCACCGGTGTTTCAAAGAGAAAGAGAAGAGAAAGAAATTTAAAAAGAAAAAAGAGAAGGAAGACCCACGTCAAGACGCGTCACGTCTTGTCTCTTCGTTGCAAACGAAATAAGGCAGCGACTCATTGATGCGCAAAAATTATTTACCTAGGAGTTTTACGTAGGTTCACCCCCTCAACATTTGTATTCTTGCTCTCCCACCCCCTCACCAACAGCAGATATCACCCTTCAGTGAGCGAAGAGCACCTCCACACTAAAATAGGACAGACCTTCTGTAGTAAAACTCACCTGAATCTGTCAGTATTAGTTGAGTGGGAAGCATCAACGTTATTTATTGGGAATGCTGACCGTTTAAAGTGAATCTATACGTATTTACTGACAACTGCCCTTGGCAATGGAGGTTGTCGAGCGAAAAACAGACTGCAGCTGAACTGCTTCACTATAATCCCTTCCAGGGAAGACAGTCCTGAGCTGCGAATACATTTCACTACACACCGGTTTAGAGAAAGGTTTTTAGAAAAAACCCTAGAAAAACAAACATAATACAGTATTATGTGCAACAAAACTGTGCTCAACAAATAAATAATGTTTCTTCAAAAAGCTCTGAAGCCTATATTGGAGTTATTCCATTGTCGTCATACAGATTTGGAAAAAATTAAGTAAAATGTGATGTTAATTTTAGCTCAATGTTTTTTTATATGAAATTTTATATGTTCTATTATCTTGTCTGTTGTGTTTGGTAGATGAAAGATATTAATAAGATTACACTGTTGTGTCATATACTGCCGGAGCATTGCTTCCTTGATGCAGTTCCATATACAGTAATGAATAAGTAAAGTAAAATGGAAAAGGATGTACTTCAAGTTAGCTCTGAAGCATCATTACGTCTTCCTAACATAGATTTCAAAAAATATGAAGTTGTATAAATAATAGGATGGAAGATGGAATACTGGATAGCGATGTGAATAATGTGAACATTTTCTCTATAATTGTAATACACATGACGAAATAAAAAAATGCAATTGAGACCATACTACAACCTCATAGTTGCTCTCTTGCAACTCTCCAATAATTTTAAAGCAAGCTGGTTCAGAAGCTTCCTCTTTGCGCTGCGTAGTTGTAGGTGTTCAGATACTTCAAACTGAACTTATCAAATAATTAGATTGGAATCTATTTTTAGTAGTTTCAGACAGTACAATTTATTAATTCAGAACTTTTCAGAGAATTGGGAAAACCAACTAATAACATGTTTCTCACGTTGGAATCTAATTTTAGTAGTTTCAGACAATACTAGTAAATTCTCAACTTTTCAGTTAATTGGGGAAACCTGTTTAAAATAGGCTAGCATTTAAGGTGAATGTAGAGAATATTATGTGCTTTCCTTCCTCTGGATAAAAATTCATTACTCTATAATATTCCAAATAGACTTGGATTCTCTGGAAGTGCGCTTAAAATACTTTTGCTAAGTCAAAGCATAGAATGAAACATCATAAGTTTTCTCTGTTCAAAGGTAGCCAAGGTTAGTGAGGTAAAACGAAAACTAATAATTATTTTATTGGAGTCTTCAGCCAGTCAGCCAAGCTTACACGGTGGCCGGCTATATTTGTATTTTTGTTGCTTGTGTGCAACTACAACATAGTAATTTATGAAATTTGTACTGTGGCATTGTTTTTGACAGAGGGCACTCCGAAATGTGGTCAGGATAATTTGGGAACAGCTTTGTGATGTCTGTCGGCTCGTCGCCCGCGGGACCAAAGCAGACACGTCTCTAATAATATTCTGTTTCTCGCGCGCGAATATTCGGGAGATTGTGCTTTGGGAGCTCCAAACTTACCTTTGTCTTTCGAGTACAATGTAAAGATGCGTAGTACTTTGTGCTTACTTAGAACAACACCTCAACGGACGCCCAAATTCCAGCTTCTGTGCTTGAGGTGCGCGTGCATTGGCGTGTGTGCGTGTTGGACAAGCCTTCCCTATCATTTAGCCGCCAGTTTTGCGTGTGAGATGCCATTTAATTCAATTAATAGGACGGTGCACGCAACATCAAACAGATTTTGCTACCAAGAGCAGCGGTGGCGGCGGCGGCGGCGGCGGCCCTTCACACTCACACAGCCTCACAATAACCCTCCATTATCTTCCCGCCGGTCTCCTCTGATAAATATTTTCTGACACTAATGTTGGAATTGTTAACAGATTAAGTTATGGTATCACGCACTGTGCCCGATGCGATTCAACAGTGTGATCTGGGCCAGCCGCTCTACAGTCAACACAGTTTCTCTCAATGTAGTAAAACGACAGAAGCTTGCTATTTGAAGAAATAATATTTTTTCATTAGAAGGGTAGAATCAACAATAGACTCAAATTCTAAATCAACTCTAGCACCAATTAAATTATTAAATTTCAAATCCCAAAAAAGTTCCCCAACTTCAGAAACCCTAAAAAATCTCTACTATTCACTTGGACAAATTAGTATATTATTTATTAGTACTATAGTGAGGTTCACGTTCTAATGGCAGTATTTAATAAACATTATAGTCGCTATCCTAGTTGTCAATCATAAAGTCATAGCCTAGTTGTCATACATTATAGTCGCTATCCTAGTTGTCAATGCTATCCTTTTCTACTTCTGCAATCTTCCCAGATCGCTTCACAACAATGTAGAAATACATTGAATCAACAAAATATGCAATCTCAATCATTGAGATTTTTTATAAAAAATCCTTAAAAAATATTTTTCTTGGCGAATACAATATGATTGATTACTACAATGAACAGTTGATATTTTATCAGATATACCGATGTCAGCTACATTCTATAGGAGCAGTGGCAAGGCAGAGAATCGGAAGCGCTGTTCTTCTGTCTCTCTCCACTGCCATTATAACGTGGACCTCACTATAGGTATATTCCATTCACTCGGTAGAAGCTACCCGAGAAATAGACTATGTAGAGAAATATGTCGAATAGGACTTAAAACTAGAACTAGCCTATATTCATAGCTTTATATAGGACTATATTTACGGAATATATATCAGACTTTTTAAAATGTATGAATTCAGGGCTACTTTCTTGTAATTATAATATGCATTCTTATTCTATTATTTTATATATTTCAAAGGGTACTACAATTATATTTTATAAATATTAGACTTTATTTAGAACTTCATTACACAAAAAAAAAAACAATACGAAAAATAATTCTGATAATAAATCAATTTTCATATCTTAGATTTTTCCTTTATTATTATTTATTTTATTTGAATTGAAGGTTCTTTAGGTTTAGTCAGTCATCCTAGTAGTTAATTTTTACATATTATTCGAGAAGTATGATTAATACTCTCAGTCTAGTTGTTTCTCAAGGCCATGTTCCTTGTTGTAGAATGTTGAGTTTCATGATGAAGATGAAGTAGTACTTGAGAACATTGTAACCGTGCAGCACTCCTTCGTCCTTCATACCCCTGAACCTCACCCCCCCCCCCCAAACATGGTTGTTAGTAGGTGGAGGAGACCCACATGAGGTTTCACTCCGTACAGTTTCAAAATTCCCTGTAAATAAAATCAATGCTCCCTATCAAACCAATGCTGACAGTTTGAAGTGAAACCTATCAAGAACAGGGCAAGCAATAACGGTTCTTGCGCCTTCCCTTGTGTTACAAACGCACCATCACCCCCGCCCCCCGTTCAACAACTGCCTGCCAAGCTCTGGGTACGGAGCAACAAGCCACCCTCACCAAGCAAAGCAAGCCTCGTATCGTTCCTTTGTTTTCACACCAACTTTCTACCTACCTTTCAAAAAGCTATTTATTCCTTCACCTCCACAAATTCCTTAACTTTATACCTGAATTTGTCTTTCAGCGACAACCCGGGCAATGAACCCACATTCCTTAAACACATTTATATTATGCGCTTGTATGTCTCTAGTCCACATTTATGTTCAACTGGATAATACAAGACTTCAATAAATAGAATATAACATTTTCGACTATATATATTTCACATATTAAGTTGAAACAACAAAACCAGTGCAATAAAATCAATAATGCACTTCTATAAAATTCAAGGCTATAAGTGTTAGAATACATTGAGACATTATTGTACGACACAATATTGACACATTATTGTGAACTGATAAGAGATTTGTATCCATATAAACTGCAACAAACTCATTAAAATACTCTAGAATAATAATATTATGATAAATGATAATTTATTTATAATAACTTAACCTGCTTCATTTATTATTTTTTTTACAGTATTATATTTCTCATATACCATACTCATGCATTGATTTTCAGTTCATTGCGAAGTTTTGGAGATAAACAAAACTCTCAATCAAAAGATGTCCCTGACATTAAATGAATTACGATTAGTTGTATATAGTTAAAAAAAACTGTAATTTTTGTGTGTGCCACGGTAATGATCCTAGCGAGAGAAACAGTACTACGATGTGGAAGACCATTAGCGCCTAAAATTGGTCAGTTCTCTGTCAAAATGATTTATTTGCTCGTGACCAAAGAATAGTGAAGAAAACTTTCAGAAGGATCAATCCTTTACCAAATTAGTTATAGAGACGAAGCAGTTTATTCTGGCCAAAAGTGGTTGACAGTTCTCTAAACAAAAGACACGAAGGTCGAAGTGTCATTCACCTCTAGAATTTATACCTGCCAGCGACTCCACATCACATGGAGACAGTTCCTAGAGCTACAACTAATGATATACAACGTACAACCTCTGCTGTTCTATAGTGAAATTCATCTGAAAGTGTCAGCATTGGCTGAATGGGAAGCATTAATGTTATTTATGAGGATTGCTGACAGTTGAAAGAAGAGAAAATGTACGGCTATACAATGGTGTTTTGGGGGAAAGGCGAGGCAAGGCTCATGGCTCCAATGTGCCCCGTAACTAATTCTTGGCCTGTTTGTTGACTGAATAGCAAAACGAGCACAGCTGAATGGTGTGAGCTTCAGAATTTAGAGCTCTTGTGTTCAATCCAAGAAAATATACAGTATTGATGAGTAACAACATTTAAATGTATCAATTCATGAAAGTTGTGCCGAAGTAAAGATACTAAAAGTGTGAGATTTGGTGTTCTAAATAATCATCGCCAATATATAAATCATGCTCCTCCACATTCAAAACTGATAAATGTGGAATCAAACATTCAATTTGGAACAATTGAAATTCATGGTTCATCAAGTACCTATTAGGAGTTGCATAATGCCAAAATATCTATCATAATCAAATAATCCAAATTGAAAGCTAATGTGAAATCAAAAATGTAAATTATTTAGAACGTTCAATTAAACGATTAAACAGCTTGGGAGATTCATAGAGGCTTTGCTAATCACATTCACATTCAAATAATACAAATTCAAAACTAATAATGTGTAAACGAAATTGGTAATACTTCAGTATCACTACTATGTATATGCCTGGTTTTTCCCAGATTTCGTAGACTACTCCGTGTATTGATTGATTGATTGATTGAGTACTTTATTTATGTAGATTACAATATATACTGGCTTATAAACTTATATACAATAGCTTACAATACAGCAAAATTATAGATGAATTTACATAATATAGACTAAGAAAATAATTATTGAACTGTATATGATATGAAAAGTAATTTGTAATATAATAACTATAGATAATTATATTGTTATGCATCTACATAAATTGGCGGAGCTTTGGACATATCAATGTCCATTCTTCGGAAAGAATATTAAAAATATCCTCCCCACTAACTCTCTACCTAAATTGGAGAGATGAAAATATTTGTGGATAGAATTCAGTACCAGAGACAAGAAATATAATGCTTATCCTTTATCTAAGACAGTACTAATCCTAAATTATATCAGTTAACTGAGGAAACATTCTCATGTGAAACCAAATCTAATATGAATCACTGACCGAAATTGGAGAAGTACTAGGCCTGGAAGAAAAACAGTTTAATCAGATTAGATAAAAACGCAGATTAGATAAGCGTTGTCCTCTTGGTTATCTTGTCGGAAAGGTAAATCTACAATATGATTGTCTTCTTCTTGAGGAACGCTCTTATAACAGCCAGTTATATGAATTACAAAATCACTCCCCGAATCAGAAATCCTCATAATCCATCATCTTATACGAATTCCTAATGGAAATCAGCTGTATGTCTAAACATCTTTGACTAAGGCTAGGCGCACATCAGTTAGTCAAGACAAGACATGATCAGACACGTTTAGTCACAAAACTTCACATTGTTGCTTATGACGCAACTCACACTGATTAGTTATTGCGATTAGACATGAAAAACTAAGACTATGTGAAATATTGTGACTGAACATGTCTTGTCTTGACTAAGTGATGTGCGCCTAGCCTTATAGCACAGAATACAAATACAGCTTGTTGTATTCTATTCTGTGCTATAGGTATTTCTAGGACTTATGTAGGTATGATCATAGAATAAAAGAATCTTAGTTTTAATGTAAAACTGAGTAAATAGATTGTTTCAAAATGAAACAATCGTATAAGTTTTCTCTGGTATGATCATCTGCAAAATTTTGGATTTATTTATATTCATTCACATCACACAAAAATGTGTTGTGTTTTAAGTAAGCAACTAAAAACAAAAACCAATAACATTATCACGTCTTGTTATTTACTATTCACAAACAGAGCTGTTCTACATTGGTTGCTGATTTTCTTTCATTTGTCTTTTGTCACTGACCAACTGCAGCAGTCGGTCTATGATATTCGTATACTGCACACTTGATTCGTAAGCTTGACCGCTTATCTACTTGAATCTATTGTATGTAACAAGGCTTCTTGTTGGCCTTCCATTCACTACAACTTGTCGCAGTGCAACCTGCTAGCATTCAATAATAGAACTGCACTTTGCGTGACTTTTTACAATGCTGTGTAAAAGCAGGGAGCTTCTATTCAGACGCGCGCGCTATTCAATCTCTTTCTTTGCGTGGCCCGACCCTGCTTACAATCCCGCTCAATGCAATAAACAAACAATCATTTCGGCAATGCAATTCACCAATCTCACTGATTTTCCGCTACCATTCAATCCCAATTACTTACTGTTCCCTATGAACTTTCTATTCACTTGATAAAAATATGACAATCACTTAATGAATAATACTTCAATTTAATATTGTAGATGCTGACTGATTTCAATGTTATTGTTACTTTAATCCACGGTATTTACTTGATCTATTAAGTATTTATTAGAGATTACATTCACTTATCAACCTGAAAAATATTTCGATTGTAATTTGCAGGTGCTAATAGCTAATTGATTACTTTATCATACTTTTTCACTTTATAAGTATAACCACAGATACAAAACGACGATGGTAGTCTGTGGTATAATGTAATATTATTCTTCTATAAAAGTAAGTGATAATTAGTCTCCTATTCACTTGATAAGTACCTGATAATTACTTACTGAAATGAATAATACTTCAATATTGTGGATGCTGACTTGTTATCATAGTTACAGTAGATTGAAGGCTGGTAGATTTCCTCACAGTAAGATAGTTTCTTACTATCTGGAATTAAATTTCAATTAGGTAGGCATTAATGATAATAATTAATGCAGATTGATTTCAATGCTTTTGAGAATAGAAACCTTTAACCCTTATAAGGATTGCTTCCGTTATCATATTGAACTGGATAACTCTTGAATAATAATAATAATTATTATTATTATCATCAAACCATTGCTTATAATATCAAATTTTACTTCCATTAATTCCCCAATGATTATTATAGGCCTAAATTGAAATGAGAATTTATTTTTTTTTTTTTTTAATAACTTTGATTCCAAAAAAATGTGTTTTTTTTCAATACGTTTTTTCGAAATTAAATTACTTTATATTATAATATTGTAGCTGCAGTATCATTACAATAATTTTTATACGGTGAAAGGTATTCAACACTAATATAACATAGGAAATAGTTTCAACTGATTGTCATTAATAATATTTGGAATTTGTGAATTTATTCATTTTCAATTCATCATTGGTTTGAAAATCGTGTTGAGAGGTGTCAATCATATTTTTTTCTTACTTATATAAGGGCTGATACAATTTGCGGTGAATTTACTAGGAACTAGGATTGAAGGATTAAATGAATTTTTTAAATGAAAATTACCCCTAAAGAGCACTATTCTCAAATCTCAATAATACTATTATAAGTATGCTAAGACTACTTTAGATTAATTAATTATTCTCATTCATAAATAAATTCAGTACCGTATCTTCTCAATTACATGTAGATATTAGCATGACAGTATGATTTATTAGAAGAAAGATAATTCAAAGAACATCACTAGAGTCAATCTTGTTTGTTCCTTTTTAGTTTGATTCTGAAGTAGCATTAGAATAATAATTTCAATCACGTTTGTCCCATGGTCAAGAGACTATGCAGCTCATTTCTGTATTTTGTTGTTTTCATCCAATTTCCAACAAGGCTAGTTGGATGGGTAGTGATAGCAGTAGTCCTAGTGGATAGTAGTAGTAGTAGTAGTTGAGGTGAACAGCAGGCGTTTGGAGTTTGTTGGTATGCTAACCGGAGAGAGCGTCAACAAGTAGTGTAGTGAAGACCAAGCAGTAGAGAGGTGAGACGATGCAGAGGAATGTGGGGGTTGGGGGCCCGCCTCCTGTGACGTGGCGCGCTGCGATTGGTTGGGGCGAATGATGGCAGGCGTGCACGCCAATCGATGGGGCTCTGCCAGTCGGCAGTTGCCAGTTTGTTCTCAGTTCTTGTCGGACAACCGAGTAGTCAAGTGGTGATCTGGTGATAGTAGCCGAGTGAGTGTAGTGCCGTCGCCGTGAGTGTTCGTCGGTAGTGTAAACTGTATTTGTCAAACTGTACGCGCCCAGGGAAGAGGATATGCTGACGATGGAGACGGACCTGAAGGGTGGACACATGGCCCCCCATCACCCCGTCTCCTCGTACGCGTCGCTGGTGCACGGCGGCAACCTGATGGGAGGTCTGCCACAGCCACCACCGCTGCAGCACATGCATCAGCAGCAGACGGCTGTCGTGCATCCCCAGCAGCCCAACAACAATAACAACAACACCAACAAGAACCAGAACGCAGATCGTGTTAAGAGGCCGATGAACGCGTTCATGGTGTGGTCACGCGGCCAGCGCCGCAAAATGGCCCAGGAGAACCCCAAAATGCACAACTCTGAGATCTCGAAACGGCTGGGTGCCGAGTGGAAGCTGCTGTCCGAGGCCGAGAAGAGGCCGTTCATCGACGAGGCCAAGCGACTGAGGGCCGTCCACATGAAGGAGCACCCCGACTACAAGTACCGCCCTAGGCGCAAGACGAAGACCCTGCTCAAGAAGGACAAGTACCCGCTTGCAGCCGGCTCACTGCTGGGCAACTCAGCTGCAGCCGATGCAGCCGTGCGTCAGGCCAACGCAGCGCAGAGTGGAGGTGTACAGCAGGTGGTGCATCGCGATGTCTACCAGATGCCCAACGGATACATGCCCAATGGCTACATGATGCATCACGACCCAACCGGCTACCAACAGCACCAGGCCTACAACCAGCACATGGCTGCAGCTGGCTACCCACGCTACGACATGTCGCAGATGCAACAGCACCAGGCCTACATCAACGGAGGCTCCTACAGCAGCATGTACGGCGGCGGAGGCGGTGGAGGCGGCGGCTCACCCTACATGCAGCAGCAGCCCGGCTCACACAGCCCCAGCGGCAGCAGCATCAAGTCTGAGCCAGTGTCACCCGGCTCGAACACGACACCCGGCGGCACGATCACCGTGAAGCGTGAGTACGGTGCCCCGCCCCCGCCCGCCACCGGCGACCTGCGACAGATGATCTCCATGTACCTGCCCGATCCGTCGGCCGACCACCAGCAGCCGCCTCCCAGGCTGCAGCAGCCCATGCATCACCATTACTCGCACCCACACTCCGCCTCCCCCGACCCGTCCGGTGGCATGAACCTCTCGCACATGTAGGAGTCACTCTTCGACTGCCGCTTTCACGCTTCTTCCACGACTGCTGGCAGCTGCAAGGACGACTCCCTCTTCCACTTGTGATCTGTTTCCGGACCCTGTGATCATGATCTCCCCTATCAAGTGATGACACTTTCGCGACTACCTCTATGTGCCAATCCGCGACAACCGACACACCGGAAACATTCTATATTATATATATAAATAGCTGAAATATATATAATTGATTTGTAAATATTGATCCAGGATTTAGGGACTACTGATTATCTTTTTCACTGTAGAGGCCACTTTTTAAGCAAACTGCGTGCCGGCGAAGTGTACGCGTGTATATAGTAAATTAGTTTTATTATCATCATCATTCAAGTTTATAGTTGAAATATGTTTTATGTTACAAAGCAAATGTGGAAGTGAAATATTTTTCGAAACTGTACGTTTTCCAGTTATATAATATTTCATGTCTCATTGAGGCCTAGATTTCAATATTGTTGACGCGATTGCAAAATTTCTTTTACGTTAAAAGACTACTGTACTTCATTGTTCGTATTTTTTCGCTACGATGACAACTGATCGGTCAGTTTTATTAGCAATATTGCCATCGGGATTGGAAAATTTTATTTGACCAAAGATTTATTTAATAGTTCATTGATTGAACGTGAGCTCTTAATACCTCTGGTAGGTCTATATTCGGAATTTCATTCGAATTCAATTCTTAAATTAGTAGAGAACTTGCAATTGTATAGTTAATATAGCTTTTCTTTTGTCACTTGCTTCGAAAAACACCACTCAGCACGCAATATAGTGTATGCTAGTGATTCCATTGGAGATTTTAACGTTCTCAAAAAAAAGAAAAATTTGTTTAAAAATAAATGAACGAAATTAGTTAACGATAATAATAGAAATCAGTAACCTTTTGGCCTACTTAACTTGTATTGATGAATTTCTCGGGAATATGAGTAATTGATTTTATCAACGTTTATTCAAATAAGACAAAGACTGTGTGTGTTTAATAAGAATCGTTTCAATAGAGCATCTCTTCTCAAACTGCATTGAAGACTGGAGTATTATGGTATGCAATGATTTTTCTTTATTGTATTTAAAATTAGTCTTAAGTACAATCTTAACAAGCATGCCTTACTAAGCTCATCCCCCAGCACAAACTAACCCCGTCAATCTCCATTTCAGATAAGTTCATAGATTACAGCATTTAACAATAGTTATGATCAATGCATTCATTTAAAATGAAGTATCTGCGTACTCAGTGGAAAGTCGTTCAAACTTTCAGGGTCTGAAACAATTTTTTTTTTCAATTTCCTCTTTCAGAAAATAGTTCATTATTTCAATATCAATATGGTAACACAAGTTTCGTGCAACTACAGGCATAGTAGATCACTTTTGATTCGTAGATGAAACCATTCAAACAAAAATTAGAAGACTGAGCAGATTCATCATCGGAAAGATCCTTCATCTTTCATCTAATATTCATGTTATTGAAATGATAGAATCGAGTGTAATGTTTAATGGAGTGAAATGAAAACATTATTATCATTTGATACAAGTTACTCTGTGATTGAACCGCTTTGACTTTATCGCATTGCTCTTCCAAGAATGATTGCTATTGATCTTTTCCAATTGCAATGCCTGTCGTCAATTTTGTTTAATGCCTCAATTGCATAGTTGATTCTGATTAAATCTATATAGAATAGAAACATTCCATTTCAATTGAAAGATTAAAGTATAAAATGTATACTTTTGAGTTTTTAATAAACTTTAAACGTAGAATAAGCATATAGGCTAGTATACGCCTATTTCTCAATGCTAATGAAACTCTTCAGGCCTTTGAAGAACCTACCTTCTGATTCTTCTGGGACTGAGAATCATTCTCTCTTGAATACTAAAATTTGATATTATTTCACACTAATATTGTTACATCACCATCCAAAGGAACCGATGTGTCATATAATAACTAATACTCGTTCCAAAAAACTTTACATTCTTGATGCAGTAGTATTGGGATTTTCCCATAGCCTTCATATGTTCATAAGAACTCCTTTTTTCCAAGAAATGCCCAATTACTGTTCTGGATCAGACAGACTATAAAATATCCTGTACCGTAATTAGAAGTTAATTACTGTCATCCAATATGATTTCTAATAATCTGTAGACAAATAGATCAAAAATGTATTATCTGTTTGCTCAATGGACTGTTACTATTCAATGAGATTTTTCCTTCAATATTTTGCATTTTCGATCTATGAAAGAATGAGCTTAGTAAGGGATGATTATAATGTATGTCTAGGGAATGAACTTGTAATTGAAGTTTAGTTGTTGACATTCATCAAACTTAGGTATTTGATCCCTGATGGAAGCGGATGAAATTGATTGAAACTCATATTTTTATTATCGATGAAATGGTATTATCCTTGAATAAAATTATCACATCTACAATATCATTCTGATTTTTTTATTCAGGGATGAAAAAGAAGAAAAATTTCCAGAACAGTCCCATTTTCATATTCTATCTAGCAGATTTCAAGTAGTTTAAACCGTGAACTTGTTCCATTTATATAATTTTTTTCATCATCGATATTTCCCACTACCTACTGTTATAAATTACTATTAACTTCTTGATCACCTTCTTGTAACATTTTTCAAAACTATTTGAGCAGTGTGGGGTCAGTAAATGCAAAATCTATTTTTGTTTTGGGAAGATTGTTTATATTAGAGAGCTACTATTTATCCTTGTACTAAACCTAGACTATGTCTTGTGCCCTGCCAGAATCTGGTTTCGGGAAGTAATGAAAAGTAATTCATCTATAAACCATTGTCATCAAGCCAATTTTTTTGTTTGTTTATATTTTCAATAGCGGTAATTGAAGCTACTATGCAAAGATGATGATAAAGTTGTGCTTACATTTCACACTTCCAGCCCACCGGTCTTGATTTATCGCTAAAGTTGAATTCGATACCTAATAAAAGGCAATAGTTTCAATAGTAAAATCTATTCACAAACAAACGACTATCATTTTCCATTTCTCTGGTTTTAATTGAACTATCATTCAGTTATGTTATTGCCGGTACCATAGTGATAGATCATTAGTTACATCAACTTAAAGTATATTACTTCTTGCTAGAGGTAAATTTTTCAAGCTCGAATTCTTTCAATTAACGTACCGTATACGTTTTATTGTTATTCGTTTTTTTCTAAACCTTCATGTTCTTGATGTAAGGTAAGGTACAATACAGGAGACATGCTTGGTACCTTTTATGAGAAGTTATGTGTAGGCTAAGCTAATTGAGACCGTTGATTTCACAACACTGTAGTAGAAGCTTTCATTGCTCAAATAATGTAAATACTATTATATTATAGGCCTAATTGAGTACCGAACTATCAGAACTACGCTATATAAGAATGTTTCAAGATATTGACCAGCTTCTATTGATTTTTTCTATTCAAAAATTCAGGTTTTATAGAAATTGAGAGAATGGAGTTGACTCAACTTGAAATTTGCTAGATAACAATGAGGTTTGGTTAACTATTAATACAGTAGTTAATAGTTCACTTTACATCCCTACCTCTAAAACTTCCATTTAATTTCCTATTTTTCGCTCTATAGACAGATATGAGTTTCAATCGACGACAGTTTCCATTATTGATTCTCAAGAATAGACAAAAAAGTCGGAGAAGTGAATTAAATTTCGATTCAATCCAGTACCGCAATTATGTTTTTTTTTCAGTACAGTAACTATACGGTATAACTAACTAGAAATTCACTGATAATGTGTGACTTCTATTCTTCAATACGGTCTGATTTTTTTATTGAAATTTTATAATGTAGGTACTTTGATACAAACGTTAGATCATTTATCTATTCTTTATTTGGTTGTTGAGAGACTTTGAATTCTAGCTCTAATATATACCGTATAAGACTTTCATTTTGTTACACATGATGGAACGATTCATTCAATATTTGTTTCGGTTTTTATTAGGATTAAAACTTAATTTTCTCAATCCATTGAGATATTTTTAGGTTCAAATGTCACCTAATGGAAGAAATATCAATTGAATACTTATTCCCTCTGTTCTTATTTCTAGCTATTAATATTAGGGTATAAACTCAGTACCGAGAAAGATTATGTTGATCATACTATGGTTATGATTCTAAGGAGATTTGATTATCTTGTTATAATTCAGTTCAGTGAACTTAGTTAAAATTCCTAGATGAAATTTTAGTAATTTATATGGCAATTATTTCATTAAATATCAATTTTCATACTATATCCTAGTAATATAGAGTACTGCTCTCCAATTACGTACCGAAATAACGAACAATGTTTCACCATGTTGTCCAATCCAATCGTTGAACTATATTATTTGTTAAATTATTATTTCAATTGTACTATTTCGAATTTACTATCGATATCTTATTCAAATAACGTATTGTTCTATTACTTTTGTGAGAAATGCCATTTAAACAATGTTTACCTGTGTTTATATAATTATTGTTTGTACAAATCAAATTCTTTTGCTTAATTATATATGAAAACTGTACAGTCAGTGTTGAATAGTCAGTGGCTATAATTATGTGAATAAATTATAAATAAGTTTATAGTCTAAAAAATGATTTTGTTATTCGAGAGCCTACTATCACTTTTATTATAAGAGGAAAGGTGCTTTCAAGCTTCTCTTAATTTAAAAAGATTTATTTTAGTTAGGCCATCATTTCCATTGATTGTGGAAGTAATAAATTTACTGAGTTGGGCTGCAGCGATTCCAGTATAATTTTTTTCAATTCAAGAGTTCCATTCAGGAAGAATCAAAACTTCAAGAATGTATCAACAAAGTGCCGGGTGCACAAAAGCCGGTTACATTTTTATCCTGATTAATTTCACCAGAACCAATCAGTGAAGCCGTCTTTTCAAAAAGGTCTTCTCTGATTGATTCTGGTGAAATTAATCACGATAAAATTTATCGGCTTTTGTGCCACCGGGCCTTAGAATGTGACCCATCAATCCTATTTTCAGTTCCCATAAGATCTACAGTCAAATGTTGAGAGTATTTTTTGAGCTCTAATATTAAAACTAATGGTTCTCCCTGATAATAGATTTTGGAATTATACAGTTTATTGATGATAATGCCTTGTTGAATCTAAATTCACTATAAATTACGTTATATTGATAAAAACAATAGTTGTAGAATGAATGAAATATGAATATAAAGACACGAAATTATAATGATTAACTATGTCCGATCGAATTCTTCAAATACTCTTGATCACAACTATTGTGAATTCTCAAAAACGTTTCTGCCAAAGTATGAATTTTTATTCTTGAGTTGGAAGTGACTTATTAGAAAATATAGAAAAAACTTCTAGCAGAAAATGTGAGTAGTAATAAAAATGATAAATATGAGTTATAAATTTAATTCTGCAAGTCTTCTAATATTTCAACTAAGAGCTACAAGAATTCATGTTCATAAACTATACTATACACAGTTGGCAGACTGTCTAGAATAATTCACAGGAACTGTGAGATAGTAATACAACATTTATTTTGCTATATTGCTGGTTGATTCAGGTTAAAAGATTCACATCTTTGAAACAAACTGTATTGTAAATTGCATATTGTTTCAAAATGGATCAAATCAAAAGTTCCTCTTTGGAAAGAAGTATAAAGGAATTTTTTAAACTATATTACTTTAAAAACTTTTCAAATTGATTATAAAATGTCATGTTGGATGTGTATGTTCAAAGACTATGCAGACTTGTATTATTGGTCTCCACTTCTAACTAATTATTGTTGACAAGCTGCCTAGTAACTACTGTTAGTTCAGTTGTTAGTTCAACCTGCAATAAATTACAACAGAGAAGACAGAGTTCATCAGTTTGTGTTTCACTTTTTTTCAATAATAAGATGTTACACAGTTTTCTATTTGTTTGAATAATACCTAAGTAGTAGCAAAGCAACGCATTTTTTGTTAACTGTCATAAGCTCGTCACTTGTGCGTTTTTGGATGAGATGAGACCAATAAGAGCTTGTCTTATGTTTGGTGTGGCTCCAACCCAAGATATTTAACAGTTTATGAAATGACAATTTCAAATCATTTTAATGACTAGCAGGTAACTTGTGCTTTGCACAGGATAAAATTTCGTGTTCTAAATGCAATCTCCTAATGTCCAGGGAACATAAAATAATAGTTTATTTATTATAATATACAAAATACGTGGCAATCTTTATCAGAATTTAACCTTTGATTCACGAACCACGTGCACTACCAACTGAGAACTAAGCTCCAGTTTTTTACTATTAGTTTTTACTATTAAATTAGAATTGATTAATTGCTTGATTGCAATAATAATTTGTTGATTAATAGCAATGAACATAAGCCTATGTCCATCCTCAGTAAATTCAGAATATTCAGTTATACTTGCAAGTTAATCAGTTCATAAGTGATAATGCGTCATTCGTGTACATTCTATCCTGTACACATGTGCAAATACATCATCTATAGTATTTTAAAGGAAGGTGCTCCTACCTACTCCTAAGGAAGGTGGGAGTCCTTTAAAATCCTGTAGAAGATGTAGGCTTTCTCTCAGGCTGAGCTACCAGAATTAAACAATAAGTAAGTTATTCCATTTCTGGCCAGTTTATTTACTTGTTACTGGTATCAAAGGATAAATGGGATTTCGATATAAACTGACTATTATTAGTCCACATTTGTCTTTCGTTCATAATTCGATTCTGATACGGTAAATGTCCAATTTCGATACCTGTATTGACTAAAAAAAATATATTTTCTGTACCTTTCTTGAATCACCCGCTTGACTATCCATATGCATAAGAATTCGACGATCATAAGATTATGCATAAGAATAAAGTAGTTTCACCATGTTATTTGCTATAAGTTTTCTGAATTCATCGATGATTTTACGTAAACTAGAAGCTTTTAGGATGTTCATACTGTAAGCCTATATACGGACGTTTTATGAGTCGAATCTCCCCTAACTCAACTCTACATGCAAGTAGAAACGTCATAGCCAGCTACAAAAAATACCTTTGTCATCGTGATGACGAGTTGTGTGCTGGGCTGGCTGCGTGAGAATATCACCACGCATTTTCAAGCCGGCTTCTCCTCATCCTCATTCCTATCGAGGGGAGAAAGTGACGCATGCGCATACCTTGATTGTCCTGCTGCTGATGAGAATAATAGGCACAGTACAGGATGCATTCTTTCTCTTTGCTAAACTTTCATATGTGATGAAAAATTTCAGACATTCAGAGTTGAATCTAGGTCCAATAAAAATTTACATTTAAAAAAAGTCCATGATAAAAAATTAGTAGAGATAGTAAGTATTGAACATTAAGATTAGAGCCTTCAACATTAGAAAAATCAACATACATGTCTAGTGGTACTAGATATATACAAGTCAATTTAAAATAGAGAATAGAGCCTGCTTCCAATGGTGAAATTGATACAGGGTATTGGTGGAAAGAGAGAAGTATTCAAAGAGAGTTAAGAGTAAAGTCTTTCTCCAAAAACAAAATGTTGATGATTTGGAAAAATTTTTTTCAACTACAAAAAGAAATTTCCAGCCCTGTTCAAGACGATGCGTAATCTAATCAAAGCTAAGGTATAGAAAGATAGTTCCATACAAATATACATGGAATGTTCTCCAAATATATATGTGCGTATGGTGCGAGCAGCAAAATACAAGGATACACTATCCATACAATCATAATACATCTAACAAGAATAGAACAGAAAAATAATCAGTGAGCTGAAACACATACTTTGTTCTACGTTTAGCAAACAATATTAGTTCTCAAACTGATACAAATTGATGATATAGTTATTAAGGCTGTGCAAAGGCTGAAAATAAACTTTTTACTCGTGATATTTTCAAAAGTTTTTTGATTCGTATATCATCAAGCTATCAAAATGACAAAGTTTTCTCAGGAAAACATTTTTTTGCACAGCCATAATAGATTTGCACTCGATTAGTGTATCTATGAACTATACTTGTTTTGTTAATTTTCTTAGACGTAAGACTGCTTTAGAATTATATTCTCCATTACAGAATAACAATACTAATTAGATAATGGTTGGATTTTCCAAAATTAAATTTAAGTTCAATACTGATTTTCATCATAGAATGAATAAAAATTACATTAAATTTCTTATCATACCATTTCTATGTAATATCACAATTAAAATATTTAAAAATATTTGAGTTCGATCTTAGTTACATATTCATGATTAGTAATGTCACAATGGAAAATGAGGGGTAATGAGAATGATAGCTTACAGTAAATTTTTTAAATCCTGTATTCAAAACTTGAAATAATGGCAGGTCCCGGTTATATCGTGAAGATATTGTGTTGAAATAAGACTTAATTACACATGCATAAATCAATCACAAATGCATTATGATAGATAGATATGAACTTAGGCAAATATTTGAATATTTAGACCAGAGTTTGAATCGGAAGCGGAACTGAAAAATAAGGGTTCAGGTGATGTTCTCTCATTTATCGAGCACCAATGAGAGACTGCCTTTGCTTTGGGGTAGAACCCATCGATGTTGCAAGCTGCAAAGGGTTGAGAGGAACCCCTCTGCAGAAAGGTATGATGGCATCCCCTATTGCCACTCACAGAGTGGTGAGGGGCGGGAAGAGGACATGGCAGATGTTCCAATGTGGTCAAATCTCGGTCCCCTGCTTGCCTCTGCATACGCGCATGCGCTATTAATTTTGATTTGCTCCAATGGAGTGCTTCCTTCAAAAACAGATTTCATCTGGAGTTACTTTTTCAGATCAGTTTTAATTATGTTACTACTTTATTATCATTCAAATGTTGAGAGTATTAACAATGGAATGAATTCGCTTAGATTGAATCATGGAGCTCCTGATCCAACTTGAGTTTTTATGTTCTGCACTATTAATACTATCAATAGTATAATACTATTAATATTCTACTGTAATATCATAAAGACGGATATTATTCCAAGATTGATAAACGCTTGATTGTTGTTAAGTTCAAATTAGGTACACAATAAATTGTAGTCATTTCACATCTCTCAGTATGTCATAATCTTGATCATAAATTGATTTTCCATTTGTTATAATTATATATACTTTACCTGATTATTTGGGCTCTCTGATAATTATGTTGGTTATAGTATAATACTGTTGGTACACTAAAATATGAAAGATTATACAAAAAGTATTCAAATATAAATGCAATGAGTAGGTAAGTAGATATCCCATGATATCCTTTGTTTCTCTATGGTAATACTCATTGCATACAGTAAAAGTTGCGACATAAACGCCCTATACCATGGGATATCTACTTATGCTATTGTTTCTGTATGGTTTTACTGAACTTTCAATCGTGGTACCAAACAGAACTTTCATAATCAATATTGAAGGCACAAGGCAGAATAATAAAGATGAGTAAATCATGATAATAGATTATCTAAAATTATTATTATCATTCTAGTTTTGGCAGTAAGAACGAGAACAGTGAAATAAGGTATGCGTGTAATGAGAATTCTACCTAGCCACACTGCCAAAACAAAAATCTTGTTAGTAAATTGACAGTCCTCAAACTGTTGTTAAATGAGCAGAGGTTGCCCGTACAAGTAATTACAGTTTTATCATCACACTGGAGCAAAGCTTGTGGCAAAGAGTAGAAAAATTCATTGAAATGGTACGTTAGGGACTGTAATCGAACTGCATTTAGTTCAGGGTTCATAGAATATAAATATATTATACATTGATTGATTGTATATGGTGAAGGAGAGAAAAACTTTCATTTCTCAACCATAGAATAAATTTATCTATAATTTAGCTCCTCCATTCCAACCAAAACATGGAAGCACAGACTCTGTGAGTTTGAGATGGAAGCTACACCTGAATATATTTTTGCTTGTTTCTGAAGAATATCCGTGCCAAGTAGGCCAACCAGAGTGACTGCTGAGCTTGTTTGCAAGGGGTACAGCGTTAAGTGACCCGTAAAAAGCTACTAAAGTGTTGGTAATGGGAGAACTTTGTTTTATCCCCTACGGGGCAATTGCTCAACCCTCTATATTTGGGCCCACCTTGTTATTGTAAACCAGCATACGTTGTTAGTCCCTCGAGCAGGCGTGGTAAATCGACTAGACCTAACATCCCCTTCTGTTTCAGATAATTGAATCACTCAGCATCGGATTCGTTTAATGTTATACTCAAACAAATTCTAGCTTGCCCCATTACTGAGACGTTTGTGGTTTCCATATCCTCTACTTGTGTCAGTAGGTTAAATGAATTACATATACTGTAGGCCAACAAGTCTATCACAGAGTTAGAACTGATTTAAAAAGTTTGATAACATTCTGTGGTAGCATAGATCTATGAAAAAACGTTAAAATCAAAGTCTCATCACTTTTATCTGACTCCATTACTTACTTTGAACTATTTCATGATAATATTTAGAGTATATGGAGTATACAGTAGTATTGCAAATCAACTTATTGCCATCAACAATAACGTAGTAATGTACATTCTAAAAATGTTATTGCAATATTGTAAATATGTGTTATAGATCTAGGAATAGGATTAGTTGTCAGACGAAATCGAAAGTAAATTTTTATTATTTTTGTATGAGTTGAATCACTGAAACATTGAATAAATCTGTAAACAACTAATACATTGATAAAATATTCATATTTCTTCAAGTTTCCATTTGGTAAGCACCAATAACTTTAATTTATGATTTATGCTAAAACAATATTTCCCCCCTGGAGTAATAATACATTTCTTATACTCTCTTTTGTTGCTCATGATGGTAAAATTGAACTACCATAAAATGGTACTATGGTAATATAAATGATTTACCATTGAATCAAAATAGTTAATTTTAATCATCTGGAGAAGCAGTGAAAACGTAATTACAACAAAGTATTATTATTAAATCATTAAAATTCGAAAGAATCAATCAACCTGGAAGCCACGCGACGATTGTCAAATTGATTCCCTTTGCCCAATAGGAGACCTGTTTCTAAATACAGTAGTGGGGATTCCCCAGTCGAGAGACCAGATTACGTTTCGGAGGACACTTTGCTAGGAGCACTACGAGAGTAAAGATGTAGTCATTATGTTTCGCCCTTTTTGGGCAGGTTTATAAGTTTATTTCATTAGTTAATGTAGGAGCTAGTTTTATTTTTTATTAAAGTTTAAATTTTCTAGTAGTGCCATGTCCTGAAAAGTTTAATTGTGTTTCTTCATCATGTACGAATAATTGTTTCTTCAAATAACCGCTAAGGTACGTAAAATAAGGTTAAAATATAATTTAGGGAATTTAATTGATTGAAACTTCCATAAGAGTATTGAATTAATTAAGCCTGTTATTTTTCAAGTTAATAATATTGATTGAGAATAATCCTTTTGATTTTATTAGTGATGGAAGATAATTATAAATTTTTTTTCTAAAGAAGTATAGAAAGTTTTCAGTTACGTTACATTTGAGTTATTGTTTCTGGAAATATATTATCGTAGAGTATTGCTGAGAGTCAGGAAGATAGCCTTTAAATTGGAATGAAATTTTTAAGATTATGTTCATATTGAGTTTATGACATTTTATATTTTTCAGACTCTGTTTTCTTATGTCATTAAGGCTTTTGAATAATTTAGTAAATTTTTATGATAGAAATCTTAATAGACAGAGAAGAAAGTTTTTCTTTTCCATGAAATTAATATTAATAAATGTTGGCTAGCGCACAAGTTTCCAATAATACTAGTCGAGCTACTATATGAAAAAGTATATTTGATTTTGCAAACCAAACGAAAAATATCATATAAGTTAGCATCATTTCAATCTGAATTATTCCTTTCCTAAGAGTATTATATCAATTTATATTAAAGTTAACATCATAATTAATGAAGTATTCATTTTCTAAAAGCATTATATTAATTTATTACGAGTGTTTTCATAAAGTTGCATTGTATATCAATGACACTCTGGCAAGTAAATCCGTTTTAATTCAATTTTGAGAATGAAATCAGAACGTCAGGATAAAATCTAAATTAAATAATTGAATAAACTCCTGTTTTAGCTTTTGATGAATTGTAGGAAGAGTTAGAAATTAATGCTGTAATACATTTATTTACAGCGGTTCATGTGTGTCCCCAAACCAACTTCTTGTACTACCACCCCTTTGGTTCCGCAACTTTATGTAACACCGCTTCAAGACACCCGTTCAGACGACAGGTCTAGGGACGTAAGAGGACGTCGCCGTCAAGCCAAATTCAACCGGTAAAAGCTCACCGCCAAAAACAAGGTACTGTAACCCCGACGATAAAGCAACGTACAGACCAACGAAAGTGCAGTGTAGTGAAACAAAGGTTCATTCGAGAATGTCAATCAAAAGTGGGGATTCAAAATTATTATGAAATGGGTTATATGGGTTACTATCGACGAAACTTGGGTTCAACGGGCTTTTCTTTCTTGAGTAATTCCATGTTGAAATTAACTTGTTATTTGATGACTGATATTGTTTGGTTTTGTGACGTATTGCTATCTAATCGGGGATAGTAATGCGCCCCCGAATCAGATGAAGAATGTCACCAAAGTAACATGAAATTGTTGTTTCTGTTGTTCGATTTTAGTTGCCAATGTTTATTGAAGCTGTTTGTATTTTTCGAATATTTCAAATTGTAGTGTTATTCTATAGTATAAACCTATTAAATCAGGCATGGCAAGATTAATTGAAGTTTTCTTGACTCTAGCCCGTTCACCTGCATGAATTAGGTATAGACTCAGGTATTTTCTAGATGTGTCGGCCTATTTCTAAATTCTAAATTTTATTCAAAATTATCTTTTTTATCATCTTTTAAACAGGTAAAGGCACAGTTTGAAGCAAGAATGTCTCATGCTTCTTATCTATTAATTTGCATGCACTCTCGAAGGCATTGAAATCACAATATATCTATGTTCTTTTCTTAAATACTCATAGATTTTAAATTTAGCTGAACGAGCGTTAGCAAGTTCCTACTTTTGAATCAAGGCCGAAGTCGTTGTCCGGCTGTGTGTATGTTCGACTATAACTCTTGAAAGATTTGATCAATCAGCTTCAAATTTTGAACACATATTCTTCGACCTTTTTACAGTAAAGTTTGTTGGAAAACAAAATTTACCGACTCCTTCGTCCTTTTTCATGATATAACAAACAACATTGAAAGTGTATAAGAAAAAAATATATTTATCATTTAATCAGCTGGAGTATTCATTGCATGAACTTACTACAGTATTTCCATTCATTCATTCATAACTTCATGTGAGGCTATTTGCGAGCTATCACACAGACAGTCCTTCATGCGTTGACAGATGATTTCAGCTGGTTAAATTGCAACATGATTATTTACAACAACAAACTAAAACGGTTTGAGTTATCAATGTGCGGTTTTCGTCATTCATTTTGTCTTGGAACTTTGTATCAAAATCATGTATCACAAAAACCTCTCATCTAAAAAAATGAATTTGGATTGATATGAGGGACAAAAATGTTGACGGGACAGAGTAATTTTTTTAATAGTATTTTTTAATTTCAAATTGGATCCCCAATGAATCCTACTAGCAAATTATTCTTGTGAATGGAATATTTAGCTGTTTCCATAATTCTCACCAATTCTGTATAATTGAAAGTTGCTAGTTTCCAAGATTTCAATACAACAGTTCATGAGCGAGTTCTCCAACCCAGGGGTTCACTAATTAATAAAATGCAGTTCTATATTATTAAATGTATAATATGCATTACTAGCTTCACTTTAGCATTTTCAAGAGATTGTGCTTTATCATTGTGTATTTTCAAGAAATCAGAATACTTCTCATATTTGTATGACCTCGTTCTTGTTTAGATGTGTCTGATAAATAATCAAATAGCACGCATCTACATAGGCCAGTTCACCTGCAAATGATGATGTATTGTATCGCGATTGATAATAATTAGTAGGGGCAACTTTTGAGAACATTCTGTTGATGTTGTAATGACAAGTGGCATAGGTGAACCTAACGATGTGTGATCAAGGATTGTATGTATGATGTATGTTGATCGTTACGCTTTGTAATTATTGTTCTTCATTAAGTCTAGTTAAACATTCGTGTGGAACACACCGGATCACTTGCATTTCACAAAGTTACACATCTATATTACAGCTTGCTTACAAGTTTCACTAGATTTATTATTTTCTGTATTGTAATTTCCAGACTCAAGTGATTTTGACTCAACTTCCTTATTTTTATTTGTTATGCTCCCACCACTTTCATGGAAGAGCAGACCTCGCAGATGAGTATGTTTGGAATTTACAAGTCAACCATTTACATCTAAACTTTCCTTTTTAAAAATATACAAAGATGTATGTAAATAATAAATGAACGAGCTATGAATTGTGAGTATGGAATGTGGCTATGAAGGAGAAAGAACTAGTTTAGAGATGGAAATTAATGAAAAATTGTATTTATTTGAATGCTGATGTATTAATTATCATTCACCGAGAATATAATGGTTTACAGCATATGAATTTGGATTTTCGTTTACTAATGAATATTTATTCATTAGCATTTGAACAAATAGCAATTTCTCATTGATTCCAATTTCCATCGGTAGACTGGCTGGCCACTTAGTACCGTTTAAAAAGGGCTCTGCTATTCAGAGATTGTTAGTTCCATGTAATTGGTTGAAGCCTGACCAGCAATTAGGAGGTACCTGGTTCGATTCTACGTTTTCGTACGGGCATGAGATGGCATAATCCCACGTCACACTCCGACCTCGGTCGGCAAAGGCTAGAGTCCCATATGAATTATTACATAGAGAACACTGCGTCAAATATAAACTCCTCACATAAAAAACTGCTGTATTCATAAAAAATACGAATATTCTATTCAATTCAGAAAGAAACTATTTTCAATAACCTCTGTTCCTAATATTCTCGTCTGAGCATATTCTGCTATACATGATAGTCGCAATATTACTATCTTATGCTTGCAATATTACTTACTCCATATTTTATGCTGGAGTTTAGGCAGCAACCCAGCCGGGGTCAGACTCCAGACTTGAGAGTCTGCTATGCACTGGTTACTTTCACCGCACATGGCCAGGCCCACACGCGCGGACGCCTACAGTTGCCGAGTAGCTCCAAACAGTATAGAATGCTCTTTGACCATTCTCTGTGAGCAGCGCAGGAGCCAACAGAGGCGTGGGTTGCCTAACCAGCGTCAGACACCGTGGCGCCGACGCCCGTCGCGGCGTCTGTTCAAGGCTCTCAACCGTCCGCTAGTTTTCGAAAATGGCGCGCTTTGATAAGCAGTGGCGCCAAATAACACGTGTGTCGTCCGCGTTGACAAAGTGTGACTGTTATCACTAAGCTGAATAATAACAGTTGCTATTCAGCCTGTTATCTAGGTCCTAGACGAAACTAATTATAATGTAATAATATGTTGCATGTAATCTGGAGCCTACTACACACTTTTCAACACACCTGACAAAAGCGATTTTTATTAGTTTCTAGAGTAGAAATTCGCCTCCGAATAGCTAACATTCCCTGGCGGCTCTGACTTCGGGTCAGCCCTGTCTAGGGCTTTACATTTGAATATGA